>NC_092296.1:11131415-11278108 GCF_036320965.1 Panulirus ornatus
ACCAGCTTCTGCAGTTTCTCACATGAATCAGCCACCAGCGCTGTATCATCAGCGAACAACAACTGACTCACTTCCCAAGCTCTCTCATCCCCAACAGACTTCATACTTGCCCCTCTTTCCAAAACTCTTGCATTCACCTCCCTAACAACCACATCCATAAACAAATTAAACAACCATGGAGACATCACACACCCCTGCCGCAAACCTACATTCACTGAGAACCAATCACTTTCCTCTCTTCCTACACGTACACATGCCTTACATCCTCGATAAAAACTTTTCACTGCTTCTAACAACTTGCCTCCCACACCATATATTCTTAATACCTTCCACAGAGCATCTCTATCAACTCTATCATATGCCTTCTCCAGATCCATAAATGCTACATACAAATTCATCTGCTTTTCTAAGTATTTCTCACATACATTCTTCAAAGCAAACACCTGATCCACACATCCTCTACCACTTCTGAAACCACACTGCTCTTCCCCAATCTGATGCTCTGTACATGCCTTCACCCTCTCAATCAATACACTCCCATATAATTTACCAGGAATACTCAACAAACTTATACCTCTGTAATTTGAGCACTCACTCTTATCCCTTTTGCCTTTGTACAATGGCACTATGCACGCATTCCGCCAATCCTCAGGCACCTCACCATGAGTCATACATACATTAAATAACCTTACCAACCAGTCAACAATACAGTCACCCCCTTTTTTAATAAATTCCACTGCAATACCATCCAAACCTGCTGCCTTGCCGGCTTTCATCTTCCGCAAAGCTTTTACTACCTCTTCTCTGTTTACCAAATCATTTTCCCTAACCCTCTCACTTTGCACACCACCTCGACCAAAACACCCTATATCTGCCACTCTATCATCAAACACATTCAACAAACCTTCAAAATACTCACTCCATCTCCTTCTCACATCACCACTACTTGTTATCACCTCCCCATTTGCGCCCTTCATTGAAGTTCCCATTTGCTCCCTTGTCTTACGCATTTTATTTACCTCCTTCCAGAACATCTTTTTATTCTCCCTAAAATTTAATGATACTCTCTCACCCCAACTCTCATTTGCCCTTTTTTTCACCTCTTGCACCTTTCTCTTGACCTCCTGTCTCTTTCTTTTATACATCTCCCACTCAATTTCATTTTTTCCCTGCAAAAATCGTCCAAATGCCTCTCTCTTCTCTTTCACTAATACTCTTACTTCTTCATCCCACCACTCACTACCCTTTCTAATCAACCCACCTCCCACTCTTCTCATGCCACAAGCATCTTTTGCGCAATCCATCACTGATCCCCTAAATACATCCCATTCCTCCCCCACTCCCCTTACTTCCATTGTTCTCACCTTTTTCCATTCTGTACTCAGTCTCTCCTGGTACTTCCTCACACAAGTCTCCTTCCCAAGCTCACTTACTCTCACCACCCTCTTCACCCCAACATTCACTCTTCTTTTCTGAAAACCCATACAAATCTTCACCTTAGCCTCCACAAGATAATGATCAGACATCCCTCCAGTTGCACCTCTCAGCACATTAACATCCAAAAGTCTCTCTTTCGCGCGTCTGTCAATTAACACGTAATCCAATAACGCTCTCTGGCCATCTCTCCTACTTACATAAGTATACTTATGTATATCTCGCTTTTTAAACCAGGTATTCCCAATCATCAGTCCTTTTTCAGCACATAAATCTACAAGCTCTTCACCATTTCCATTTACAACACTGAACAGCCCATGTATACCAATTATTCCCTCAACTGCCACATTACTCACCTTTGCATTCAAATCACCCATCACTATAACCCGGTCTAGTGCATCAAAACCACTAACACACTCATTCAGCTGCTCCCAAAACACCTACCTCTCATGATCTTTCTTCTCATGCCCAGGTGCATATGCACCAATAATCACCCATCTCTCTCCATCAACTTTCAGTTTTACCCATATTAATCGAGAATTTACTTTCTTACATTCTATCACATACTCCCACAACTCCTGTTTCAAGAGTACTGCTACTCCTTCCCTTGCTCTTGTCCTCTCACTAACCCCTGACTTTACTCCCCAGACATTCCCAAACCACTCTTCCCCTTTACCCTTGAGCTTCGTTTCATTCAGGGCCAAAACATCCAGGTTCCTTTCCTCAAACATACTACCTATCTCTCCTTTTTTCACATCTTGGTTACATCCACACGCATTTAGGCACCCCAATCTGAGCCTTCGAGGAGGATGAGCACTCCCCGCGTGACTCCTTCTTCTGTTTCCCATTTTAGAAAGTTAAAAATACAAGGAGGGGAGGATTTCTGGCCCCCCGCTCCCGTCCCCTCTAGTCGCTTTCTACGACACGCGAGGAATACGTGGGAAGTATTCTTTCACCCCTATCCCCAGGGATAATATACATATATATATACATATACACATACACACACATACACATACATACGCACATATACACACACACACACACACATACATATATATACATATGAAAAATGTAAGAAACAATTTAGAAAACCAAAACTTCTAGCTTGAAATGAAATGAAAAAATGAATGTCACATAATGGTTCAACCTCTGGTTATGGAAAAAGGAAATGTATAATTTATTTACACAGACGTCAATAGCTGTTCTCATCAATTTAACCACTGTATCAATAAGCTTCAATGTCTAAGCTGCATTTTTTTCCAATTTCACTATTTTCTTGTCAAAACACCATATATGAAAACTATCACTCCAGTAACACAACTATAAATATTTACTTCCCCTTTAAAAAAGTTCTGGGGAAGTCTGTCTCGATACACTGCGGGAAACTCTACCACCTGGCGAGGTTTGTGTTGCAATGGTTCTTGATTCACAAACGTAGTAGCATCACTGGTGGGCCAAGGTAGTTCCGTTTGCGAAGAGGCGCTTTATATGATGTCTTGACACACGATGATCTTGATGAGGTACGATACAGTTGACCAAGTTCTCTTGTGCTCTGCCACTTGCCACGTGTCACCTTGGTGTGATAAGCTCCCTTAAGACGACCCGTGAGTCATGACGGCTGGCGCGGCGTACGTTCTCTTCGTCTAATTTAATAAGATATTTTCTTATGTGAAAATTCCACACTCATTTCTAGTTCTTGTTTATCATTCTCCAAGCTGTTAATTTGCTGATGTAGCTACTTTGCTTCCCATGTTTTGGCATTAAGTAGCTTTTGCAAGCAGAAAGAAGGACTCTTTACTAGCATTGACTGATCCATAAAAGGAGAGATAACAAGTCTGCTTCTAAGCTTTGTATCTGTTAATATTGTGATGTACAATAGAAGCACAGTCAACTTTGTCAGTTCCACTTGGCTGCCTGGCACAACACACCAGATTTGGTCCAGCAAAGTGCTACATTTCAGTGCAATATGTTCAGCTGTTTCCCCTTCCATCTTTCAAGTTATGAACAGACAGTAACTGTCTACCATCTACCAATATATATATATATATATATATATATATATATATAAATATATATATATATATATATATATATATATATATATATTATATATATATATTTTATACTTTGTCGCTGTCTCCCGCGTTTGCGAGGTAGCGCAAGGAAACAGACGAAGGAAATGGCCCCAGCCCCCCCCAGACACATGTACATACACACGTCCACACACGCAAATATACATACCTACACAGCTTTCCATGGTTTACCCCAGACGCTTCACATGCCTTGATTCAATCCACTGACAGCACGTCAACCCCTGTATACCACATGACTCCAATTCACTCTATTCCTTGCCCTCCTTTCACCCTCCTGCATGTTCAGGCCCCGATCACACAAAATCTTTTTCACTCCATCTTTCCACCTCCAATTTGGTCTCCCTCTTCTCCTCGTTCCCTCCACCTCCGACACATATATCCTCTTGGTCAATCTCTCCTCACTCATTCTCTCCATGTGCCCAAACCATTTCAAAACACCCTCTTCTGCTCTCTCAACCACGCTCTTTTTATTTCCACACATCTCTCTTACCCTTACGTTACTTACTCGATCAAACCACCTCACACCACACATTGTCCTCAAACATCTCATTTCCAGCACATCCATCCTCCTGCGCACATCTCTATCCATAGCCCACGCCTCGCAACCATACAACATTGTTGGAACCACTATTCCCTCAAACATACCCATTTTTGCTTTCCGAGATAATGTTCTCGACTTCCACACATTTTTCAAGGCTCCCAAAATTTTCGCCCCCTCCCCCACCCTATGATCCACTTCCGCTTCCATGGTTCCATCCGCTGACAGATCCACTCCCAGATATCTAAAACACTTCACTTCCTCCAGTTTTTCTCCATTCAAACTCACCTCCCAATTGACTTGACCCTCACCCCTACTGTACCTAATAACCTTGCTCTTATTCACATTTACTCTCAACTTTCTTCTTTCACACACTTTACCAAACTCAGTCACCAGCTTCTGCAGTTTCTCACATGAATCAGCCACCAGCGCTGTATCATCAGCGAACAACAACTGACTCACTTCCCAAGCTCTCTCATCCCCAACAGACTTCATACTTGCCCCTCTTTCCAGGACTCTTGCATTTACCTCCCTTACAACCCCATCCATAAACAAATTAAACAACCATGGAGACATCACACACCCCTGCCGCAAACCTACATTCACTGAGAACCAATCACTTTCCTCTCTTCCTACACGTACACATGCCTTACATCCTCGATAAAAACTTTTCACTGCTTCTAACAACTTGCCTCCAACACCATATATTCTTAATACCTTCCACAGAGCATCTCTATCAACTCTATCATATGCCTTCTCCAGATCCATAAATGCTACATACAAATCCATTTGCTTTTCTAAGTATTTCTCACATACATTCTTCAAAGCAAACACCTGATATATATATATATATATATATATATATATATATATATATATCCCTGGGGATAGGGGAGAAAGAATACTTCCCACGTATTCCCTGCGTGTCGTAGAAGGCGACTAAAAGGGGAGGGAGCGGGAGGCTGGAAATCCTCCCCTCTCGTTTTTTTTTTTTTTTTTTAATTTTCCTAAAGAAGGAACAGAGGGGGGCCAGGTGAGGGTATTCCACAAAGGCCCAGTCCTCAGTTCTTAACGCTACCTTGCTAACGCGGGAAATGGCGAATAGTTAAAAAAAAAAATATATATATATATATATATATACATATATACATAATATATATATATATATATATATATATATATATATATATATATATATATATATATATATATATATATATATGTGTATTTTTTTTCATACGATTCGCCATTTCCCGCATTTGCGAGGTAGCGTTAAGAACAGAGGACTGGGCCTTAGAGGGAAAATCCTCACCTGGCTCCCTTCTCTGTTCCTTCTTTTGGAAAATTAAAAAAAAAAAAACGAGAGGGTAGGATTTCCAGCTACCCGCTCCCTCCCCTTTTAGTCGCCTTCTACGACACGCAGGGAATACGTGGGAAGTATTCTTTCTCCCCTATCCCCAGGGATATATATATATATATATATATATATATATATATATATATATATATATATATATATATATATATATATATTTTTTTTTTTTTTTTTCTTTTTTATACTTTGTCGCTGTCTCCCGCGTTTGCGAGGTAGCGCAAGGAAACAGACGAAAGAAATGGCCCAACCCACCCCCATACACATGTATATACATACGTCCACACACGCAAATATACACACCTACACAGCTTTCCATGGTTTACCCAGACGCTTCACATGCCTTGATTCAATCCACTGACAGCACGTCAACCCCGGTATACCACATCGCTCCAATTCACTCTATTCCTTGCCCTCCTTTCACCCTCCTGCATCTTCAGGCCCCGATCACACAAAATCTTTTTCACTCCAACTTTCCACCTCCATTTTGGTCTCCCACTTCTCCTCGTTCCCTCCACCTCCGACACATATATTCTCTTGGTCAATCTTTCCTCACTCATTCTCTCCATGTGCCCAAACCATTTCAAAACACCCTCTTCTGCTCTCTCAACCACGCTCTTTTTATTTCCACACATCTCTCTTACCCTTACGTTACTTACTCGATCAAACCACCTCACAGCACACATTGTCCTCAAACATCTCATTTCCAGCACATCCATCCTCCTGCGCACAACTCTATCCATAGCCCACGCCTCGCAACCATACAACATTGTTGGAACCACTATTCCTTCAAACATACCCATTTTTGCTTTCCGAGATAATGTTCTCGACTTCCACACATTCTTCAAGGCTCCCAGAATTTTCGCCCCCTCCCCCACCCTGTGATCCTATTCCGCTTCCATGGTTCCATCCGCTGCCAGATCCACTCCCAGATATCTAAAACACTTTACTTCCTCCAGTTTTTCTCCATTCAAACTCACCTCCCAATTGACTTGACCCTCAACCCTACTGTACCTAATAACCTTGCTCTTATTCACATTTACTCTTAACTTTCTTCTTCAACACACTTTACCAAACTCAGTCACCAGCTTCTGCAGTTTCTCACATGAATCAGCCACCAGCGCTGTATCATCAGCGAACAACAACTGACTCACTTCCCAAGCTCTCTCATCCCCAACAGACTTCATACTTGCCCCTCTTTCCAAAACTCTTGCATTCACCTCCCTAACAACCACATCCATAAACAAATTAAACAACCATGGAGACATCACACACCCCTGCCGCAAACCTACATTCACTGAGAACCAATCACTTTCCTCTCTTCCTACACGTACACATGCCTTACATCCTCGATAAAAACTTTTCACTGCTTCTAACAACTTGCCTCCCACACCATATATTCTTAATACCTTCCACAGAGCATCTCTATCAACTCTATCATATGCCTTCTCCAGATCCATAAATGCTACATACAAATTCATCTGCTTTTCTAAGTATTTCTCACATACATTCTTCAAAGCAAACACCTGATCCACACATCCTCTACCACTTCTGAAACCACACTGCTCTTCCCCAATCTGATGCTCTGTACATGCCTTCACCCTCTCAATCAATACACTCCCATATAATTTACCAGGAATACTCAACAAACTTATACCTCTGTAATTTGAGCACTCACTCTTATCCCTTTTGCCTTTGTACAATGGCACTATGCACGCATTCCGCCAATCCTCAGGCACCTCACCATGAGTCATACATACATTAAATAACCTTACCAACCAGTCAACAATACAGTCACCCCCTTTTTTAATAAATTCCACTGCAATACCATCCAAACCTGCTGCCTTGCCGGCTTTCATCTTCCGCAAAGCTTTTACTACCTCTTCTCTGTTTACCAAATCATTTTCCCTAACCCTCTCACTTTGCACACCACCTCGACCAAAACACCCTATATCTGCCACTCTATCATCAAACACATTCAACAAACCTTCAAAATACTCACTCCATCTCCTTCTCACATCACCACTACTTGTTATCACCTCCCCATTTGCGCCCTTCATTGAAGTTCCCATTTGCTCCCTTGTCTTACGCATTTTATTTACCTCCTTCCAGAACATCTTTTTATTCTCCCTAAAATTTAATGATACTCTCTCACCCCAACTCTCATTTGCCCTTTTTTTCACCTCTTGCACCTTTCTCTTGACCTCCTGTCTCTTTCTTTTATACATCTCCCACTCAATTTCATTTTTTCCCTGCAAAAATCGTCCAAATGCCTCTCTCTTCTCTTTCACTAATACTCTTACTTCTTCATCCCACCACTCACTACCCTTTCTAATCAACCCACCTCCCACTCTTCTCATGCCACAAGCATCTTTTGCGCAATCCATCACTGATCCCCTAAATACATCCCATTCCTCCCCCACTCCCCTTACTTCCATTGTTCTCACCTTTTTCCATTCTGTACTCAGTCTCTCCTGGTACTTCCTCACACAAGTCTCCTTCCCAAGCTCACTTACTCTCACCACCCTCTTCACCCCAACATTCACTCTTCTTTTCTGAAAACCCATACAAATCTTCACCTTAGCCTCCACAAGATAATGATCAGACATCCCTCCAGTTGCACCTCTCAGCACATTAACATCCAAAAGTCTCTCTTTCGCGCGTCTGTCAATTAACACGTAATCCAATAACGCTCTCTGGCCATCTCTCCTACTTACATAAGTATACTTATGTATATCTCGCTTTTTAAACCAGGTATTCCCAATCATCAGTCCTTTTTCAGCACATAAATCTACAAGCTCTTCACCATTTCCATTTACAACACTGAACAGCCCATGTATACCAATTATTCCCTCAACTGCCACATTACTCACCTTTGCATTCAAATCACCCATCACTATAACCCGGTCTAGTGCATCAAAACCACTAACACACTCATTCAGCTGCTCCCAAAACACCTACCTCTCATGATCTTTCTTCTCATGCCCAGGTGCATATGCACCAATAATCACCCATCTCTCTCCATCAACTTTCAGTTTTACCCATATTAATCGAGAATTTACTTTCTTACATTCTATCACATACTCCCACAACTCCTGTTTCAAGAGTACTGCTACTCCTTCCCTTGCTCTTGTCCTCTCACTAACCCCTGACTTTACTCCCCAGACATTCCCAAACCACTCTTCCCCTTTACCCTTGAGCTTCGTTTCATTCAGGGCCAAAACATCCAGGTTCCTTTCCTCAAACATACTACCTATCTCTCCTTTTTTCACATCTTGGTTACATCCACACGCATTTAGGCACCCCAATCTGAGCCTTCGAGGAGGATGAGCACTCCCCGCGTGACTCCTTCTTCTGTTTCCCATTTTAGAAAGTTAAAAATACAAGGAGGGGAGGATTTCTGGCCCCCCGCTCCCGTCCCCTCTAGTCGCTTTCTACGACACGCGAGGAATACGTGGGAAGTATTCTTTCACCCCTATCCCCAGGGATAATATACATATATATATACATATACACATACACACACATACACATACATACGCACATATACACACACACACACACATACATATATATACATATGAAAAATGTAAGAAACAATTTAGAAAACCAAAACTTCTAGCTTGAAATGAAATGAAAAAATGAATGTCACATAATGGTTCAACCTCTGGTTATGGAAAAAGGAAATGTATAATTTATTTACACAGACGTCAATAGCTGTTCTCATCAATTTAACCACTGTATCAATAAGCTTCAATGTCTAAGCTGCATTTTTTTCCAATTTCACTATTTTCTTGTCAAAACACCATATATGAAAACTATCACTCCAGTAACACAACTATAAATATTTACTTCCCCTTTAAAAAAGTTCTGGGGAAGTCTGTCTCGATACACTGCGGGAAACTCTACCACCTGGCGAGGTTTGTGTTGCAATGGTTCTTGATTCACAAACGTAGTAGCATCACTGGTGGGCCAAGGTAGTTCCGTTTGCGAAGAGGCGCTTTATATGATGTCTTGACACACGATGATCTTGATGAGGTACGATACAGTTGACCAAGTTCTCTTGTGCTCTGCCACTTGCCACGTGTCACCTTGGTGTGATAAGCTCCCTTAAGACGACCCGTGAGTCATGACGGCTGGCGCGGCGTACGTTCTCTTCGTCTAATTTAATAAGATATTTTCTTATGTGAAAATTCCACACTCATTTCTAGTTCTTGTTTATCATTCTCCAAGCTGTTAATTTGCTGATGTAGCTACTTTGCTTCCCATGTTTTGGCATTAAGTAGCTTTTGCAAGCAGAAAGAAGGACTCTTTACTAGCATTGACTGATCCATAAAAGGAGAGATAACAAGTCTGCTTCTAAGCTTTGTATCTGTTAATATTGTGATGTACAATAGAAGCACAGTCAACTTTGTCAGTTCCACTTGGCTGCCTGGCACAACACACCAGATTTGGTCCAGCAAAGTGCTACATTTCAGTGCAATATGTTCAGCTGTTTCCCCTTCCATCTTTCAAGTTATGAACAGACAGTAACTGTCTACCATCTACCAATATATATATATATATATATATATATATATATATATATATATATATATATATATATATATATATATATATATATATATATTTTTATACTTTGTCGCTGTCTCCCGCGTTTGCGAGGTAGCGCAAGGAAACAGACGAAAGAAATGGCCCAACCCCCCCCCCATACACATGTACATACACACGTCCACACACGCAAATATACATACCTACACAGCTTTCCATGGTTTACCCCAGACGCTTCACATGCCTTGATTCAATCCACTGACAGCACGTCAACCCCTGTATACCACATCGCTCCAATTCACTCTATTCCTTGCCCTCCTTTCACCCTCCTGCATGTTCAGGCCCCGATCACACAAAATCTTTTTCACTCCATCTTTCCACCTCCAATTTGGTCTCCCTCTTCTCCTCGTTCCCTCCACCTCCGACACATATATCCTCTTGGTCAATCTTTCCTCACTCATTCTCTCCATGTGCCCAAACCATTTCAAAACACCCTCTTGTGCTCTCTCAACCACGCTCTTCTTATTTCCACACATCTCTCTTACCCTTACGTTACTTACTCGATCAAACCACCTCACACCACACATTGTCCTCAAACATCTCATTTCCAGCACATCCATCCTCCTGCGCACAACTCTATCCATAGCCCACGCCTCGCAACCATAAAACATTGTTGGAACCACTATTCCTTCAAACATACCCATTTTTGCTTTCCGAGATAATGTTCTCGACTTCCACACATTTTTCAAGGCTCCCAAAATTTTCGCCCCCTCCCCCACCCTATGATCCACTTCCGCTTCCATGGTTCCATCCGCTGACAGATCCACTCCCAGATATCTAAAACACTTCACTTCCTCCAGTTTTTCTCCATTCAAACTCACCTCCCAATTGACTTGACCCTCAACCCTACTGTACCTAATAACCTTGCTCTTATTCACATTTACTCTTAACTTTCTTCTTCAACACACTTTACCAAACTCAGTCACCAGCTTCTGCAGTTTCTCACATGAATCAGCCACCAGCGCTGTATCATCAGCGAACAACAACTGACTCACTTCCCAAGCTCTCTCATCCCCAACAGACTTCATACTTGCCCCTCTTTCCAAAACTCTTGCATTCACCTCCCTAACAACCACAACCATAAACAAATTAAACAACCATGGAGACATCACACACCCCTGCCGCAAACCTACATTCACTGAGAACCAATCACTTTCCTCTCTTCCTACACGTACACATGCTTTACATCCTCGATAAAAACTTTTCACTGCTTCTAACAACTTGCCTCCCACACCATATATTCTTAATACCTTCCACAGAGCATCTCTATCAACTCTATCATATGCCTTCTCCAGATCCATAAATGCTACATACAAATTCATCTGCTTTTCTAAGTATTTTTCACATACATTCTTCAAAGCAAACACCTGATCCACACATCCTCTACCACTTCTGAAACCACACTGCTCTTCCCCAATCTGATGCTCTGTACATGCCTTCACCCTCTCAATATATACCCTCCCATATAATTTACCAGGAATACTCAACAAACTTATACCTCTGTAATTTGAGCACTCACTCTTATCCCCTTTGCCTTTGTACAATGGCACTATGCACGCATTCCGCCAATCCTCAGGCACCTCACCATGAGTCATACATACATTAAATAACCTTACCAACCAGTCAACAATACAGTCACCCCCTTCTTTAATAAATTCCACTGCAATACCATCCAAACCTGCTGCCTTGCCGGCTTTCATCTTCCGCAAAGCTTTTACTACCTCTTCTCTGTTTACCAAATCATTTTCCCTAACCCTCTCACTTTGCACACCACCTCGACCAAAACACCCTATATCTGCCACTCTATCATCAAACACATTCAACAAACCTTCAAAATACTCACTCCATCTCCTTCTCACATCACCACTACTTGTTATCACCTCCCCATTTGCGCCCTTCACTGAAGTTCCCATTTGCTCCCTTGTCTTACGCACTTTATTTACCTCCTTCCAGAACATCTTTTTATTCTCCCTAAAATTTAACGATACTCTCTCACCCCAACTCTCATTTGCCCTTTTTTTCACCTCTTGCACCTTTCTCTTGACCTCCTGTCTCTTTCTTTTATACATCTCCCACTCAATTGCATTTTTTCCCTGCAAAAATCGTCCAAATGCCTCTCTCTTCTCTTTCACTAATACTCTTACTTCTTCATCCCACCACTCACTACCATTTCTAATCAACCCACCTCCCACTCTTCTCATGCCACAAGCATCTTTTGCGCAATCCATCACTGATTCCCTAAATACATCCCATTCCTCCCCCACTCCCCTTACTTCCATTGTTCTCACCTTTTTCCATTCTGTACTCAGTCTCTCCTGGTACTTCCTCACACAAATCTCCTTCCCAAGCTCACTTACTCTCACCACCCTCTTCACCCCAACATTCACTCTTCTTTTCTGAAACCCATACAAATCTTCACCTTAGCCTCCAAAAGATAATGATCAGATAAATGTGAATAAAAGCAAGGTTATTAGGTACAGTAGGGTTGAGGGTCAAGTCAATTGGGAGGTGAGTTTGAATGAAGAAAAACTGGAGGAAGTGAAGTGTTTTAGATATCTGGGAGTGGATCTGGCAGCGGATGGAACCATGGAAGCGGAAGTGGATCATAGGATGGGGGATGGGGCGAAAATTCTGGGAGCCTTGAAGAATGTGTGGAAGTCGAGAACATTATCTCGGAAAGCAAAAATGGGTATGTTTGAAGGAGTAGTGGTTCCAACAATGTTGTATGGTTGCGAGGCGTGGGCTATGGATAGAGTTGTGCGCAGGAGGATGGATGTGCTGGAAATGAGATGTTTGAGGACAATGTGTGGTGTGAGGTGGTTTGATCGAGTAAGTAACGTAAGGGTAAGAGAGATGTGTGGAAATAAAAAGAGCGTGGTTGAGAGAGCAGAAGAGGGTGTTTTGAAATGGTTTGGGCACATGGAGAGAATGAGTGAGGAAAGATTGACCAAGAGAATATATGTGTCGGAGGTGGAGGGAAAGAGGAGAAGAGGGAGACCAAATTGGAGGTGGAAAGATGGAGTGAAAAAGATTTTGTGTGATCGGGGCCTGAACATGCAGGAGGGTGAAAGGAGGGCAAGGAATAGAGTGAATTGGAGCGATGTGGTATACCGGGGTTGACGTGCTGTCAGTGGATTGAATCGGGGCATGTGAAGCGTCTGGGGTAAACCATGGAAAGCTGTGTAGGTATGTATATTTTGCGTGTGTGGACGTATGTATGTACATGTGTATGGGGGTGGGTTGGGCCATTTCTTTCGTCTGTTTCCTTGCGCTACCTCGCAAACGCGGGAGACAGCGACAAAGCAAAAAAAAAATATATATATATATATATATATATATATATATATATATATATATATATATATATATATATATATATATATATATAATTATACTTTGTAGCTGTCTCCCGCCCTAGCGAGGTAGCGCAAGGAAAGCAGACGAAAGAATGGCCCAACCCACCCACATACACATGTATATCCATACACATCCAACCACGCAAATATACATACCTATACATCTCAACGTATACATATATATACACACACAGACATATGAATATATATACATGTGCATCATTCGTACTATCTGCCTTTCATTCATTCCCATCGCCACCCCGCCAAACATGAAATAACAACCCCCTTCCCCCTCATGTGCGCGAACTAGCGCTAGGAAGACAACAAAGGCCCCATTCGTCACTCGTCATATATATATATATATATATATATATATATATATATATATATATATATATATATATATATATATATATATTTATTGGGAAGGATCACAATTTATGACCGTGATCAAGATATACCTATGAGTCCTCGGGAGAATGAAACACGGTAAGTTCCCAAGTGCGATTTCGTGTAATTATCACATCATCAAGAAAGAAATATAAGTCAGTTGATATACATCGATGAGACGAAGCTAGGACGCCATTTGGTAAACATGTGATTGTCCAAAACATACAACGAGCGTTCATAAACTCATCATTTTACAAATCTTATCAACAATAAAGTTATCTAATTTGTATAGACCATCACTAATATTAAGATTATAATTCTTTGTGTATCTAATAATAGAAGATTCAATGATATTTCTCTTGGTAATAGAGTTAGAGTTAATAACTGAGATGGCGTTACTCCAGTCAATACAATGATCATAGTTTTTAACTTGACTAAACAAGGCATTTGATTCTTGTCCCGTTCTTATACTATATTTATGTTGCATTTTATTTAGATGGCATGATCCATAGACAAGGAAACAAGTTTAAGTTTAGCATATACAGAAAACCCACCAATGTATGCTCATATATTCATTATTACTCACCTCAACACGACAGAGTTGAATTATTATCATTTCAATCTATGTTCCTAAGGGCATTACGTATTTGCAGTCCAGGGTTTATTGATGATGAGTTTGAGAAGATATATTCTATTGGATCTAAGTTAAAGTACCCTTGATCTTTCATTGATAAATCCCTTAAGTTAGCAAAGAAATCATTTTATAGAGTTGAGCCCAAACCTCCCATTGACACCAAGAATCTTTTAGTTCTCCCTTTTAATAATAATTTCACTTTGCTTCCCATGTTGCTTAAACCCTTTAATGTAAATGTTGCCTTTAGCAACAATAATGCTATAAAGAATATCTTGATCAGAAATTCACCAGAAAATTCTCTTGGTTGCATCTATAAAGTGCCTTGTGGAAACTGTGATAAATTTCATGTTGGTCAGACTGGTAAGGATCTTTCTGTTAGACTTAAGCAACATAAATATAGTATAAGAACGGGACAAGAATCAAATGCCTTGTTTAATCATGTTAAAAACTATGATCATTGTATTGACTGGAGTAACGCTATCTCAGTTATTAACTCTATTACCAAGAGAAATATCATTGAATCTTCTATTATCAAATACACAAAGAATTATAATCTTAACATTAGTGATGGTCTGTACAAATTAGATAACTTTGTTGTTGATAAGATTTGTAAAATGATAAGTTTATGAACGCTCGTTGTATGTTTTGGACATTCACATGTTTACCAAATGGCGTCCTAGCTTCGTCTTTTCGATGTATATCAACTGACTGTTATATTTCTCTCTTGTGTCTCTCCTGATGATGTAATTATTACACGAAAGTGCAATTGGGAACTTTTCGTGTCTCATTTTCCCCGTGGACTCAAGGAATATATATATATATATATATATATATATATATATATATATATATATATATATATATATATATATATATATATATATATATATATATATATATATTATTTTTTATTATACTTTGTCGCGATCTCCCGCGTTAGCGAGGTAGCGCAAGAAAACAGACATGAAAAGGTAGAGGAAGGTTGGGGCCACGTGGATGTACAGGAAGGTTAACGCCATGTGGAGGTAGAGGAAGGTTAACGCCACGTGGAGGTAGAGGAAGGTTAACGCCATGTGGAGGTAGAGGAAGGTTAACGCCATGTGGAGGTAGATGAAGGTTAACGCCATGTGGAGGTAGAGGAAGGTGAACGCCATGTGGAGGTAGAGGAAGGTTAACGCCATGTGGAGGTAGAGGAAGGTTGACGCCATGTGGAAGTAGAGGAAGGTTAACGCCATGTGGAGGTAGAGGAAGGTTAACGCCATGTGGAGGTAGAGGAAGGTTAACGCCATGTGGAGGTAGAGGAAGGTTAACGCCATGTGGAGGTAGAGGAAGGTTAACGCCATGTGGAGGTAGATGAAGGTTAACGCCATGTGGAGGTAGAGGAAGGTGAACGCCATGTGGAGGTAGAGGAAGGTTAACGCCATGTGGAGGTAGAGGAAGGTTGACGCCATGTGGAAGTAGAGGAAGGTTAACGCCATGTGGAGGTAGAGGAAGGTTGACGCCATGTGGAGGTACAGGAAGGTTAACGCCATGTAGAGGTAGAGGAAGGTTGACGCCATGTGGAGGTAGAGGAAGGTTAACGCCATGTGGAGGTAGAGGAAGGTTGACGCCACGTGGAGGTAGAGGAAGGTTAACGCCATGTGGAGGTAGAGGAAGGTTAACGCCATGTGGAGGTAGAGGAAGGTTAACACCATGTGGAGGTAGAGGAAGGTTGACGCCATGTGGAGGTAGAGGAAGGTTAACGCCATGTGGAGGTAGAGGAAGGTTAACGCCATGTGGAGGTAGAGGAAGGTTAACGCCATGTGGAGGTACAGGAAGGTTGACGCAATGTGGAGGTAGAGGAAGGTTGACGCCATGTGGAGGTAGAGGAAGGTTAACGCCATGTGGAGGTAGAGGAAGGTTAACGCCATGTGGAGGTAGAGGAAGGTTAACGCCATGTGGAGGTACAGGAAGGTTGACGCAATGTGGAGGTAGAGGAAGGTTGACGCCATGTGGAGGTAGAGGAAGGTGAACGCCATGTGGAGGTAAAGGAGGTTGACGCCATGTGGAGGTAGAGGAAGGTTGACGCCATGTGGAGGTAGAGGAAGGTGAACGCCATGTGGAGGTAGAGGAAGGTTGACGCCATGTGGAGGTAGAGGAAGGTTGACGCCATGTGGAGGTAGAGGAAGGTTGACGCCATGTGGAGGTAGAGGAAGGTTGACGCCATGTGGAGGTAGAGGAAGGTGAACGCCATGTGGAGGTAGAGGAAGGTTGACGCCATGTGGAGGTAGAGGAAGGTTAACGCCATGTGGAGGTAGAGGAAGGTTAACGCCATGTGGAGGTAGAGGAGGTTAACGCCATGTGGGAGAGGTAACAGGAAGGTTGACGCAATGTGGAGGTAGAGGAAGGTTGACGCCATGTGGAGGTAGAGGAAGGTGAACGCCATGTGGAGGTAAAGGAAGGTTGACGCCATGTGGAGGTAGAGGAAGGTTGACGCCATGTGGAGGTAGAGGAAGGTGAACGCCATGTGGAGGTCGAGGAAGGTTGACGCCATGTGGAGGTAGAGGAAGGTTAACGCCATGTGGAGGTAGAGGAAGGTTGACGCCATGTGGAGGTAGAGGAAGGTTAACGCCATGTGGAGGTAGAGGAAGGTTGACGCCATGTGGAAGTAGAGGAAGGTTAACGCCATGTGGAGGTAGAGGAAGGTTGACGCCATGTGGAGGTACAGGAAGGTTAACGCCATGTGGAGGTAGAGGAAGGTTGACGCCATGTGGAGGTAGAGGAAGATTAACGCCATGTGGAGGTAGAGGAAGGTTGACGCCACGTGGAGGTAGAGGAAGGTTAACGCCATGTGGAGGTAGAGGAAGGTTAACGCCATGTGGAGGTAGAGGAAGGTTAACACCATGTGGAGGTAGAGGAAGGTTGACGCCATGTGGAGGTAGAGGAAGGTTAACGCCATGTGGAGGTAGAGGAAGGTTAACGCCATGTGGAGGTAGAGGAAGGTTAACGCCATGTGGAGGTACAGGAAGGTTGACGCAATGTGGAGGTACAGGAAGGTTGACGCCATGTGGAGGTAGAGGAAGGTTAACGCCATGTGGAGGTAGAGGAAGGTTAACGCCATGTGGAGGTAGAGGAAGGTTAACGCCATGTGGAGGTACAGGAAGGTTGACGCAATGTGGAGGTAGAGGAAGGTTGACGCCATGTGGAGGTAGAGGAAGGTGAACGCCATGTGGAGGTAAAGGAAGGTTGACGCCATGTGGAGGTAGAGGAAGGTTGACGCCATGTGGAGGTAGAGGAAGGTGAACGCCATGTGGAGGTAGAGGAAGGTTGACGCCATATGGAGGTAGAGGATGGTTGACGCCATGTGGAGGTAGAGGAAGGTTGACGCCATGTGGAGGTAGAGGAAGGTGAACGCCATGTGGAGGTAGAGGAAGGTTGACGCCATGTGGAGGTAGAGGAAGGTTGACGCCATGTGGAGGTAGAGGAAGGTTGACGCCATGTGGAGGTAGAGGAAGGTTGACGCCATGTGGAGGTAGGGGAAGGTGAACGCCATGTGGAGGTAGAGGAAGGTTAACGCCATGTGGAGGTAGAGGAAGGTTAACGCCATGTGGAGGTAGAGGAAGGTGAACGCCATGTGGAGGTAGAGGAAGGTGAACGCCATGTGGAGGTAGAGGAAGGTTGACGCCATGTGGAGGTAGAGGAAGGTTAACGCCATGTGGAGGTAGAGGAAGGTTGACGCCATGTGGAGGTAGAGGAAGGTTAACGCCATGTGGAGGTAGAGGAAGGTTAACGCCATGTGGAGGTAGAGGAAGGTTGACGCTTCGTATGTAAGACTCACGCACACTACCATTAATTTTTCATCAGTTATTTATCATTATCATTTTACTGTGAGTTACATAGATGTATGTTGCCATGGGCCCACTGTTCCCACGGGCTACTGTTAATCAAGATGTTTGAACACGTAAGAGCTGATCTGTTATTTGAACACGTAAGAGCTGATCTGTTGTTTGAACACGTAAGAGCTGATCTGTTATTTGAACACGTAAGAGCTGATCTGTTGTTTGAACACGTAAGAGCTGATCTGTTGTTTGAACACGTAAGAGCTGATCTGTTATTTGAACACGTAAGAGCTGATCTGTTGTTTGAACACGTAAGAGCTGATCTGTTGTTTGAACACGTAAGAGCTGATCTGTTATTTGAACACGTAAGAGCTGATCTGTTATTTGAACACGTAAGAGCTGATCTGTTGTTTGAACACGTAAGAGCTGATCTGTTGTTTGAACACGTTGTTGAACGGGTGTTGACGGACTCCTATATAACCCCTGTCAGTGTGACCTGAGGGCACACACTGGCCAGCATCGTCACACTGTTCACTAGGGTGTGTCGTAGTGTGTCGTAGTGTGTCGTAAGACTACAGCCCACACTACTACGCATGGACGTATATATTTTTTTCAATAAATCTACAAAGTTCGCTTGAACTTCATTGAGTACCACAGACGAAGAAGACATGATTTTCTTCCTATCACCTCAACCTTACATGGATACCATGGTACGTACATCATGCTGGATACCATGGTTGGTGCGCCATGCTGGATACCATGGTTGGTGCGCCATGCTGGATACCATGGTTGGTGCGCCATGCTGGATACCATGGTTGGTGCGCCATGCTGGATACCATGGTTGGTGCGCCATGCTGGATACCATGGTTGGTGCGCCATGCTGGATACCATGGTTGGTGCGCCATGCTGGATACCATGGTTGGTGCGCCATACTGGATACCATGTATGGTTTATCAAGCTGAATACCATGGTTGGTGCACCACGTTGGATTCCATGGCAAGTGCACCATGCTGAATACCATGGTTGGTGCAGGATGCTGGATACCTTGGTAATGCACCGTGCTGGATACCATGGTTGGTGTACCATGCTGGATACCATGGTTAGTGCATCATGCTGGATACCATGGATGGTTTATCAAGCTGGATACCATGGTAGGTGCATCATGCTGAATACCATGGTTTGTGCACCATGCTGAATACCATGGTTGGTGCACCATGCTGGATACCATGGTAGGTGCATCATGCTGAATACAATGGTTGGTGCACCATGCTGGATACCATGGTTGGTGCGCCATGCTAGATACCATGGTTCGTGCGCCATGCTGGATACCATGGTTGGTGCACCATGGTGGATACCATGGTAGGTGCATCATGCTGAATACCATGGTTGGTGCACCATGCTGAATATCATGGTTGGTGCGCCATGCTGGATACCATGGTTGGTGCGCCATGCTGGATACCATGGTTGGTGCACCATGGTGGATACCATGGTAGATGCATCATGCTGAATACCATGGTTGGTGCGCCATGCTGGATACCATGGTTGGTGCGCCATGCTGGATACCATGGTTGGTGCGCCATGCTGGATACCATGGTTGGTGTACCATGCTGGATACCATGGTTGGTGCGCCATGCTGGATACCATGGTTGGTGCGCCATGCTGGATACGATGGTTGGTGTACCATGCTGGATACCATGGTTGGTGTACCATGCTGGATACCATGGTTGGTGCGCCATGCTGGATACCATAGTTGGTGTACCATGCTGGATACCATGGTTAGTGCACCATATTGGATACCATGGATACCATGGTTGGTGCGCCATGCTGGATACCATGGTTGGTGTACCATGCTGGATACCATGGTTAGTGCACCATATTGGATACCATGGATACCATGGTTGGTGCGCCATGCTGGATACGATGGTTGGTGTACCATGCTGGATACCATGGTTGGTGTACCATGCTGGATACCATGGTTGGTGCGCCATGCTGGATACCATGGTTGGTGTACCATGCTGGATACCATGGTTAGTGCACCATACTGGATACCATGGATACCATGGTTGGTGCGCCATGCTGGATACCATGGTTGGTGCACCATGCTGGATACCATGGTTGGTGCAGCCATGCTGGATACCATGGTTGGTGCGCCATGCTGGATACCATGGTTGGTGCGCCATGCTGGATACCATGGTTGGTGCGCCATGCTGGATACCATGGTTGGTGCGCCATGCTGGATACCATGGTTGGTGCGCCATGCTGGATACCATGGTAGGTGCACCATGCTGGATACCATGGTTTGTGCACCTTGCTCGATACCATGGTTGGTGCACCATGCTGGATACCATGGTTGGTGCACCATGCTGGATACCATGGTTTGTGCACCATGCTGGATACCATGGTTGGTGCACCATGCTGGATACCATGGTTTGTGCACCATGCTGGATACCATGGTTTGTGCACCATGCTGGATACCATGGTTGGTGCACCATGCTTGATACCATGGTTTGTGCACCATGCTGGATACCATGGTTTGTGCACCATGCTGGATACCATGGTTTGTGCACCATGCTGGATACCATGGTTTGTGCACCATGCTTGATACCATGGTTTGTGCACCATGCTGGATACCATGGTTTGTGCACCATGCTGGATACCATGGTTTGTGCACCATGCTGGATACCATGGTTGGTGCACCATGCTGGATACCATGGTTTGTGCACCATGCTGGATACCATGGTTTGTGCACCATGCTGATACCATGGTTTGTGCACCTTGCTCGATACCATGGTTTGTGCACCATGCTGGATACCATGGTTTGTGCACCATGCTGGATACCATGGTTTGTGCACCATGCTGGATACCATGGTTTGTGCACCATGCTCGATACCATGGTTTGTGCACCATGCTGGATACCATGGTTGGTGCACCATGCTGGATACCATGGTTTGTGCACCATGCTGGATACCATGGTTTGTGCACCATGCTGGATACCATGGTTTGTGCACCATGCTTGATACCATGGTTGGTGCACCATGCTGGATACCATGGTTTGTGCACCATGCTGGATACCATGGTTTGTGCACCATGCTGGATACCATGGTTGGTGCACCATGCTGGATACCATGGTTTGTGCACCATGCTTGGATACCATGGTTTGTGCACCATGCTGGATACCATGGTTTGTGCACCATGCTGGATACCATGGTTTGTGCACCATGCTGGATACCATGGTTTGTGCACCATGCTTGATACCATGGTTTGTGCACCATGCTGGATACCATGGTTTGTGCACCATGCTGGATACCATGGTTTGTGCACCATGCTGGATACCATGGTTTGTGCACCATGCTGGATACCATGGTTTGTGCACCATGCTGGATACCATGGTTTGTGCACCATGCTGATACCATGGTTTGTGCACCATGCTGGATACCATGGTTTGTGCACCATGCTGGATACCATGGTTTGTGCACCATGCTGGATACCATGGTTTGTGCACCATGCTGGATACCATGGTTTGTGCACCATGCTCGATACCATGGTTTGTGCACCATGGTGGATACCATGGTTTGTGCACCATGCTGGATACCATGGTTTGTGCACCATGCTGGATACCATGGTTTGTGCACCATGCTGGATACCATGGTTTGTGCACCATGCTGGATACCATGGTTTGTGCACCCTGCTGGATACCATGGTTTGTGCACCATGCTGGATACCATGGTTTGTGCACCATGCTGGATACCATGGTTTGTGCACCATGCTGGATACCATGGTTTGTGCACCCTGCTGGATACCATGGTTTGTGCACCATGCTGCATACCATGGTTTGTGCACCCTGCTGGATACCATGGTTTGTGCACCCTGCTGGATACCATGGTTTGTGCACCCTGCTGGATACCATGGTTTGTGCACCATGCTGGATACCATGGTTTGTGCACCAGTGGTTTGTGCACCATGGTGGATACCATGGTTTGTGCACCAATGCTGGATACCATGGTTGGTGCACCATGCTGGATACCATGGTTTGTGCACCCTGCTGGATACCATGGTTTGTGCACCTGCTGGAATACCATGGTTTGTGCACCTGCTTGGATACCATGGTTTGTGCACCCTGCTGGATACCATGGTTTTGTGCACCCTGCTGGGTACCATGGTTGTGCACCATGCTGGATACCATGGTTTGTGCACCATGCTGGATACCATGGTTTGTGCACCATGCTGCATACCATGGTTTGTGCACCCTGCTGGATACCATGGTTTGTGCACCCTGCTGGATACCATGGTTTGTGCACCATGGTGGATACCATGGTTTGTGCACCATGCTGGATACCATGGTTTGTGCACCCTGCTGGATACCATGGTTTGTGCACCATGCTGAATACCATGGTTTGTGCACCATGCTGCATACCATGGTTTGTGCACCATGCTGGATACCATGGTTTGTGCACCCTGCTGGATACCATGGTTTGTGCACCCTGCTGGATACCATGGTTTGTGCACCATGCTGGATACCATGGTTTGTGCACCCTGCTGGATACCATGGTTTGTGCACCCTGCTGGATACCATGGTTTGTGCACCATGCTGGATACCATGGTTTGTGCACCATGCTTGATACCATGGTTTGTGCACCATGCTGCATACCATGGTTTGTGCACCCTCCTGGATACCATGGTTTGTGCACCATGCTGCATACCATGGTTTGTGCACCATGCTGGATACCATGGTTTGTGCACCATGCTGCATACCATGGTTTGTGCATCATGCTGGATACCATGGTTTGTGCACCATGCTGGATACCATGGTTTGTGCACCATGCTGGATACCATGGTTTGTGCACCATGCTTGATACCATGGTTTGTGCACCATGCTGCATACCATGGTTTGTGCACCCTCCTGGATACCATGGTTTGTGCACCATGCTGCATACCATGGTTTGTGCACCATGCTGGATACCATGGTTTGTGCACCATGCTGCATACCATGGTTTGTGCATCCTGCGGGATACCATGGTTTGTGCATCCTGCTGGATACCATGGTTTGTGCACCATGGTGGATACCATGGTTTGTGCACCATGGTGGATACCATGGTTTGTGCACCATGGTGGATACCATGGTTTGTGCACCATGCTGCATACCATGGTTTGTGCACCCTGCTGGATACCATGGTTTGTGCACCCTGTGGATACCATGGTTTGTGCACCCTGCTGGATACCATGGTTTGTGCACCATGGTGGATCACATTCCATCATTTATCACAGTTAGCAACACCCACGCACCCGACGTTGCCACATCGGATTAAATGCTACTCGTTCACTCTAATACTTTATCTTACTTTAGTTAAGTAAAACAGATAATCGTTACTTCTACTTGTCATATAAGTATTATGACAACCAACGTTGTGGTGTAGTGGATGAGCGTGAAGTCATCATATAAGATGATAATGAAGGGTTGGTGGATTGGATATCACTTGTTTACAGTGTTAGCATCAGATAAGAGCCACTTATCATGTCTAGCGTGGTTCAGTTGTATTTGCTGCTCGGTGAGAAACACTTGATATCTCCTTCATATTTTCATATAAATCGTGGTAGACAGAAACAGTTTCTTCCGACTGGATGGAGAGTTCAAAGAAGGATAAACCCAATCATAATGTGAGTTATTATAACTTGGGTCAAGTTTGATGTACACAACACTTACCATGGAGTTGCTTGCGTGTGGCTGAAGCAAACATGGAAGTTCCTCTTTCTTGGTGTTGATTGGAAGTCTAGGCTTGGGAATGGGGGAGATTGTGAGGTGGAGTGGGGTGGGGAGTTTGTGGGTGGAGTGGAGTGGGGAGTTTGTGGGGTGGAGTGGGGTGGGGAGTTTGTGGGGTGGAGTGGAGTGGGGAGTTTGTGGGTGGAGTGGGGTGGGGAGTTTGTGGGTGAAGTGGGGTGGGGAGTTTGTGGGGTGGAGTGGGGTGTGGAGTTTGTGGGTGGAGTGGGGTGGGAGTTTGTGGGTGGAATGGGGTGAGGAGTTTGTGGGTGGAGTGGAGTGGGGAGTTTGTGGGTGGAGTGGAGTGGGGAGTTTGTGGGTGGAGTGGGGTGGGGAGTTTGTGGGGTGGAGTGGGGTGGGGAGTTTGTGGGTGGAGTGAGGTGAGGAGTTTGTGGGTGGAGTGGGGTGAGGAGTTTGTGGGGTGGAGTGGGGTGGGGAGTTTGTGGGGTGGAGTGGGGTGGGGAGATTGTGGGTGGAGTGGGGTGGGGAGTTTGTGGGTGGAGTGGGGTGGGGAGTTTGTGGGTGGAGTGGAGTGGGGAGTTTGTGGGGTGAGTGGGGTGAGGAGTTTGTGGGTGGAGTGGGGTGAGGAGTTTGTGGGTGGAGTGGGGTGAGGAGTTTGTGGGTGAAGTGGAGTGGGGAGTTTGTGGGTGGAGTGGGGTGGGGAGTTTGTGGGGTGGAGTGGAGTAGGGAGTTTGTGGGTGGAGTGGAGTGGGGAGTTTGTGGGTGGAGTGGGGTGGGGAGTTTGTGGGGTGAAGTGGGGTGAGGAGTTTGTGGGGTGGAGTGGGGTGGGGAGTTTGTGGGTGGAGTGGGGTAGGGAGTTTGTGGGGTGGAGTGGGGTGAGGAGTTTGTGGGGTGGAGTGGGGTGGGGAGTTTGTGGGTGGAGTGAGGTGGGGAGTTTGTGGGTGGAGTGGGGTGGGGAGTTTGTGGGGTGGAGTGGGGTGGGGAGTTTGTTTTAGGAAAAGTGAAGTAGAAAATGGGAAGAACAGGTAATGTCCAAAAGACTCTGGGATTATCCAGAGAAACTACATTGTTCTTATTTTTATTTGATGTTTCGTTTATCTTAACTATTGTCAGACTTTAATGTAACTTATTATCCAAAGTTTGTTTTGCTGTCAATTCAATAGTTGTTTATTGCGTTTGTTGGTGTGTGGGGCACCAGGACCTTGTGTTACTGGTTGCTTACCCAATCTTGTATGATTATTATCTTATTTGATTGTTTGTTGTTTATTTTACACATCTTGGATGTTGTGTGTGTGTGTGTGGGGGGGGGGGGGGACTTACCTCATCTTGTATATATATTTTGGTGTGGGATTATTTAATATTATTTCCCTGCTACATGAGAACCAGTAATGGCTTTTTCTCGATTATCTTCTCTTTTTATCAAACATTTTCAAATATTTCTGTATTTTGTTTAATTTTTTCCATACTTTTTTTTTTTTTTTGCCCTGTCGTGAAGACATATATTCATTGATGGTAAATTTGCTATTTGATGTAGTTTTTCATTTCAGATTATTTCAGGATAACTTATACTGAATGTAAATTTCAGAACTTTGTGTTGTGCTCCTCGTGATTTCTTTACATTTGTCAACTTTATGATATGTACAAGTATGGATGGATATCATTCTACCAGACTTATCAATGTTGTACACATTCTATTTCTATTTTCTAACTTATATGTCAACATCTTTGTAACTTAGCTCATAATTCAATTGTTCTTCTTAGGTTTTTCTGTTATCAAGTCGTTCATACCTCTGCCTGTAATGTTATCAAGTTGTTCATACCTCTGCCTGTAATGTTATCAAGTTGTTCATATCTCTGCCTGTAATGTTATCAAGTTGTTCATACCTCTGCCTGTAATGTTATCAAGTTGTTCATACCTCTGCCTGTAATGTTATCAAGTTGTTCATACCTCTGCCTGTAATGTTATCAAGTTGTTCATACCTCTGCCTGTAATGTTATCAAGTTGTTCATACCTCTGCCTGTAATGTTATCAAGTTGTTCATACCTCTGCCTGTAATGTTATCAAGTTGTTCATACCTCTGCCTGTAATGTTATCAAGTTGTTCATATCTCTGCCTGTAATGTTATCAAGTTGTTCATACCTCTGCCTGTAATGTTATCAAGTTGTTCATATCTCTGCCTGTAATGTTATCAAGTTGTTCATACCTCTGCCTGTAATGTTATCAAGTTGTTCATACCTCTGCCTGTAATGTTATCAAGTTGTTCATATCTCTGCCTGTAATGTTATCAAGTTGTTCATACCTCTGCCTGTAATGTTATCAAGTTGTTCATACCTCTGCCTGTAATGTTATCAAGTTGTTCATACCTCTGCCTGTAATGTTATCAAGTTGTTCATATCTCTGCCTGTAATGTTATCAAGTTGTTCATATCTCTGCCTGTAATGTTATCAAGTTGTTCATACCTCTGCCTGTAATGTTATCAAGTTGTTCATACCTCTGCCTGTAATGTTATCAAGTTGTTCATACCTCTGCCTGTAATGTTATCAAGTTGTTCATACCTCTGCCTGTAATGTTATCAAGTTGTTCATATCTCTGCCTGTAATGTTATCAAGTTGTTCATATCTCTGCCTGTAATGTTATCAAGTTGTTCATACCTCTGCCTGTAATGTTATCAAGTTGTTCATACCTCTGCCTGTAATGTTATCAAGTTGTTCATATCTCTGCCTGTAATGTTATCAAGTTGTTCATACCTCTGCCTGTAATGTTATCAAGTTGTTCATATCTCTGCCTGTAATGTTATCAAGTTGTTCATATCTCTGCCTGTAATGTTATCAAGTTGTTCATATCTCTGCCTGTAATGTTATCAAGTTGTTCATACTCTGCCTGTAATGTTATCAAGTTGTTCATACCTCTGCCTGTAATGTTCAGTACCAGTAATGTACGTTCTGTATTATATGTATACAAATCTTCTTGGCCTGTTATTGGATCATTGTTAAATTTCTCAGTTGTTATTATTTTGAATGTCTTTATCATTTATATTTGTTTTGATAATCCATTTGTATTCAAAGTTATCAATATTTTCTATTGCACTAGCTCTTGGTTTTGTCATTATTGATTTTGATTTTACTGGATGTATTATTATTGGTTATATCATCTGCATGCATGATATACTCAGTATACTGTGTTGGTGGAGGCATACCTGATGTGTATATTATAAACATAGTTGGGGAGAAGCATCCACCTTGTGAGACTCCACTCTGTAGTTGTATAGGATTCCCTATACATACATTCCCTTATACAACAACGTATGTATGCTTCTCTGTCTTGCAGATCGTCACAGTATGGTTTCGGAAGTCCTAGTTGCAGTGTTTCATATTTCAGTTCTACCTGCTATACTTTATCAAATGCTTTGGAGACATCTCTTAGCTCCATGTTTACTTGATTGTTCTTAGCTTTTCTCTTGCTAGTATTTCTGTTATTGTAGCTATAGCTGTGTGTTTCTCTAAATCCGTGCTCTATAGAATTATTCAAATTTTCATCTATATATGCTAACAGTCGAGTGTTCATTATTTTTTCTAGTAATTTCACGGTTATGTCTAATAAGCAGATACCATGGTCTGTAATTTAGGATAACTTTTGGGTCTTTTCCTTCTTTTGGTATGAAGATTACTTTAGCTTTCTTTAATGTGCATGGAAAATATCTTGATGCTAATGTTCTAATAGCATTTTGGGGAAGATTGAATAGCATGTTTCTTGCTATTCCACTGAATCCTGCTGCTTTTTTCTCTAAATCGGCGTAAACTGTCTTGTAGTCCACCTTCTGATATTTTTCCTAGTTTTTGTATTGAATGTGTGTAGGGTACTTGAACCCACATGAGCAGGGTATGGACATTGATGCATGGGGTGGGTGTGTATGGTAGAGGGACCCACATTGGTATGGTATGGACACTGATGCAAGGTGTGGGTGTGTATGGTAGATGGGTGCGCTCTTGGGGAGCTCTCTTCTCTCGACCATCTGAGCCGGAGGGACGAGTCATAACCGACTATGACCCAAGCAGCGAACCACTGGTAGAGGTTTTAACCGTGGACGAGGCAGCACACCACCTCAAACCACCCAAACCTCTGCCTCCGACCCTCGACGGAATGCAAACGCGACTCTTGAAGTCCATTCCTCCGCGTGTACTGTGCAGGATTATCCTGTGGCTCGCCACGTCTACCCTGCCTGAACCACTCACGCAAACAGGAGGATGCTGATATAGAAGGTATCTAATCCAACCTAACCTAAGGACTACAAGCCAATCACCATCTCGTGCGCCGTAATGCGTCTGCTTCATAAGATCTTTAAGCAGCCGCATCTCGAGCCTCGTCCAGATAGATGGAGCTCAAAAGGCATTCGTTCCTGTGGACGAAAGCTTTCAGAACCTCACGATCCTGGACGCTATGATCGGTCACGCTGGCACACACACGCCCACAGTGTGCACCTGGCATTCCCCGACATGGCCAAAGCATTCGATAATGTTATTCATAGCACCATCGAGCGGGCAATGTCGCAGAAGGGCATTCCTGTCCTCGTCAGGGTATATATTGTGTCGACGTATCCAACCTTCACATGAAGGCAGCGGCGGGATGTCGGGCGAAATACGAATAACTCGTGTGATCAAGCAGGGGGACCCCTCATCGCCCATTCTTTTTAACCTTGTAGTTGATGAAGGAATGGCAAGGGTTGAGGAATCGGGCGTGGTTCTTGGATTCGGTGACCAGAAAGTGTCAGTGTTAGCGTTTGCCGATGACTTAGTTCTGGTGGCGAAGACGCTAGCTGGCCTACAGAAAGCAATAGACCTTCATGTCAGAGACTCCTTGTGAAAATGAGCTTCCAGTGTCGGTCCCTCAACATGGAGGTCGATGGCAAGCGTAAGACTTGGTACGTCAATAATATAGGACGTTCCAAGTCTTGGGCAGCGCTATCGGCTCCATGGACGCTAAGGACGACTACAAGTACCTTGTACACATGAGTAAGAAGGAGATAGTGGGTGACCAAAGGGTCTCCAGACTGGGCGAAAAGTAGCGGATTCGGCTACTTTTAATCTACTAGTTGCTATTTTTTGGACTACTTCGTATTGCTTTTGAGCTACTTGTGAACATGATTGGGCTACATGAGTAACAATATTTGTAGTGAAAATATTGATAATAGTAATAACAATGATAATAATAATAATAATAATAATAATAATAATAATAATATAATAATGATAATAATAATAATAATAATGATAATAATAATAACAATAATGATAATAATGATAATAATTATGATAATGATATCAATGATAATAGTACTAATGATAATAATAGGGGAGAAACAATACTTCCCACGCATCCCTCACGTGTCGTAGAAGGTGACTAAAGGGGACGGAAGCAGGGGGCTAGAAACCCTCCCCTCCTTGTATTTCAACTTTCTAAATGAGGGAACAGAAGAAGGAGTCACACAGGGAGTGCTCATCCTCCTCGAGTGCTCAGATTGGGATGTGTGAATGTGTGTGGATGTAACCAAAATGAGAAAAAAGAGAGATAGGTAGTATGTTTGAGGAATGGAGCCTGGATGTTTCAGCTCTGAGTGAAACGAAGCTTAAGGGTGAAGGGGAAGATTGGTTTGGGAATGTCTTGGGAGTAAAGTCAGGGGTTAGTGAGAGGACAAGAGCAAGAGAAGGAGTACCACTACCCCTGAAACAGGAGTTGTGGGAGTATGTGATAGAGGGTAAGAAAGTAAATTCTAGATTGATATGGGCAAAACTGAAAGTGGATGGAGAGAAATGAGTGATTATTGGTGCGTATCCACCTGGTCATGAGAAGAAAGATCATGAGAGGCAAGTGTTTTGGGAGCAGCTGAGTGAGTGTGTTAGTAGCTTTGATGCTCGAGAACAGGTTATAGTGATGGGTGATTTGAATGCAGAGGTGAATAATGTGGCAGTTGAAGAAATAATTGGCGCACATGGGATGTTCAGTGTTGTAAATGGAAGTGGTGAAGAGTTTGTAGATTTATGTGCTGAAAAAGGACTGGTGATTGGGAATACTTAGTTTAAAAAGAGAGATATGCATAGGCATATGTATGTCAGTAGGAGAGATGGCCAGAGAGCGTTATTAGGTTATGTGTTAATTGATAAGCGCGCGAACCAGAGACTTTTGGAAGTTAATGTGCAGAGAAGAGCAAGTGGAGGGATATCTGATCATTATTTTGTGGAGGCGAAGGTGAAGATTTGTAGAGGTTTTCAGGAAAGAAGAGAGAATGTTGGGGTGAAGAGAGTGGTGAGAGTAAGTGAGCTTGAGAAGTTGACTTGTGTGAGGAAGTACCAGGAGAGACTCAGTGCAGGATGGAAAAAGGTGAGAGCAAAGGACGTAAGGGGAGTGAGGGAGGAATGGGATGTATTTAGGGAAGCAGTGATGGCTTAAACAAAAGCTGCTTGTGGTATGAGAAGCGTGGGAGGTGGGTTGATTAGAAAGGGTAGCGAGTGGTGGGATGAAGAGGAAAGATCATTAGTGAAAGAGAACAGAGGGGCATTTCAACGAGTTTTGCAGAAAATAGGGCAAATGACGGGGAGATGTATAAAAGAAAGAGGCAGAAGGTCAAGAGAAAGGTGCAAGAGGTGGAAAAGAGGGCAAATGAGAGTTGGGGTGAGAGAGTATCATTAGATTTTAGGGAGAATAATAAGATGTTTTGGAAGGAGGTAAATAAAGTGTGTAAGACAAGACAACAAATGGGAACATCGGTGGAGGGGACTAATGGGGAGGTAATAACAAGAAGTGGTGATGTGAGAAGGAGATGGAGTGAGTATTTTGAGGGTTTGTTGAATGTTTTTGATGATAGAGTGGCAGATATAGGGTGTTTTGGCCGAGATGGTGTGCAAAGTGAGAGGGTTAGGGAGAATGATTTGGTCAACAGAGAAAAGGTAGTAAAACCTTTGCGGAAGATGAAAGCCGGCAATGTAGCGGATTTAGATGGTATAGCAGTGGAATTTATTTAAAAAGGGGGTGACTGTATTGTTGACTGGTTGGTATGGATATTTGATGTATGTATGACTCATGATGAGGTGCCTGAGGATTGACGGAATGCATGCATAGTGCCATTGTACAAAGGCAAAGGGGATAAAAGTGAGTGCTCAACTTAGAGAGGTATAAGTCTGTTGAGTATTCCTGGGAAATTATATGGGAGGGTATTGATTGAGAGGGTGAAGGCATGTACAGAGCATCAGATTGGGGAAGAGCAGTGTGGTTTCAGAAGTGGTAGAGGATGTGTGGATCAGGTGTTTGCCTTAAAGAATGTATGTGAGAAATACTTAGAAAATCATATGTATTTGTATGTAGCATTTATGGATCTGGAGAAGCCATATGATATAGTTGATAGAGATGCTCTGTGGAAGGTATTAAGGATATATGGAGTGGGAGGCAAGTTGTTAGAAGCAGTGAAAAGTTTTTATCGAGGATGTAAGGCATGTGTACGAGTAGGAAGAGAGGAAAGTGATTGGTTCACAGTGAATGTCGTCTTGCGGCAAGGGTGCATGATGTCCTCATGGTAGTTAATTTGTTTATGGATGGGGTTGTTAAGTAGGTGAATCCGAGAATTTTAGAGAGAGGGGCAAGTATGCAGTCTGTTGTGGATGAGGGGGCTTGGGAAGTGAGTCAGTTGTTGTTCACTGATGATACAGCGCTAGTAACTGATTCAGCTGAGAAAGTGCAGAAGTTTGTGACTGAGTTTGGTAAAGTGTGAAAGAAGAAAGCCGAGAGAAAATGAGAATAAGAGCAAGTTTATTAGGTACAGTAGGGTTGAGGGACAAGTCAACTGGGAGGTAAGTTTAAATGGAGAGAAACTGGAGGAAGTGAAGTGTTTTAGATATCTGAGACAGGATTAGGCAGCGGATGGAACCATGGAAGCAGAAGCGAGTCAATGGGTGGGGGAGGGGGCGATAGTTCTGGGAGCTCTGAAAAATGTGTGGAAGGCAAGAACAGTATCTCGGAAAGCAAAAATGGGTGTTTGAAGGAATAGTGATTCCAACAACGTTATATGGTTGCGAGGCGCGGGCTATGGATAGAGCTGTGCGGAGGGTGGATGTGTTGGAAATGAGATGTTTGAGGACAATATGTGGTGTGAAGTGCTTTGATCGAGTAAGTAATGAAAGGGTAACAGAGATGTGTCACAATAAAAAGAGTGTGGTTGAGAGAGCAGAAGAGGGTGCTTTGAAATGGTTTGGTCACATGGAGAGAATGAGTGAGAAAAGATTGACAAAAAGGATATATGTGTCAGAGGTGGAGGGAACGAGGAGAAATGGGATGCCAGATTTTAGGTGGAAGGATGGAGTGAAAAAGAATTTGAGCGATCGGGGACTGAACATGCAGGAGGGTGAAAGGCGAGCAAGGAATAGAGTGAATTGGAACGATGTGGTATACCGGAGTCGACGTGCTATCAATGGATTGAACTAGGGCATGTGAAGGGTCTGGGGTAAACCATGGAAAGTTCTGTGGGGCCTGGATGTCTAAAGGGAGCTGTGGTTTCGGTGCGTTATACGTAACAGCTAAAGACTGAGTGTGAACGAATGTGGCCTTTGTTGTCTTTTCTTAGAGCTACCTCGCGCGCGTCCGAGGGAAGGAGGTTATCATTTCATGTGTGGCGGGGTGGCGACGGAAATGAATAAAGACAATAAGTATGAATTATCTACATATGTCTGTGTATATATATATATATATATATATATATATATATATATATATATATATATATATATATATATATATATATATATATATATATATATATATATTGGGAGGTAAGTTTCAATGGAGAAAAACTGGAGGAAGTAAAGTGTTTTAGATATCTGGGAGTGGATTTGGCAGCGGACAGAACCATGGAAGCGGAAGTGAGCCACAAGATGGGGGAAGGGGCAAAGGTTCTGGGAGTGTTGAGGAATATATGGAAAGCGAGAACGTTATCTCAGAGAGCAAAAATGGGTATGTTTGAAGGAATAGTGGTTCCAAGAATTTTATATGGTTACGAGGCATAGGCTATACATAGGGTTTTCCTGAGGAGGGTCGATGTGTTGGACATTGAATGTTTGAGGACAATATGTGGTGTGAGGTGGTTTCATCGAGCAAGTAATGAAAGGGTAAGAGAGATGTGTGGTAATAAAAAGAGTGTGGTTGAGAGAGCAGAAGAGGGTGTATTGAAATGCTTTGGTCACATGAAGTGAATGAGTGAGGAAAGATTGACAAAGAGGATATATGTGTCAGAAGGGGAGTGAATGAGGAGAAGTGGGAGACCAAATTGGAGGTGGAAGGATGGAGTGAAAAAGATTTTGAGCGATCAGGGCCTGAACATACAGGAAGGTGAAAGGCGAGCAAAGCACAAAGTGAATTGGAACGATGTGGTATACCGGGGTCGACGTGATGTCAATGGATTGAACCAGGGTATGTGAAGCGTATGGGGTAAACCATGGAAAGTTTTGTGGGGCCTGGATGTGGAAAGGAAGCTGTGGCTTTGGTGCATTATACATAACAGCTAGAGACTGAGAGTGAACGAATGTGGTCTTGGTTGTATTTTCCTAGCGATACCTCGCGCGCATGCGAGGGGAAGGGGTTGTCATTTCATGTGTGGATAGGTGGGACGGGAATGAATGAAGGCAGCAAGTATGAATTTCGCACACACACACACACACACACACACACACACACACATATATATATATATATATATATATATATATATATATATATATATATATATATATATATATATATATATATATATATATATATATTCTTTCAAACTATTCGCCATTTCCCGAATTAGCAAGGTAGCGTTAAGAACAGAGGACTGGGCCTCTGAGGGAATATCCTCACCTGGCCCCCTTCTCTGTTCCTTCTTCTGGAAAATTAAAAAAAAAAAAAAACAAGAGGGAAGGATTTCCAGCACCCCGCTCCCTCCCCTTTTAGTCGCTTTCTACGACACGCAGGGAATACGTGGGAAGTATTCTTTCTCCCCTATCCCCAGGGATGATATATATATATATATATATATATATATATATATATATATATATATATATATATATATATATATATATATATATATATATATATTTTTTTTTTTTTTTTTTTTTTTTTTTTTTGCTTTGTCGCTGTCTCCCGCGTTTGCGAGGTAGCGCAAGGAAACAGACGAAAGAAATGGCCCAACCCACCCCCATACACATGTATATACATACGTCCACACACGCAAATATACATACCTACACAGCTTTCCATGGTTTACCCCAGACGCTTCACATGCCTTGATTCAATCCACTGACAGCACGTCAACCCCGGTATACCACATCGATCCAATTCACTCTATTCCTTGCCCTCCTTCACCCTCCTGCATGTTCAGGCCCCGTGACACAAAATCTTTTTCACCCCATCTTTCCACCTCCAATTTGGTCTCCCTCTTCTCCTCGTTCCCTCCACCTCCGACACATATATCCTCTAGGTCAATCTTTCCTCACTCATTCTCTCCATGTGACCAAACCATTTCAAAACACCCTCTTCTGCTCTCTCAACCACGCTCTTTTTATCTCCACACATCTCTCTTACCCTTACGTTACTTACTCGATCAAACCACCTCACACCACACATTGTCCTCAAACATCTCATTTCCAGCACATCCATCCTCCTGCGCACAACTCTATCCATAGTCCACGCCTCGCAACCATACAACATTGTTGGAACCACTATTCCTTCAAACATACCCATTTTTGCTTTCCGAGATAATGTTCTCGACTTCCACACATTCTTCAAGGCTCCCAGAATTTTCGCCCCCTCCCCCACCCTATGATCCACTTCCGCTTCCATGTTTCCATCCGCTGCCAGATCCACTCCCAGATATCTAAAACACTTCACTTCCTCCAGTTTTTCTCCATTCAAACTCACCTCCCAATTGACTTGACCCTCAACCCTACTGTACCTAATAACCTTGCTCTTATTCACATTTACTCTTAACTTTCTTCTTTCACACACTTTACCAAACTCAGTCACCAGCTTCTGCAGTTTCTCACATGAATCAGCCACCAGCGCTGTATCATCAGCGAACAACAACTGACTCACTTCCCAAGCTCTCTCATCCCCCAACAGACTTCATACTTGCCCCTCTTTCCAAAACTCTTGCATTCACTTCCCTAACAACCCCATCCATAAACAAATTAAACAACCATGGAGACATCACACACCCCTGCCGCAAAACTACATTCACTGAGAACCAATCACTTTCCTCTCTTCCTACACGTACACATGCCTTACATCCTCGATAAAAACTTTTCACTGCTTCTAACAACTTGCCTCCCACACCATATATTCTTAATACCTTCCACAAGCATCTCTATCAACTCTATCATATGCCTTCTCCAGATCCATAAATGCTACATACAAATCCATATATATATATATATATATATATATATATATATATATATATATATATATATATATATATATATATATATATATATATATATATATATATATGAATATATATATATGAATATATATATATATATATATATATATATATATATATATATATATATATATATATATATATATATATATATATATATAATTATTAAAATCAAAAACAAAGGAGGAAATGCTCTGTTCTGAGCGCATGACAACTCCTAGCAAAAGGACGATCAACCAGGTTGGGGGGGGATGGCAAATGGAAGAAAAATGATATGAAGATTTAAAACTCAAACTCTATCTCTTAAGAAGATCCTCAAACTCAGTGCTTCCCAGTCCAGTTACATTAAACCCAATGTTTATTCTTTCTCTGTCAGTATCTAAAACTGCCTCATTTTGGCTTATGCTAACATTCTGACCCTGAACACTGGCTTGGTTCAATGCATTTTGCTGCACTTTACCACTACTTTCAGTGGTACTAACAGGCTGACTCAAACTAGCTGAGGTACTATGAAAATCAGAATTAGTACCTAAACCCACTGTGAAAGTCAGATGAGGCATAGATGGTTCACTGCTAGCCTGAGATGTGTCCAATTTCAAGCTTAAATTTGGTGCAGAGTGAGGATGAAGTGTCTGGCCCACTGTACTGTATCCCTGGGTATTAAGGATATATATATATATATATATATATATATATATATATATATATATATATATATATATATATATATATATATATATATATATATATATATATATATATATATATATATATATATATATATATATATATATATCATTATTATTATTATTATCATTTTGCTTTGTCGCTGTCTCCCGCGTTAGCGAGGAAGCGCAAGGAAACAGACGAAAGAAATGGCCTAACCCACCCACATACACATGTATATACATACACGTCCACACACGTAAATATACATACCTATACATCTCAATGTACACATATATATACACACACAGACACATACATATATACACATGCACACAATTCACACTGTCTGCCTTTATTCATTCCCATCGCCACCTCGCCACACATGGAATAACATCCCCCTCCCCCCTCATGTGTGCGAGGTAGCGCTAGGAAAAGACAACAAAGGCCCCATTCGTTCACACTCAGTCTCTAGCTGTCATGTAATAATGCCCGAAACAACAGCTCCCTTTCCACATCCAGGCCCCACACAACTTTCCATGGTTTACCCCAGACGTTTCACATGCCCTGATTCAATCCATTGACAGCACGTCGACCCAGGTATACCACATCGATCCAATTCACTCTATTCCTTGCCCGCCTTTCACCCTCCTGCATGTTCAGGCCCCGATCACTCAAAATCTTTTTCACTCCATCTTTCCACCTCCAATTTGGTCTCCCACTTCTCCTCGTTCCCTCCACCTCCGACACATATATCCTCTTGGTCAATCTTTCCTCACTCATTCTCTCCATGTGCCCAAACAATTTCAAAAAACCTTCTTCTGCTCTCTCAACCACACTCTTTTTATTTCCACACATCTCTCTTACCCTTACATTACTTACTCGATGAAACCACCTCACACCACATATTGTCCTCAAACATCTCATTTCCAACACATCCACCCTCCTGCGCACAACTCTATCCATAGACCACGCCTCGCAACCATAAAACATTGTTGGAACCACTGTTCCTTCAAACACAGCCATTTTTGCTTTCTGAGATAATGTTCTCGACTTCCATACATTCTTCAAGGCTCCCAGGATTTTCGCCCCCTCCCCAACCCTATGATATATATATATATATATAGATATTATTTTTGCTTTGTCACTGTCTCCCGCATTAGCAAGGTAGCGCAAGGAAACAGACGAAAGAATGGCCCAGCCAACCCACATCCACATGTATATACATACACGTCCACACACGCAAATATGCATACTTATACATCTCAACGTATACATATATTTAAACACAGACATATACATATATACCCATGTACATAATTCATACTGTCTGCCTTTATTCATTCCCATCGCCACCCCGCCACACATGGAATAACAACACCCTCCCCCCTCATGTGTGCGGGGTAGCGCTAGGAAAAGACAACAAAGGCCCCATTCGTTCACACTCATTCTCTAGCTGTCACGTAATAATGCACCAAAACCACAGCTCCCTTTCCACATCCAGGACCCACACAACTTTCCATGGTTTACCCCAAACGCTTCACATGCCTTGGTTCAATCCATTGACAGAACGTCGACCCCGGTATACCACATCGTTCCAATCCACTCTATTCCTCGCGCGCCTTTCATCCTCCTGCATGTTTAGGCCCCGATCACACAAAATCTTTTTCACTCCATCTTTCCACCTCCAATTCGGTCTCCCACTTCTCCTCGTTCCCTCCACCTCTGACACATATATCCTCTTGGTCAATCTTTCCTCACTCATTCTCTCCATGTGACCAAACCATTTCAACACACCCTCTTCTGCTCTCTCACTCTCACACTCTTTTTGTTATCACACATCTCTCTTACCCTTACATTACTTACTCGATCAAACCACCTCACACCACATATTGTCCTCAAACATCTCATTTCCAGCATATCCACCCTCCGCACAACTCTATCCATAGCCCACGCCTCGCAACCATACGACATTGTTGGAACCACAATTATTTCAAACATACCCATTTTTGCTTTCCGAGATAACGTTCTCGACTTCCACTCATTCTTCAACGCTCCCAGAATTTCCGCCCCCTCCCCCACCCTATGATTCACTTCCGCTTCCATGGTTCCATCCGCTGCTACATCCATTCCCAGATATCTGAAGCACTTCACTTCCTCCAGTTTTTCTCCATTCAAACTTACCTCCTAATTGACTTGACCCTCAACCCTACTTTACCTAATAACCTTGCTCTTATTCACATTTACTCTCAACTTTCTTCTTTCAAACACTTTGCCAAACTCAGTCACCAACTTCTGCAGTTTCTCACATGAATCAGCCACCAGCGCTGTGTCATCAGCGAAACACAACTGAATCACTTCCCAAGATTTCTCATCCACAACAGATTGCATACTTACCCCTCCCTCCAAAACTCTTGCATTAACCTTCCTAACAACCCCATCCATAAACAAATTAAACAACCATGGAGACATCACACACCCCTGCCGCAAACCTACATTCACTGAGAACCAAACACTTTCCTCTCTTCCTACACGTACACATGCCTTACATCCTCGATAAAAACTTTTCACTGATTTTAACAACTTGCCTCCCACACCATATATTCTTAATACCTTCCACAGAGCATCTCTATCAACTCTATCATATGCCTTCTCCAGATCCATAAATGCTACATACAAATACATTTGCTTTTCTAAGTATTTCTCACATATATTCTTCAAAGCAAACACCTGATCCACACATCCTCTACCACTTCTGAAACCACACTGCTCTTCCCCAATCTCATGCTTTGTGCAAGCCTTCACCCTCTCAATCAACAATACCCTCCCCTATAATTTCCCAGGAATGCTCAACAAACTTATACCTCTGTAATTTGAGCACTCACCTTTGTCCCCTTTGCCTTTGTACAATGGCACTATGCAAGCATTCCGCCAATCCTCAGGCACCTCACCATGAGTCATACATACACTAAATAAACTTACCAACCAGTCAACAATACAGTCACCGCCTTTTTTTCTAAAATTCCACTGCAATACCACCCAAACCCGGTGCCTTGCCGGCTTTCATCTTCTGCAAAGCTTTTACTACCTCTTCTCTGTTTACCAAATCATTTTCCCTAACCCTCTCACTTTGCACACCACCTCCACCAAAACACCCTATATCTGCCACTCTATCATCAAACAGATTCAACAAACCTTCAAAATACTCACTCCATCTCCTCACATCGCCACTACTTGTTATCACCTCCCCATTAGCCCCCTTCACTGAAATTCCCATTTGTTCCCTTGTCTCACGCACTTTACTTACCTCCTTCCAAAACATCTTTTTATTCTCCCTAAAATTTAATGATACTCTTTCACGCCAACTCTCATTTGCCCTCTTTTTCACCTCTTGCACCTTTCTCTTGACCTCCTGCCTCTTTCTTTTATACATCTCCCACTCATTTGCATCATTTCCCTGCAAAAATCGTACAAATGCCTCTCTCTTCTCTTTCACTAATAATCGTACTTCTTCATCCCACCACTCACTACCCTTTCTAATCTGCCCACCTCCCACGCTTCTCATGCCACAAGCATCTTTTGCGCAAGCCATCACTGCTTCTCTATATGCATCCCATTCCTCCCCCACTCACCTTACCTCCTTTGTTCTCACCTTTTTTCATTCTGTACTCAGTCTCTCCTGGTACTTCCTGACACAAGTCTCCTTCCCAAGCTCACTTACTCTCACCACTCTCTTCATCCCAACGTTCTCTCTTCTTTTCTGAAAACCTCTACAAATCTTCACCTTTGCCTCCACAAGATAATGATCAGACATCCCTCCAGTTGCACCTCTCAGCAAATTAACATCCAAAAGTCTCTCTTTCACGCGCCTATCAATTAACACGTAATCCAATAATGCTCTCTGGCCATCTCTCCTACTTATATACATATACTTATGTATATCTCTCATTTTAAACCAGGTATTCCCAATCACCAGTCCTTTTTCAGCACATAAATCTACAAACTCTTTACCATTTCCATTTACAACGCTGAACACCCCATGTATGCCAATTATTCCTTCAACTGCCACATTATTCACCTTTGCATTCAAATCACCCATCACTAACACACTCATTCAGCTTGTCCCAAAACACTTGCCTCTCATGATCTTTCTTCTCATGCCCAGGTGCATATGCACCAATAATCACCCATCTCTCTCCATCAACTTTCAGTTTTACCCATATCAATCTAGAGTTTACTTTCTTACACGCTAACACATACTCCCACCACTGATGTTTCAGGAGTAGTGCTACTCTTTCCCTTGCTCTTGTCCTCTCACTAACCCCTGACTTTACTCCCAAGACATTCCCAAACCACTCTTCCCCTTTACCCTTGAGCTTCGTTTCACTCAGAGCCAAAACATCCAGGTTCCTTTCCTCAAACATACTACCTATCTCTCCTTTTTTCACATCTTGGTTACATCCACACACATTTAGACACCCCAATCTGAGCCTTCGAGGGGGATGAGCACTCCCGCGTGACTCCTTCTTCTGTTTCGCCTTTTAGAAATTTAGATACGAGGGGAGGGTTTCTAGCCCCCCCCCTCCCCCCCGTTCCCTTTAGTCGCCTTCTACGACACGTGAGGAATGCGTGGAAAATATTCTTTCTCCGCTATATATACATATATATATTTTTTTTTTTTTTTTTTTATACTTTGTCGCTGTCTCCCGCGTTTGCGAGGTAGCGCAAGGAAACAGACGAAAGAAATGGCCCAACCCCCCCCCCCCATACACATGTACATACACACGTCCACACACGCAAATATACATACCTACACAGCTTTCCATGGTTTACCCCAGACGCTTCACATGCCTTGCTTCAATCCACTGACAGCACGTCAACCCCTGTATACCACATGACTCCAATTCACTCTATTTCTTGCCCTCCTTTCACCCTCCTGCATGTTCAGGCCCCGATCACACAAAATCTTTTTCACTCCATCTTTCCACCTCCAATTTGGTCTCCCTCTTCTCCTCGTTCCCTCCACCTCCGACACATATATCCTCTTGGTCAATCTTTCCTCACTCATTCTCTCCATGTGCCCAAACCATTTCAAAACACCCTCTTCTGCTCTCTCAACCACGCTCTTTTTATTTCCACACATCTCTCTTACCCTTACGTTACTTACTCGATCAAACCACCTCACACCACACATTGTCCTCAAACATCTCATTTCCAGCACATCCATCCTCCTGCGCACATCTCTATCCATAGCCCACGCCTCGCAACCATACAGCATTGTTGGAACCACTATTCCTCAAACATACCCATTTTTGCTTTCCGAGATAATGTTCTCGACTTCCACACATTTTTCAAGGCTCCCAAAATTTTCGCCCCCTCCCCCACCCTATGATCCACTTCCGCTTCCATGGTTCCATCCGCTGACAGATCCACTCCCAGATATCTAAAACACTTCACTTCCTCCAGTTTTTCTCCATTCAAACTCACCTCCCAATTGACTTGACCCTCACCCCTACTGTACCTAATAACCTTGCTCTTATTCACATTCACTCTTAACTTTCTTCTTCCACACACTTTACCAAACTCAGTCACCAGCTTCTGCAGTTTCTCACATGAATCAGCCACCAGCGCTGTATCATCAGCGAACAACAACTGACTCACTTCCCAAGCTCTCTCATCCCCAACAGACTTCATACTTGCCCCTCTTTCCAGGACTCTTGCATTTACCTCCCTTACAACCCCATCCATAAACAAATTAAACAACCATGGAGACATCACACACCCCTGCCGCAAACCTACATTCACTGAGAACCAATCACTTTCCTCTCTTCCTACACGTACACATGCCTTACATCCTCGATAAAAACTTTTCACTGCTTCTAACAACTTGCCTCCCACACCATATATTCTTAATACCTTCCACAGAGCATCTCTATCAACTCTATCATATGCCTTCTCCAGATCCATAAATGCTACATACAAATCCATTTGCTTTTCTAAGTATTTCTCACATACATTCTTCAAAGCAAACACCTGATCCACACATCCTCTACCACTTCTGAAACCGCACTGCTCTTCCCCAATCTGATGCTCTGTACATGCCTTCACCCTCTCAATCAATACCCTCCCATATAATTTACCAGGAATACTCAACAAACTTATACCTCTGTAATTTGAGCACTCACTCTTATCCCCTTTGCCTTTGTACAATGGCACTATGCACGCATTCCGCCAATCCTCAGGCACCTCACCATGAGTCATACATACATTAAATAACCTTACCAACCAGTCAACAATACAGTCACCCCCTTTCTTAATAAATTCCACTGCAATACCATCCAAACCTGCTGCCTTGCCGGCTTTCATCTTCCGCAAAGCTTTTACTACCTCTTCTCTGTTTACCAAATCATTTTCCCTAACCCTCTCACTTTGCACACCACCTCGACCAAAACACCCTATATCTGCCACTCTGTCATCAGACACATTCAACAAACCTTCAAAATACTCATTCCATCTCCTTCTCACATCACCGCTACTTGTTATCACCTCCCCATTTACGCCCTTCACTGAAGTTCCCATTTGCTCCCTTGTCTTACGCACCCTATTTACCTCCTTCCAGAACATCTTTTTATTCTCCCTAAAATTTAATGATACTCTCTCACCCCAACTCTCATTTGCCCTTTTTTTCACCTCTTGCACCTTTCTCTTGACCTCCTGTCTCTTTCTTTTATACACCTCCCACTCAATTGCATTTTTTCCCTGCAAAAATCGTCCAAATGCCTCTCTCTTCTCTTTCACTAATACTCTTACTTCTTCATCCCACCACACACTACCCTTTCTAAACAGCCCACCTCCCACTCTTCTCATGCCACAAGCATCTTTTGCGCAATCCATCACTGATTCCCTAAATACATCCCATTCCTCCCCGACTCCCCTTACTTCCATTGTTCTCACCTTTTTCCATTCTGTACACAGTCTCTCCTGGTACTTCCCCACACAGGTCTCCTTCCCAAGCTCACTTACTCTCACCACCTTCTTCACCCCAACATTCACTCCTCTTTTCTGAAAACCCATACTAATCTTCACCTTAGCCTCCACAAGATAATGATCAGACATCCCTCCAGTTGCACCTCTCAGCACATTAACATCCAAAAGTCTCTCTTTCGCACGCCTGTCAATTAACACGTAATCCAATAACGCTCTCTGGCCATCTCTCCTACTTACATAAGTATACTTATGTATATCTCGCTTTTTAAACCAGGTATTCCCAATCATCAGTCCTTTTTCAGCACATAAATCTACAAGCTCTTCACCATTTCCATTTACAACACTGAACACCCCATGCATACCAATTATTCCCTCAACTGCCACATTACTCACCTTTGCATTCAAATCACCCATCACTATAACCCGGTCTCGTGCATCAAAACCGCTAACACACTCATTTAGCTGCTCCCAAAACACTTGCCTCTCATGATCTTTTTTCTCATGCCCAGGTGCATATGCACCAATAATCACCCACCTCTCTCCATCAACTTTCAATTTTACCCATATTAATCGAGAATTTACTTTCTTACATTCTATCACATACTCCCACAACTCCTGTTTCAGGAGTATTGCTACTCCTTCCCTTGCTCTTGTCCTCTCACTAACCCGTGACTTTACTCCCCAGACATTTCCAAACCACTCTTCCCCTTTACCCTTGAGCTTCGTTTCACTCAGAGCCAAAACATCCAGGTTCCTTTCCTCAAACATACTACCTATCTCTCCTTTTTTCACATCTTGGTTACATCCACACACATTTAGGCACCCCACTCTGAGCCTTCGAGGAGGATGATCACTCCCCGCGTGACTCCTTCTTCTGTTTCCCATTTTAGAAAGTTAATACAAGGAGGGGAGGATTTCCGGCCCCCCGCTCCCGTCCCCTCTAGTCGCTTTCTACGACACGCGAGGAATACGTGGGAAGTATTCTTTCACCCCTATCCCCAGGGAATAATATACATATATATATACATATACACACACACACACACACACACACACATATGCACATACACACACACACACACACATACATATATATACATATGAAAAATGTAAGAACAATTTAGAAACAAACTTTTAGCTTGAAATATATATATATATATATATATATATATATATATATATATATATATATATATATATATATATATATATATATATATTTCATACTATTCGCCATTTCCCGCGATAGCGAGGTAGCGTTAAGAACAGAGGACCTGGCCCTCTTCTCTGTTCCTTCTTTTGGAAAATTATAAAAAAAAAAACGAGAGGGGAGGATTTCCAGCCCCCCGCTCCCTTCCCTTTTAGTCGCCTTCTACGACACGCAGGGAATACGTGGGAAGTATTCTTTCTCCCCTATCCCCAGGGAATATATATATATATATATATATATATATATATATATATATATATATATATATATATATATATATATATATATATATATATATATGTATATATATATATATATATATATATATATATATATATATATATATATATATATATATATATATATGTATATATATATATATATATATATATATATATATATATATATATATATATATATATATATACATATATATATATATATATATATATATATATATATATATATATATATATATATATATATGTATATATATATTCCTATCAGTCCACGGGGGAAAATGAAAAAAGATAAGTTCTCAAGTGCACTTCCGTGTAATAATCACATCATCAGGGGAGACACAAGAGAGAAATGTAACAGTCATTCGATATAGATCGAAGAGACGAAGCTAGGACGCCATTTGGTAAACATGTGATTGTCCAAAACATGTTTACCAAATGGCGTCCTAGCGAGGTAGCGCAAGGAAACAGACGAAAGAATGGCCCAACCCACCCACATACACATGTATATACATACACGTCCACACCCGCAAATACACATACCTATACATCTCAATGTATACATATATATACCCACACAGACATATACATATATACCCATGTACATAATTCATACTGTCTGCCTTTATTCATTCCCATCGCCACCTCGCCACACATGGAATAACAACACCCTCCCCCCTCATGTGTGCGAGGTAGCGCTAGGAAAAGACAACAAAGGCCCCATTCGTTCACACTCAGTCTCTAGCTGTCATGTAATAATGCACTGAAACCACAGCTCCCTTTCCACATCCAGTCCCCACAGAACTTTCCATGGTTTACCCCAAACGCTTCACATGCCCTGGATCAATCCATTGACAGCACGTCGACCCCGGTACACCACATTATTCCAATTCACTCTATTCCTTGCACGCCTTTCACCCTCCTGCATGTTCAGGCCCCGATCACTCAAAATCTTTTTCACTCCATCTTTCCACCTCCAATTTGGTCTACCACTTCTCCTCGTTCCCTTCACCTCTGACACATATATCCTTTTGGTCAATCTTTTCTCAATCATTCTCTCCATGTGACCAAACCATTTCAAAACACCCTCATCTGCTCTCTCAACCACACTCTTTTTATGTTCTCGACATCCACACATTGTTCAAGGCTCCCAGAATTTTCGCCCCCTCCCCACCCTATGATTCACTTCCGCTTCCATGGTTCCATCCGACGTCAAATCCACTCCCAGATATCTAAAACACTTCGCTTCCTCCAGTTTTTCTCCATTTAAACTTACCTCCCAATTTACTTGACCCTCAACCCTACTGTACCTAATAACCTTACTCTTTTTCACATTTACTCTCAACTTTCTTCTTGCACACACTTTACCAAAGTCAGTCACCAGCTTCTGCAGTTTCTCACAAGAATCAGCCACCAGCGCTGTATCATCAGCGAACAACAGCTGACTCACTTCCCAAGCTCTCTCATCCACGACAGACTGCATACTTGCCCCTCCTTCCAAAACTCTTGCATTCACCTCCCTAACAACCCCATCCATAAACAAATTAAACAACCATGGAGATATCACACACCCCTGCCGCAAACCTACAGTCACTGAGAACCAATCACTTGCCTCTCTTCCTACACGTACACATGAATTACATCCTCGATAGAAACATTTCACTGCTTCTAACAACTTGCCTCCTACACCATATATTCTTAATACCTTCCACAGAGCATCTCTATCAACTCTATCATATGCCTTCTCCAGATCCATAAATGCTACATACAAATCCATTTGCTTTTCTAAGTATTTCTCACATACATTCTTTAAAGCAAACACCTGATCCACACATCCTCTACCACTTCTGAAACCACACTGCTCTTCCCCAATCAGATGCTCTGTACATGCCTTCACCCTCTCAATCAATACCCTCCCATATAATTTACCAGGAATACTCAACAAACTTATACCTCTGTAATTTGAGCACTCACTCTTATCCCCTTTGCCTTTGTACAATGGCACTATGCAAGCATTCCGCCAATCCTCAGGCACCTCACCATGAGTCATACATACATTAAATAACCTTACCAACCAGTCAACAATACAGTCAACCCATTTTTTGATAAATTCCACTGCAATACCATCCAAACCTGCTGCCTTGCCGGCTTGCATCTTCCGCAAAGCTTTTACTACCTCCTCTCTGTTTACCAAATCGTTTTCCCTAACCTTCTCACTTTGCACACCACCTTGACCAAAACATCCTATATCTGCCACTCTATCATCAAACACATTCAACAAACCTTCAAAATACTCAGTCCCACGCATTCCTCGCGTGTCCTAGAAGGCGACAAAAGGTGACGGGAGCGGGGGGGCTAGAAACCCTCCCCTCCTTGTATTTATATTTCTAAAAGGGGAAACAGAAGAAGGAGTCACGCGGGGAGTGCTCATCCTCCTCGAAGGCTCAGATTGGGATGTCTAAATGTGTGTGAATGTAACCAAGATGAGAAAAAAGGAGTGATAGGTAGTATGTTTGTGGAAAGGAACCTGGATGTTTTGGCTCTGAGTGAAACGAAGCTCAAGGGTAAAGGGGAAGAGTGGTTTGGGAATGTCTTGGGAGTAAAGTCAGGGGTTAGTGAGAGGACAAGAGCAAAGGAAGGAGTACCCCTATTCCTGAAACAGTAGTGGTGGGAGTATGTGATAGCGTGTAAGAAAGTAAACTCTAGATTGATATGGGTAAAACTGAAAGTTGATGGAGAGAGATGGGTGATTATTGGTGCATATGCACCTGGGCATGAGAAGAAAGATCATGAGAGGCAAGTGTTATGGGACAAGCTGAATGAGTGTGTTAGTGCTTTTGATGCACGAGACCGGGTTATAGTGATGGACCATTTGAATGCAAAGGTGAATAATGTGGCAGTTGAGGGAATAATTGGTATACATGGGGTGTTCAGTGTTGTAAATGGAAATGGTAAAGAGCTTGTAGATTTATGTGCTGAAAAAGGACTGGTAATTGGGAATACCTGGTTTAAAAAGAGAGATATACATAAGTATATGTATGTAAGTAGGAGAGATGGCCAGAGAGCATTATTGGAATACGTGTTAATTGATAGGCGCGCAAAAGAGAGACTTATGGATGTTAATGTGCTGAGAGGTGCAACTGGAGGGATGCCTGATCATTATCTTGTGGATGAAGGTGAAGATTTGTAGAGGTTTTCAGAAAAGAAGAGAGAATATTGGGGTGAATTGAGTGGTGAGAGTAAGTGAGCTTGGGAAGGAGACTTGTGTCAGGAAGTACCAGGAGAGACTGAGTACAGAATGGAAAAAGGTGAGAATAAAGGAAGTAAGGGGAGTGGGGGAGGAATGGGATGCATATAGAGAAGCAGTGATGGCTTGCGCAAAAGATGCTTGTGGCATGAGAGGAGTTGGAGGTGGGCAGATTAGAAAGGGCAGTGAGTGGTGCGATGAAGAAGTAAGATTATTAGTGAAAGAGAAGAGAGAGGCATTTGGACGATTTTTGCAGGGAAATAATGCAAATGAGTGGGAGATGTATAAAAGAAAGAGGCAGGAGGTCAAGAGAAAGGTGCAAGAGGTGAAAAAGAGGGCAAATGAGAGTTGGCGTGAAAGAGTATCGTTAAATTTTAGGGAGAATAAAAAGATGTTTTGGAAGGAAGTAAATAAAGTGCGTAAGACAAGGGAACAAATGGGAGCTTCAGTGAAGGGGGCTAATGGGGAGGTGATAACAAGTAGTGGCGATGTGAGAAGGAGGTAAAGTGAGTATTTTGAAGGTTTGTTGAATGTGTTTGATGATAGAGTGGCAGATATAGGGTGTTTTGGTCGAGGTGGTGTGCAAAGTGAGAGGGCTAGGGAAAATTATTTGGTAAACAGAGAAGAGGTAGTAAAAGCTTTGCGGAAGATGAAAACCGGCAAGGCAACGGGTTTGGATGGTATTGCAGTGGAATATATAAATAAGGGGTGACTGTGTCGTTGACTGGTTGGTAAGGTTATTTAATGTATGTATGACTCATGGTGAGGTGCCTGTGGATTGGCGGAATGCTTGCATAGTGCTATTGTACAAAGGCAAAGGGGACAAAGGTGAGTGCTCAAATTACAGAGGTGTAAGTTTCTTGAGTATTCCTGGTAAATTATATGGGAGGGTATTGATTGACAGGGTGAAAGCATGTACATAGCATGAGATTGGGGAAGAGCAGTGTGGTTTCAGAAGTGGATCAGGTGTTTGCTTTGAGGAATGTATGTGAGAAATACTTAGAAAAGCAAGTGGATTTGATGTAGCATTTATGGATCTGTAGAAGGCATTTGATAGAGTTGATAGAGATGCTCTGTGGAAGGTATTAAGAATATACGGTGTGGGAAGCAAGTTGTTAGAAGCAGTGAAAAGTTTCTATCGAGGATGTAAGGCATGTGTACGTGTAGGAAGAGAGGAAAGTGATTGGTTCTCAGTGAATGTAGGTTTGCGGCAGGGGTGTGTGATGTCTCCATGGTTGTTTAATTTGTTTATGGATGAGGTTGTTAGGGAGGTCAATGCAAGAGTTTTGGAAAGAGGGGCAAGTATGAAGTCTGTTGTGGATGAGAGAGCTTGGGAAGTGAGTCAGTTGTTGTTCGCTGATGATACAGCGCTGGTGGCTGATTCATGTGAGAAACTGCAGAAGCTGGTGACTGAGTTTGGCAAAGTGTGTGAAAGAAGAAAGTTGAGAGTAAATGTGAATAAGAGTAAGGTTATTAGGTACAGTAGGGTTGAGGGTCAAGTCAATTGGGAGGTAAGTTTAAATGGAGAAAAACTGGAGGAAGTGAAGTGTTTCAGATATCTGGGAGTGGATGTAGCAGTGGATGGAACCATGGAAGCGGAAGTGAATCATAGGGTGAGGGAGGGAGTGAAAATTCTGGGAGCCTTAAAGAATGTTTGGAAGTCGAGAACATTATCTCGGAAAGCAAAAATGGCTATGTTTGAAGGAATAGTGGTTCCAACAATGTTGTATGGTTGCGAGGCGTGGGCTATAGAGAGACTTGTGCGCAGGAGGATGGATGTGCTGGAAATGAGATGTTTGACGACAATATGTGGTGTGAGGTGGTTTGATCGAGTAAGTAATGTAAGGGTAAGAGAGATGTGTGGTAATAAAAAGAGTGTGGTTGAGAGAGCAGAAGAGGGTGTTTTGAAATGGTTTGGTCATATGGAGAGAATGAGCGAGGAAAGATTGACCAAGAGGATATATGTGTCAGAGGTTGAGGGAACGAGGAGAAGTGGGAGACCAAATTGGAGGTGGAAAGATGGAGTGAATAAGATTTTGAGTGATCGGGGCCTGAACATGTATGAGGATGATAGGCGTGGTATACCGGGGTCTACGTGCTGTCAATGGATCGAACCAGGGCATGTGAAGCGTATGGGGTAAACCATGGAAAGTTCTGTGGGGCCTGGATGTGGATGAGGTATAGTCAACCATTCCTTCTTTGTTACAGGCCCTTCGCGTGGTAGCTCTTGGTACTCCAATGGGGCGAACCCAAAAGATTTTTACCGACGAAAACGATGATGGTAGAGATGATGATGATGACCACCGAAATGATGATCGAAGAGGCACGCCTAGAAGTGGTGGCGGTGGTGATGGACCAGGCGATGGTGTTGATAATGGAAATAATGATGGCAGAAATACAGACGAAACACGCTATGGTGATGGAAATGAAGATAGTGTGAATGATGGTGGTGAAAAAGGGAGCACGACAGAGAATATCACAGATAACCTTGATAAACAGTAAATCAAATGATAAAGTGTGTGACATTTTAGTATTTCCAACTTGATGTACTGTTTTATTCTTCATTAATCCCGGGTTCATATTACCTTTGTTGAACTCACCAAGTTGATGTAGATGTTTTTATTACTTGTTTAGTATTCTAGATGAGTTCCTAAGTTTTGATAAACGTTGTATGGCTTCACGGTTAACGTGTTCAGAGTTCCTGGATGAGGGACATTTGGCAAAGCCCCACAGGTTGTCTGACAGAACATCACATGACCTGGTGACACCTGTGGCTTGTGTGAGCTCCTCATGTTAGACATCATATTATAGATAACCGTCAAATGAAAATCCATATCATAAGTCAACATACTCACAGCTAGAACTTAATGCTAACTTCCTGCTGAGTTATCTAACTTTATCCATCCACACCCTCCACCCAAGCCTTCTCACACCCCTCACTCCACATCCCACACCCCAGCCTTCTCCACACCCCACACCCTCCACCCCAGCCTTCTCACACCCCTCACTCCACATCCCACACCCCAGCCTTCTCCACACCCCACACCCTCCACTCCAGCCTTCTCACACCCCTCACTCCACATCCCACACCCCAGCCTTCTCCACACCCCACACCACACACCCTCCACTCCAGCCTTCTCACACCCCTCACTTCACACCCCACACCTCAGCCTTCTCCACACCCCACACCCCAGCCTTTCACACCCCTCACTCCACACCCCACATCCCAACCTTCTCCATACCCCACATCCCAGCTTTCTTCACATCCCTCACTCCACACCCAACATCCCAACCTTCTCCACACCCCACACCCCACACCACAGCCTTTCACACCCCCACATCCCAACCTCCTCCACACCCCACATCCCAACCTTCTCCACACCCCATACCCCACATTCCAACCTTCTCCACACCCCACACCCACATCCCAACCTTCTCCAAACCCTCATCCCACACCAGAGTTAAAGTAATTGTGATTAAATTCCACTGAAATGCAATAAATTACGAACAAATTGTATCTGTGATTGTAACTGAAAATAAGATAGAAGTAAATGATGGTAATTCTAATCAATTGTGATCAAGTAATTGTAATTCATTGTAATTTTGAAGGGGGATCATAAACATTTTGAGTCCACCGTCTTGACCCCCTGACCCAACCCAAACAAAAATATCTGTACTACGATGATAGAAAACATTATACGAACCTCGCCTGCTTATCTGTATGGCACTTAAACCAAACACTCCATGGTTTTCTGTAGGAAAGAAACATTATATGATTGATTTACAGGAATAATTTGCTATTAAATCGTTAATTGCTTATATCATTTAACTACTGCATGAGAATATATACTTCCAATTCGACTGTACTCAAAAATGAATAAAGGATAATAGACAAGAATAATTAGCAGATAATTCTTCCTTTGATATGACAAAATCAGCAGTAAAAGTAGGAGAAAGAGGGTCAAAAGTATTGCTTACTGGTCAAAGTATCAGATAGTAGGAAACGTGGCAACTCTGTCGTAGTGAACACGTATCAGACGAGAAATTGACGATCCGTTGCTCCTGCTCCTGACCCGGTGACGTGTTCAATACAATTGCTCCCAGACATCACCATCAGACAGACAGACAGACAGCTTCACCTGTACAGTCATAGCTGCTGCCACTCTACACTGTTCCATTCTTAAGGTAAGACAAGTGTGAAGATTTTCATGTGTGATGTTTACCTAACCTAATTTAATCCTAAGTTATTCTTACCTACCTACCTGACATAACCTAACCCACCTAACCTAGCTTACATAACCTAACTAACCCAGTTTACATAGCTTAACTTACCTAACCTAGTTTACATAACCTACCTGACTTAGCTTACATAACCTACCTAACCTAGCTTACTAACTTAACTTACCTAATGTAACTCTCGTAACTTAACCCATCTAACCTAGCTTGCAAACTTAACCCATCTAACCTACCTTACTAACCTACCTATCCTAGTTTACTTAACCAGTCCAACCTAGCTTACACACCTACCTAACTTAGCTTACATAACTTAACCTACCTAACCTAGCTACATAACCTTACCTAACTTACCCTACCTAACGTAGCTTACATAAATTAACACATCCAACCCAGCTTACATACCTTATCTATTTAAGTTAGTTTACATAACTTAACCTACCTAACCCAACATACATAACTTAGCCAATCTAACCTAGCTTACAAACCTACCTAACCTACCTTACATAACTTATCTAACCTAGCTTACATAACTTAACCCATCTACCTAACTTATAGAACTTAACCCATCTAACCTAGCTTACAAACCTACCTAACCTAGCTTACATAACCCATCTAACCCAGCTTACATAACTTAACCTATCTAAACTAGCTTATATAATTTAACCCATCTAACCGAGCTTACATGACCTACCTAACCTAGCTTACATGAATTAACCTGTCTAACCTAGCTTACATAACTTAACCTAACTAAACTAGCTTACAGAATTTAACCCATCTAACCTAGCTTACATAACCTACCTAACCTAGCTTACAGAACTTAACCTACCTAATCTAACTTATAGAACTTAACCCATCTAATCTAGCTTGCATAACCTACCTAACCCAGCTTACATTACTTAACCTATCTAACCTAGCTTACAAACTTAACCTACCTAACCTAGCTTACATAATTTAACCCACCTAACCTAGCTTACATAACTTGACCTATCAAACATAGGTTACATAACCTATTTAGCCTAGCTCACAAGCTTAACCTAGCTAACAAACTTAAACTATCTAACCTAGCCTACATAATTTAACCTACCTAACATAGCTTACCTAACTTGACATAAGAAACCTAATGTACTTTACCTTATCTAACCTAGCCTACCTGACTTCGCCTACCAAACCTAACTTAACCTACCTAACCTAACCTAGCTTACCTTATTCAACCTACCTAACTTAACCTGGCTTAGTTAACCTAACTTAACCTAACCTACCTTACCTTACCTCACCACACCTACCTTACTTGACTTAACCTACCTGACCTAACCTAGCTTACCAGGTTTATCATAGGCGTATCATACGCATTCATTAATTTTAGAAATTCAATTTATTTGTGAATTGTGGGTTGAACTTGGTAGATTATTATACGTTCTCTTGTAAGGAATAATGTCATGAAGTAATAATACTAGAATAACTTTTTAATTTCAGGTTCGAGGAATGTCTGATCACAGAAGGAATGGACGACACTGAGCTATGCTAACATACCTTACCAACACAAGGAGTAGTGAGCTATGCTAACATACCTTACCAACACAAGGAGTAGTGAGCTATGCTAACATACCTTACCAACACAAGAAGCAGTGACCTAAGCTAATATACCTTATCAACACAGGAAACAGTAAGCTATGCTAACATACCATACCAACACAAGAAGCGGTGAGCTATGCTAACATACTTTACCAGCACAAAAAGAAGTGAGAAATACTAGCATGACTTACCAAAACAAGGAACAGTCAGCTATGTTAACATACCTTACCTAATTAAGGAGCAGTAAGCTATACTAATATACCTTACCAACACAAGGAGTAGTAAGCTAAGCTAACATACCTTACCAAGAAAAAACCTTGAGCAATACTGACATCCCTTAACAAAACAAGGAACTGTCAGCTATGCTAACATACCTTACCGGTACAAGGAGCAGTGACCTATGCTAACATACCTTAATACACATGGAGCAGTGAGCTATGCTAACATACCTTACCAACACAAGGAGCAGTGAGCTATGCTAACATACCTTATCAACACAGGAAGCAGTAAGTTATGCTAACAACCTTACCAACACAAAGAGCACTGAGCTATGCTAACATACCAACACAAAAAGCAATAAGTAATGCTATCATGACTTACCAAAACTAGGAGCAGTGAACTTTGTTTACATACAAACATAAGGAGCAGTGAGCTAAACTAACATATCTTACCAACACAAGGAGCAGTGAGCTATGCCAACATACCCAGCCAACACAAGGAGCAGTGACCTATGCTAACATACCACACCAACACAAGGAACAGTGAGCTATTCTGATATACCTTACCAACACAGGAAGCAGTGAGCTATGGTAACATACCTTACAAACACAAGGAGGAGTGAGCTATGCAAAAATACCTTACTAACACAAGGAGCAGTTAGGTATGCTAACATACTTTACCAACACAAGGAGCAGTGACCTATGCTAACATATTCATCAACACAGGAAGCAGTAAACTATGCTAACATACCTTAACACAAGGAGCAGTGAGCTATGCTAACATACCTTACAACACAGGGAGCAGTGAGCTATGCTAACATACCTTAACACAAGGAGCAGTGAGCTACGCTAACATACCTCACCAACACAAGGAGCAGTGAGCTATGCTCACATACCTTATTATACAAGGAGCAGTGAGCTATGTTAACATGCTTTGCCAACAGAAGGAGCAGTGAGCTAACATGCCTTACCAACACATGGAGTAGTGAGCAATGCTAAAATACCTAACAAACATAAGGAGCAGTGAGCTATGCTAACATATATTACCAACACAAGGAGCAGTGAGCTATGCTATAATACCTTACTAATACAAGGAGCAGTGAGCTATGCTAACATGCCGTAACAAAACAAGGAGCAGTGAGCTATGCAGTTGTGTTAACATTAGCTTACCAACAAAAGGAGTAGTGAGCTATGCTACCATACCTTACTAACACAAGGAGCAGTGAGCTATGCTAACATATCTTACCAACACAAGGAACAGTGAGCTATGTTAAAATACCTTTCCAATACAAGGAGCAGTGAGCTAAGCTAACATACCTTTCCAACACAAAAAACAGTGACCTATGCTGACATACCTTATCAACACAGGAGGCAATAAGCTATGCTAACATACCAACACAAGGAGCAGTGAGCTATGCTAACATACCTTACAACACAGGGAGCAGAGAGCTACGCTAACATACCTCGCCAACACAAGGAGCAGTGAGCTATGCTAACATACCAACACAAGGAGCAGTGAGCTATGCTAACATGTCTTACAACACAGGGAGCAGGGAGCTATGCTAACATACCTCACCAACACAAGGAGCAGTGAGCTATGCTAACATACCAACACAAGGAGCAGTGAGCTATGCTAACATGTCTTACAACACAGGGAGCAGGGAGCTATGCTAACATACCTCACCAACACAAGGAGCAGTGAGCAATGCTAACATACCTTATTACACATGGAGCAGTGAGCTATGTTAACATGACTTACCACCACAAGGAGCAGTGAGCTATTCTAGCATGCCTTACCAACACATGGAGCAGTGAGCTATGCTGATATACCTAACAAACACAAGGAGCAGTGAGCTATGCTAACATATTTACCAACACAAGGAACAGTGAGCTATGCTAAAATACCTTACCAATACAAGGAGCAGTAAGCTACTCTAACATGCCTTAGCAAAACAAGAAGCAGTGAGCTATGCTAACATACCTAGAAAACACAAGGAGCGGTGAGCTATGCAAAAGATAACTTATGAACACAGGAAACAGTAAGCTATGCTAACCTACCTTACCAACATTAGGAACAGTGAGCTATGCTAACATACTTTACCAGCACAAGGAGCAGTGAGCTATCCTAACATACCAACACAAAAAGCAGTGATGTATGTTAACTTACCTTATGTTAACATACCTTACCAACACAAGGAGCAGTGAGCTATGCTAACATACCTTCCAGACACAGGGAACAGGGAGCTATTTTAACATACCTTACCAACACAAGGAGCAATAAGCTGTTCTAATATACCTTATAAACACAAGGAGCAGTGATCTATGCTAACATACCTTACCAACACAAGAAGCTGTGAGCTATGCTAGCATACCTTACCAATACATGGAGAAGTGAGATATGCTAACATGCCTTACCAACACAAGGAGCAGTGAGCCATACTAACATATCTTACCAACACAAGATGCAGTGAGTTATGCTAACATACCATACCAACATAAGGAGCAGTGAGCTGCGCTAACAGACCTTTCCAACACAAAAGGCAGTGAGCTATGCTAACATACCTTATCAACACATGAAGCAGTAAGCTATGCTAATATACCTTACCAAAACAGGAGCAATGAGATATACTAACATACCTTACAAGCACAGGGAGCAGGGAACTATACTAACAAACCTTACCACCACAAAGAGTAGTGAGGTATGCTAACATACCCTACCAACACAAAAATCAGTGGGTAACGCTAACATAACTTACCAAAACAAGGAGCAGTGAGTTATGTTAACATACTTTACAAACATAAGGAGCAGTGAGCTATGCTAATATACCAATACAAGGAGCAGCAAATGGAGAAAAACTGGAGGAAGTGAAGTGTTTTAGATATCTGGGAGTGGATTTGGCAGCGGATGGAACCATGGAAGTAGATGTGAGTCATAGGGTGGGGGAGGTGGCGAAAGTTCTGGGAGCGTTGAAGAATGCGTGGAAGTCGAGAACGTTATCTTGGAAAGCAAAAATGGGTATCTTTGAAGGTATTGTGGTTCCAACAATGTTATATGGTTGCGAGGCGTGGGCTATAGATAGAATTCTGCGGAGGAGGATGGATGTGCTGGAAATGAGATGTTTGAGGACAATTTTAGGTGTGAGGTGGTTTGATCGAGTAAGTAATAATAGGGTAAGAGAGATGTGTCGTAATAAAAAGAGTGTGGTTGAGAGAGTAGAAGAGGGTGTTTTGAAATGGTTTGGTCACATGGAGAGAATGAGTGAGGAAAGATTGACAAAGAGGATATATGTGTCAGAGGTAAAGGGAACGAGAAGTGGGAGACCAAATTGGAGGTGGAAAGATGGAGTGAATAAGATTTTGAGTGATTGGGGCCTGAACATGCAGGAGGGTGAAAGGTGTGCAAGGAATATAGTGAATTGGAACGATGTGGTATACTGGGGTCGACGTGCTGTCAATGGATTGAACCAGAGCATGTGAAGCGTCTGGGGTAAACCATGGAAAGTTTTGTAAGGCCTTGATGTGGAAAGGGAACTGTAGTTTCGGTGCATTATACATGACAGATAGAGACTTGAGTATAAACGAATGTGGCCTTTGTGTCTTTTCCTAGCGCTACCTCGCGCACATGCGGGTAGAGGGGGTTGTCATTTTATGAGTGGCAGGGTGGCGACGGGAATGAATAAGAGCAGACAAAATTAATTATGTGCATGTGTATATATGTATATGTCTGTGTGTGTATATACATATGTATACGTTGAGATGTATAGGTATGTATATGTGCATGTGTGGACGTGTGTATATGGGTGTGTATATGGGTGGGTTGGGCCATTCTTTCGTCTATTTCCATGCGCTAACGCGGGAGACAGCGACAGAGCATAGTAAATAGATAAAAAGTATATTCCAGAGTCCAAGGGGAACATGAAATGCGAAAAGTTCCCAAGAGCACTTTCGTGTAATAATCACATCATCAGGGGAGACACAAGAGAGAAATATAACAGTCAATTGATATACAACAAAGAGCGTAGATAGGAAGCCATTTGGTAAACATATGATCGTCTTGGACAATCACGTTTACCAAATGGCGTCCTAGCTTCGTCTCTTCGTTGCATATAAACTGACTATGATATTTCTCTCTTGTGTCTCCCTTGATGATGTAATTATTGCACGTAAGTGCACTTGGGAATTTTAGTGTTTCATTTTCCTGGTGGACTCATATGAATATTCTTGATCAAGCGCAAAACTGTGATCCTTTCCAATATATATATATATATATATATATATATATATATATATATAAATATATATATATATATATATATATATATGTATATATATATATATATATATATATATATATATATATATATATATACAATTTTATCATTTTTTTTATTTTGCTTTGTCGCTATCTCCAGCGTTTGCGAGGTAGCGCAAGGAAACAGACGAAAGAAATGGCCAAACCCACTCCCATACACATGTATATACATACACGTCCAAACACGCAAATATACATACCTATACATCTCAATGTACACAAATATATACACACACAGACATATACATATACACATGTACATAATTCATACTGTCTGCCTTTATTTATTCCCATCGCCAAATCGCCACACATGGAATAACATCCCCCTCCCCCCCTCATGTGTGCGAGGTAGCGCTAGGAAAAGACAACAAAGGCCTCATTCTTTCATACTCAGTCTCTAGCTGTCATGTAATAATGCCCGAAACCACAGCTCCCTTTCCACATCCAGGCCAAACATGAACTTTCAATGGTTTACCCCAGACGCTTCACATGCCCTGATTCAATCCATTGACAGCACGTCGACCCCGGTATCCCACATCGATATAATTCACTCTATTCCTTACCCGCCTTTCACCCTCCTGCATGTTCAGGCCCCGATCACTCAAAATCTTTTTCACTCCATCTTTCCACCTCCAATTTGGTCTCCCACTTTTCCTCGTTCCCTCCACCTCCGACACATATATCTTCTTGGTCAATCTATCCTCACTCATTCTCTCCATGTGCCCAAACCATTTCAAAACACCCTCTTCTGCTCTCTCAACCATGCTCTTTTTATTTCCACACATCTCTCTTACCCTTACATTACTTACTCGATCAAACCACCTCACACCACATATTGTCCTCAAACATCTCATTTCCAGCACATCCACCCTCCTGCGCACAACTCTAGCCATAGCCCACGCCTCGCAACCATACAACATTGTTGGAACCACTATTCCTTCAAACATACCTATTTTTGCTTTCCGAGATACTGTTCTCGACTTCCACACATTCTTCAAGGCTCCCTGGATTTTCGCCCCCTCCCCCACCCTATGATCCACTTCCGCTTCCATGGTTCCATCCGCTGCCAGATCCACTCCCAGATATCTAAAACACTTCACTTCCTTCAGTTTTTCTTCATTCAAACTTACCCCACAATTGACTTGACCCTCAACCCTACTGTACCTAATAACCTTGCTCTTATTCACATTTACTCTCAACTTTCTTCTTTCACACACTTTACCAAACTCAGTCACCAGCTTCTGCAGTTTCTCATATGAATCAGCCACCAGTGCTGTATCATCAGCGAACAACAACTGACTAACTTCCCAAGCTCTCTCATCCACAACAGACTGCATACTTGCCCCTCTTTCCAAAACTCTTGCATTCACCTCCCTAACAACCCCATCCATATACAAATTAAACAACCATGGAGACATCACACACCCCTGCCGCAAACCTACATTCACTGAGAACCAGTCACTTTCCTCTCTTCCTACACGTATACATGCCTTACATCCTCGATAAAAACTTTTCACTGCTTCTAACAACTTGCCTCCCACATCATATATTCTTAGTACCTTCTACAGAGCATCTCTATCAACTCTATCATATGCCTTCTCCAGATCCATAAATGCTACATACAAATCCATTTGCTTTTCTAAGTATTTCTCACATACATTCTTCAAAGCAAACACCTGATCCACACATCCTCTACCACTTCTGAAGTCGAGAACTTTATCTCCGAAAGCAAAAATGAGTATCTTTGAAGGAATAGTGGTTCCAACAATGTTGTATGGTTGCGAGGCGTGGGCTATGGATAGAGTTGTGCGCAGGAGAGTGGATGTGCTGGAAATGAGATGTTTGAGGACAATATGTGGTGTGAGGTGGTTTGATTGAGTAAGTAATAATAGGGTAAGAGAGATGTGCGGTAATAAAAAGAGTGTGGTTGAAAGAGCAGAAGAGGGTGTTTTGAAATGGTTTGGTCACATGGAGAGAATGAGTGAGGAGAGATTGACAAAGAGGATATATGTGTCAGAGGTGGAGTGAACAAGAAGTGGGAGACCAAATTGGAGGTGGAAGGATGGAGTGAAAAAGATTTTGAGTGATCGGGGCCTGAACATGCGGTAAGGTGAAAGGCGTGCAAGGCATAGAGTGAATTGGAACGATGTGGTATACCGGGGTCGACGTGCTGTCAATGGATTGAACCAGGGCATGTGAAGCGTCTGAGGTAAACCATGGAAAGTTCTGTGGGGCCTGGATGTGGAAAGGGAGCTGTGTTTTCGGTGCATTATTACATGACAGCTAGAGACTGAGTGTGAACGAATGTGGCCTTTATTTTCTTTTCGTAGCACTACCTCGCACACATGAGGGGGTGTAGGGGGTTGTTATTTCATGTGTGGCGGGGTGGCAATGGGAATAAATGAGGGCAGACAGTATGAATGATGTACATGTGTATATATGTATATATGTCTGTGTGTGTATACATATATACACGTTGAGATGTATAAGTATGTATATTTGCGTGCGTGGACTTGTATTTATATACATGTGTATGTGGGTGGGTTGGGCCGTTCTTTCGTCTGTTTTCTTGCGCTACCTCGCTAACGCGGGAGACAGCGACAAAGCAAAATAAAATATAATAAAAAAAAATATATATATATATATATATATATATATATATATATATATATATATATATATATATATATATATATATATCATCCCTGGGGAATTGGGGAGAAAGAATACTTCCCATGTATTCAGTGCGTGTCGTAGAAGGCGACTAAAAGGGGAGGGAGCGGGAGGCTGGAAATCCTCCCCTCTCGTTTTTTGTTTTTTTCAAGTTTTCCAAAAGAAGGAACAGAGAAGGGGGCCAGTTGAGGATATTCCCTCAAAGGCCCAGTCCTCTGTTCTTAACGCTTCGTCGCTAACGCGGGAAATGGCGAATAGTATGGAAGGAAGGAAGATATATATATATATATATATATATATATATATATATATATATATATATATATATATATATATATATATATATATATATTCTTTTCTTTCTTTCATACTATTTGCCATTTCCCACAATAGCGAGGTAGCGTTGAGAACAGAGGACTGGGCCTTTGAGGGATTATCCTCACCTAGCCCCCTTCTCTGTTCCTTCTTTTGGAAAATAAAAAAAAATAAAAAAAAAGAATATATATATATATATATATATATATATATATATATATATATATATATATACACATTGGAAAGGATCACAATTTTCCGCGTGATCAAGTATATTCCTGAGTCCACGGGGAAAATGAAACACAATAAGTTCCAAGTGCACTTTGGTGTAATAATCACATCACCAGGGTAGATACAAGAGAAAAATATAAGTCAATTAATATATAGGTAAGGGTAAGAGAGATGTGTGGTAATAAAAAGATTGTGGTTAAGAGAGGAGAAGAGAGTGTTTTGAAATGGTTTGGTCACATGGTGAGAATGAGTGAGGAGAGATTGACAAAGAGGATATATGTGGAGGGAACGAGGAAAAGTGGGAGACCAAATTGGAGGTGGAAAGATGGAGTGAAAAAGATTTTGAGTGATCGGGGCCTGAACATGCAGGAGGGTGAAAGGCGTGCAAGGAATAGAGTGAACTGGAACGATGTGGTATACTGGGGTCGACGTGCTGTCAATGGATTGATCCAGGGCATGTGAAGAGTCTGGGGTAAACCAAGGAAAGTTTTGTGGGGCCTGGATATGGAAAGGGAGCTGTGGTTTCGGTGCATTATACATGACAGCTAGAGACTGAGTGTGAACGAATGTGGCCTTTGTTGTCTTTTCCTAGCGGTACCTCGCGCACATGCTGGGGGAGGGAGTTTTCATTTCATGTGTGGCGGGGTGGCGATGGGAATGAATAAGGGCAGACAGTATGAATTATGTACATGTGTATATATGTTTATGTCTGTGTGTGTATTCATATGTATACGTTGAGATGTATAGGTATGTATATGTACGTGTGTAGACGTGTATGTATTTATATGTGTATGTGGTTGGGTTGGGCCATTCTTTCGTCTGTTTCCTTGCGCTACCTCGCTAACGCGGGAAACAGCAACAAAGTATAATAGATAGATAAATGAATAGAAAGAGAGAGAGAGAGAGAGAGAGAGAGAGAGAGAGAGAGAGAGAGAGAGAGAGAGAGAGAGAGAGAGAGAGAGAGAGAGAGAGAGCATTAAGATGTCCATAAGGGGCATCAGTTGCCCATGCCTTCTCATTTGACATAATGAAAAATTATGCCTTTGTCTAAGATTTCCCTTTTTTTTTTTTTTTACATGTATTCCAAATACCGTACCACAATATACTCCCTGTTCACAAAATAAGTTCATGCACGATTTTCTTCATTATTTTACATTTTACATGCTGTGGATAATGTATTTACTTAATAAACGGAGGTAAAGTTATATTCTTCTGCAAAAATCTCTAAGATGCTGCACACTGGTTCTTTTTCCTGGAGAAAAACATATTATGCAGTGCTCCTTGAAATGGTCTGGTATGTTAGCATAGCTCACTGCTCCTTGTGTTTGTCAGGTATGTTAACATAGCTCACTGCTCCTTGTTTTGGTAAGGTTTGTTAGCACAGCGCACTACTTGCGCTGGTATGTTCACAGAGCTCACTGTTCCTTGTGTTTGTCAGGTATGTTAACATAGCTCACTGCTCCTTATGTTGGTAAGGTATATTAGCACAGCTCACTACTCTTTGCGCTGATATGTTGACATAGCTCACCGCGTCTTCTGTTGGTAAGGTAGGCTAGCATATCTCACTGCTCTTTGCGTTGGTAGTGTATGTTAGCATATCTCATTCTTCCTTGTGCTGGTAAGGTATATCAGCATACCTCACTCCTCCTTGTATTGGTAAAGAATGTTAATATAGCTCACAATTCCTCATGTTGGTACAGTATGTTAGCATAGCTCAATGCTATTAATGTTGGTAAATTATCTTAGTATACCTCACTATTCCTTGTGTTTGCAAGGTATATTAGCATAGTTCACTGCTCCTCTTGGTAAGGTATGTTAGCATATCTAACTCCTCCTTCTCTTCCTAAGGTATGTTAGCATACCTCACTGCTCCTTGTCTTGGTAAGGTATATTAGCATAACTCACTTCTTGTGCTGGTAAGGTGTGTTAGCATAGCTCACTGCTGCTTGCGTTGGTAATAATGTTAACATACCTCACTGTTCCTTGTCTTTGTAAGGTATATTAGCATAGCTCACTGCTCCTTCTCTTGGCAAGGTATGTTAGCATATCTAACTCCTTCTCTTCCTAAGGTATGTTAGCGTATCTCACTGCTCCTTCTCTTGGTAAGGTATTTTAACATAGCGCACAACTTCTTGTGTTGGTAAGGTATGTTACCATAGACCATAGAACACTACGCCTTGCGTTGGTTTGGTATTTTTGCAAAGCTCACCCCTCCTTGTCTTGGTAAGGTGTGTTACCACAGCTCACTACTATTTATGTCGGTAAGGTATGTTAGCATACTTCACTGCTCTTTGTATTGGTGAAGTATGTTAGCATAGCTCACCCCTCCTTCTCTTGGTAAGGTGTGTTACCACAGCTCACTACTATTTATGTTGGTAAGGCATGTTAGTATACTTCACTGCTCTTTCTATTAGTGAAGTATGTTAGCATAGCTCACTACTCCTTGTGTTGGTAGGGAATACTAACATAAATCACTGTTCCTTGTGTAGATGAAATGTACTACATTGCTGAATACTCCTTGTGTTGGTAAGGTATGTTAGCATAGCTTACTACTCCTTGTGTTCGCAACGTATGTTAACATAGCTCACTGCCCCTTGTGTTGATATGCTGCCATAACTCATTCCTCCTTGTGTTGCTAAGGTATTTAGCGTAGCTCAATGCTCCTTGTATTGGTAGTGTATGTAAGCATAACACACTGCTCCTTATATTTGTAAGGAAGATTAGCATAGCTCACTCCTCCTTGCATTGAAATTGTATGTTAGCACAGCTCACTGCCCCTTCTGTTGGTAAGGTATGATAGCATATGTGTCGGGAAGGTATGTTAGTGTAGCTCACTGATCCTTCGCGTGTAAGATATGATGGCATAGCTCACAACTCCTTGCGTTGGGAAGATATGTTAGCATAGCTCATTCCTCCTTCTGTTTATTAGGAAAGCAAGCATAGCTCACCCTTTTTGTGTTGGTAAGGTATATTAGCATAACCCACTACTCCTTGTGTTGGTAAAGTATGTTAGCATAGCTCACTGCTCCTCGTGTTGGTATGGTATGTTGGCATACCTCAGTTGTGTTTGTGTTGGTAAGGTATGTTAGCATAACTCACTGTTCCTTGTGTTCGTAAGTTATATTACCATAGTTCATTGCTCCTTCTGCTTGCGAGTTATGTTAGCAAAGCTCACTGCTCCTTCCATTAGTAAGGTATGTTAGCATACCTCACTGCTCCTTCTCTTCGTAATGTATGTTAGCATAGCTAACTGCTCCTTGTCTTGGTAAGGTTTGTTAGCAAAGCTCACTGTCCAAGTGTCGATAAGGTATGTTATCATAGCTCATTGTGTTGTTAAGGGTTGTTAGCGTACATCATTGTTCCTTGTGTAGATAGTTATACTAGCACAGCTCATTGCTCCTTATTTTGATAAGGTATGTTAGCATAGCTCACTGCTATTTGTGTTTGTTAGGTATGTTAGCATAGCTCACTGCTCCTTATGTTGGAGAGATATGTTAGCATAGCTCACTGCTTCTTCTGTTAGTAAGTTATGTTAGCATAGCTCACTGCTCCTTATGTTTATAAGGTATGTTAGCTAAGCTCACTGCTCCTTGTGTTGGAAAGATATATTAGCATAGCTCACTGCGCCTTCTGTTGGTAGGGTATATTAGCATAGCTCACTGCTCCTTCTGTTGGTAAGGTATGTTAGCATAGCTCACTGCTTCTTCTGTTATGTTAGCATAGCTCACTGCTCCTTATGTTTGTAAGGTATGGTAGCATAGCTCACTGCTCCTTGTGTTGGAAAGATATATTAGTATATCTCACTACTCCTTCTGTTGGTAAGGTATGTTAGGATAGCTCACTGCTCCTTCTGTTGGTAAGGTATGTTAGCATAGCTCACTGCTCCTTATGTTTGTAAGGTATGGTAGCATAGCTCACTGCTCCTTGTGTTGGAAAGATATATTAGTATATCTCACTACTCCTTCTGTTGGTAAGGTATGTTAGGATAGCTCACTGCTCCTTCTGTTGGTAAGGTATGTTAGGATAGCTCACTGCTCCTTCTGTTGGTAAGGTTTGTTAGCATAGCTCACTGTGCCTTCTCTTGGTGAGGTATGTTAGCTTAGCTCACTACTCTTTGCGTTGGTAAATATGTTAGCATAGCGTCGTGCTCCTTCTGTTGGTAAGGAAGGTTACCATAGCTCATTGCTCCTTGTGTTGGTAATGTATGTCAGCAAAGCACATTCTTCCTTATGTTGCTAAGGTATGTTAAAGGTATATTAGCATAGCTTACTGTCCCTTGTGTTGGTAAAGTTTATTACATTGCTCAATACTTCTTGTGTTGGTAAGGTATGCTAGCATAGCTCACTACTCCTTTTGTTGGTAAGGTATGTTAGGATAGCTCACTCCTTTTGGAACGGTAGGCTAGCATAGGTCACTTATCTTTGTACTGGTAGGATAGCATAGCTCACTGCTGTTCCTTTAGTTGGTATGGTACGTTAGCATAGCTATCATCCTATTGCTTTGACATCTACCACTTCAAAAGTCTTTGAATCCCTCCTCAACTCCAACTTCCTTAGACACCTCAAAAATCACAAGCTTCTCTCTGATCACCAGTATGGCTTCCGTAAGGAGAGAGCCACTCTTGTTATTCTTTCCTATCTTACTAATGTTTGGTCATCATCCCTGAAAGACTTTGGGGAGTCATGTACAGTTGCCATTGACATTTGTAAGGCTTTTGACAAGGTATGGCATTGAGATCTCATCTCTAAGCTCCTATCTTTTGGCTTCCCTCCCTCACTTTGCTCCTTCATATCTATCTTCCTCTCAGGCCGATCTATCTCTGTGGTTGTTAATGGATCACCAACAGTGTCCCTTCAGGTTTTGTCCAGTCCACTACAATTTTTCTCCATTCTTTCAATGATTTCCTCTCCTCCACACATAATCCAATGCACACATATGCTGACAATACTATATTCATTCACATCCTTCAATTCTGCTCCCTCTTCTCTCACTCGATCTGCATCTCATCTCGACACAGCTTTCTCAATAAACTCTTACTTGGACAGGATATCTCATTGTGATACACAAAATTTTGTCAAGTTTAATGCCTCTAAAACTCAGTTTCTACCCATCTCTCTATCAAAAACTCCTCAACTCTTCTCTCTCCAATGACAGTTCTGTAATTCCACTTCGTGATGAACATACTTGGTATGACTGTAACATCCATGCTTTCTTGGAAACCCCAAATTACAGGAATAGTTAAGTCTGCCTCTAAGAAACTGGGTATCCTGTTTAGATGTTGAAATTTCTCTTCTAAACAGTTGCTCATGTTATACAAGGGATTCATTCATCCTTGTATAGAGTACTGCTCTCACATTTGGGGTGGTTGTAGATCTGTAACTGTACTTGACAGAGTTGAGTCGAAAGCAGTCTGACTTATAAACTGTCCTAGGCTAACTTCCAAACTTGAGACCTTTGCCTTACACCACAATGTTGGTTCACTTTACTTCTTCTATAGGTATAGGAGCTGGCTGCTTGTGTCCCCAAACTACTAGCTAGACCAAACAATACTCAGCAACTAGGGGGGGGGGGGAGGAGGATTGTGGTACCTGATTCTTTCCCTACCTGTCAAAAAGCTTTGGAACTCTCTACCCTCTTATGCTCTTATGTCTGTCCCAATAACTATGACCTGGCACATTTCAAGACAGGTTTTTCACTTTCTCCGAAATTCATAAATACTTTCCCTTGTCCTTTCTTTTCCAGTTTCATAATTCTTTCTGTATTTCAATTAAAGCCTGACCTTGATGTGGACTTTTGTCTGTGACTGGAGCCTTCATCATAGAAATGAAAAAAAAAAGAATTGAAGGACACTTGTTTGATGGTAGAGCGGCAGATGTAGGGTGTTTTGGTCAGCGTGGCATGCAAATTAAGAGTTATGAGGAGTGGTTTCGTGAAGAAAGATGAGGTGGTCAAAGCCTTGCCTAAAAGAAATGCAGCAAGGAAACTGGAGTGGATGGTATTGCACTGAATTTATCTAAAAAGGTGGAGACTGTGTTGTTGATTGCTTGGTTAGGATATTCAGTGTATGTATAGATTATGGTGAAGTGCCTGAGGATTGGCAGAATGCATGTATGAAGGTGAATGTTCAAACTTCAGAGGTATAAATTTGTTGAGTATACCTGGTTTGTTGTATGGAAAAGTACTGATAAAGAGGTTGAAGGTGTGCATAGAGCATCGGATTAAGGAGGAGCAGTATGGCTTCAAAAGTGGCAGAGGATGTGCGGATCAGGCATTTGCTTTGAAGAACGTCCGTGAAAAATACTCACAAAAACAGATGAATTTGTATGTGGCATTTATGGATCTGGAGAAGGTATATGATAGGATTGATGAAAATGCTTTGTGAGAGGTATCAGAAATATATGGTGTGGGAGGTAAGATGCTAGAAGCAGAGATGTGTTTACGAGCAGGAAGAGAGGAGAGTGAATGTTTCCCAGTGAAGGTTGGTCTGTGGCAGGGTAGTGTGATGTTACCATGGTTGTTTAATTTGTTAATGAATGTGGTGGTGAGGGAGATATATGCAAGAGATTCGAATGAGAGGGCCTGGGAAGTGAGTCAATTATTCGCCGATGATACAACACTGGTAGCTGATTCAAGTGAGTAACTGCAGAAGTTGGTGGCTGGGTTTGAGTGTGTGAAAGGAGAATGTTGAGAGTGACTGTAAATAAGAGCAAGGTTATTAGGATCAGTAGGGTTGAGGTAATAGTTATTTGGGATGTAAGTTAGAATGGAGAAAAACTGTAGGAAGTGAAGTGTTTTAGATATCTGGGAGTGGGCTTGGCAGCAAATGAAGCCATGGAAGCAGAAGTGAGTCATAGGGTGGGAGAGGGGGTGACGGTTTTGGGGGCAATGAAAAATGTGTGGAAAGAGAAAACTATCTCAGAGGGCAAAAATGGTTATATTGAAAGGAATAGTAATTCCAACAATTTCATATGGTTGTGATGCGTGGGCTATAGATAGGGTTGTATGGAAGAGGGTGGATGAGCTGGAAATGATATGTGTGAGGACAAAATGTGGTGAGAGGTGGTTTGGTCGAGTAAGTAATATAAGGGTAGGAACAAAAAGTGTGTGGTTGTGGGAGAGCAAAAGAGGGTGTCTTGAAATGGTATGGACAGATAAAGAGAATGAGTGAAGAAAAATTGACAGAGAGCATATATATATATATATATATATATATATATATATATATATATATATATATATATATATATATATATATATATCCATTCTCTAGTTGTTAAGAGCACTGCACAGAAACTTCAGCCCCCTTTCCATAACCAGACCCTAAAGACCCTTTCTGGACTGAACCAGGGTATATGAAGTAGCCAAAGGAAAGCATGGAAACATCTGTGGGTCCTGGTTGTGGACAGGAGGCTGTGGTATCAGTGCATTGCATATGAGAAGTAGAGAATGGACATAAGTGAACGTGGCCTTTCTTTGTCTGTTCCTGGCGATACCTTGCTAACATGGGAAATGGCAAACAAGTATGAAAAATATCTGTATCTGTATATATATATATATATATATATATATATATATATATATATATATATATATATATATATATATATATATATATATATATGTGTATATGTATATATATATATATATATATATATATATATATATATATATATATATATATATATATATATATATATATATATATATATATCCCTGGGGATAGGGGAGAAAGAATACTTCCCACGTATTCCCTGCGTGTCGTAGAAGGCGACTAAAAGGGAAGGGAGCGGGGGGCTGGAAATCCTCCCCTCTCGTTTTTTTTTTTTTTTTTTTTCCAAAAGAAGGAACAGAGAAGAGGTCCAGGTGAGGATATTCCCTCAAAGGCCCAGTCCTCTGTTCTTAACGCTACCTCGCTATCGTGGGAAATAGCGAATAGTATGAAAAAAAAAAAAAATATATATATATATATATATATATATATTTTCTGTGTACAGAATGGAAAAAGGTGAGAACAATGGAAGTAAGGGGGGTGGGGGAGGAATGGGATGTATTTAGGGAATCAGTGATGGATTGCGCGAAAGATGCTTGTGGCATGAGAAGAGTGGGAGGTGGGCTGTTTAGAAAGGGTAGTGAGTGGTGGGATGAAGAAGTAAGAGTATTAGTGAAAGAGAAGAGAGAGGCATTTGGACGATTTTTGCAGGGAAAAAATGCAATTGAGTGGGAGAAGTATAAAAGAAAGAGACAGGAGGTCAAGAGAAAGGTGCAAGAGGTGAAAAAAAAGGGCAAATGAGAGTTGGGGTGAGAGACTATCAGTAAATTTTAGGGAGAATAAAAAGATGTTCTGGAAGGAGGTAAATAGGGTGCATAAGACAAGGGAGCAAATGGGAACTTCAGTGAAGAGCGTAAATGGGGAGGTGATAACAAGTAGTGGTGATGTGAGAAGGAGATGGAATGAGTATTTTGAAGGTTTGTTGAATGTGTCTGATGACAGAGTGGCAGATATAGGGTGTTTGGGTCGAGGTGGTGTGCAAAGTGAGAGGGTTAGGGAAAATGATTTGGTAAACAGAGAAGAGGTAGTAAAAGCTTTGCGGAAGATGAAAGCCGGCAAGGCAGCAGGTTTGGATGGTATTGCAGTGGAATTTATTAAAAAAGGGGGTGACTGTATTGTTGACTGGTTGGTAAGGTTATTTAATGTATGTATGACTCATGGTGAGGTGCCTGAGGATTGGCGGAATGCGTGCATAGTGCCATTGTACAAAGGCAAAGGGGATAAGAGTGAGTGCTCAAATTACAGAGGTATAAGTTTGTTGAGTATTCCTGGTAAATTATATGGGAGGGTATTGATTGAGAGGGTGAAGGCAGGTACAGAGCATCAGATTGGGGAAGAGCAGTGTGGTTTCAGAAGTGGTAGAGGATGTGTGGATCAGGTGTTTGCTTTGAAGAATGTATGTGAGAAATACTTAGAAAAGCAAATGGATTTGTATGTAGCATTTATGGATCTGGAGAAGGCATATGATAGAGTTGATAGAGAGGCTCTGTGGAAGGTATTAAGAATATATGGTGTGGGAGGCAAGTTGTTAGAAGCAGTGAAAAGTTTTTATCGAGGATGTAAGGCATGTGTACGTGTAGGAAGAGAGGAAAGTGATTGGTTCTCAGTGAATGTAGGTTTGCGGCAGGGGTGTGTGATGTCTCCATGGTTGTTTAATTTGTTTATGGATGGGGTTGTTAGGGAGGTAAATGCAAGAGTCTTGGAAAGAGGGGCAAGTATGAAGTCTGTTGGGGATGAGAGAGCTTGGGAAGTGAGTCAGTTGTTGTTCGCTGATGATACAGCGCTGGTGGTGGATTCATGTGAGAAACTGCAGAAGCTGGTGACGGAGTTTGGTAAAGTGTGTGGAAGAAGAAAGTTAAGAGTAAATGTGAATAAGAGCAAGGTTATTAGGTACAGTAGGGTTGAGGGTCAAGTCAATTGGGAGGTGAGTTTGAATGGAGAAAAACTGGAGGAAGTGAAGTGTTTTAGATATCTGGGAGTGGATCTGTCAGCGGATGGAACCATGGAAGCGGAAGTGGATCATAGGGTGGGGGAGGGGGCGAAAATTTTGGGAGCCTTGAAAAATGTGTGGAAGTCGAGAACATTATCTCGGAAAGCAAAAATGGGTATGTTTGAAGGAATAGTGGTTCCAACAATGTTGTATGGTTGCGAGGCGTGGGCTATGGATAGAGTTGTGCGCAGGAGGATGGAGGTGCTGGAAATGAGATGTTTGAGGACAATGTGTGGTGTGAGGTGGTTTGATCGAGTAAGTAACGTAAGGGTAAGAGAGATGTGTGGAAATAAAAAGAGCGTGGTTGAGAGAGCAGAAGAGGGTGTTTTGAAATGGTTTGGGCACATGGAGAGAATGAGTGAGGAAAGATTGACCAAGAGGATATATGTGTCGGAGGTGGAGGGAACGAGGAGAAGAGGGAGACCAAATTGGAGGTGGAAAGATGGAGTGAAAAGGATTTTGTGTGATCGGGGCCTGAACATGCAGGAGGGTGAAAGGAGGGCAAGGAATAGAGTGAATTGGAGCGATGTGGTATACAGGGGTTGACGTGCTGTCAGTGGATTGAATCAAGGCATGTGAAGCGTCCGGGGTAAACCATGGAAAGCTGTGTAGGTATGTATATTTGCGTGTGTGGACGTGTGTATGTACATGTGTGTGGGGGGGTTGGCCCATTTCTTTCGTCTGTTTCCTTGCGCTACCTCGCAACCGCGGGAGACAGCGACGAGGTATAAAAAAAAAAAAAAAAAATATATATATATATATATATATATATATATATATATATATATATATATGTGTGTGTGTGTGCGTGTCAGACATGGAAGGAAGAAGGAGAACAAGAAGACAAAATTGGAGATGGAAGGATGTAGTGAGAAAGTTTTGAGCATTCAAGGCCTGAGCATGCAGGATGGTGAAAGGAGTACAAAGAATAAGAGTGAATTGGAGCAATGTGGTTTACTGGGGTCGACTGCTGCCAGTAGTCTGAACCAGGGCATGTGAAACATCCAGGGTAAACATGGAAAGGTCTGTGGGGCCTAGATGTGGATAGGGAGCAGTGATTTTGGTATATTACACATGACAGCTCATGTATAATGAGAGCCAATGTGGTCTTTCTTTGTTTCTTGGTGCTCCCTTGCTGATGTAGAAAATGGCACTCAGTTATGAAAAAAAAAAATACATACATACCATAGCCTGAGCCAGGTACCTATTTTATTGACCAAACACTATGGGTGCATAAACAGCTGTCTTAGCTGTCACCTGATTGCTGTGGCCAGGATTCGAACCTATGCGCTCAACCTTGGGCAGCCCATAAATGCATCGTGGTCAGGAATTCTAACCACTACACTCATGCAGAATATGCCAATATTCACTGTAAAGTCCCATTAAGGCATAATCAACTTTGCTTCTTGTCATGAAAAGGGTTGTAATTTCATATGAAAAAGTTTTATTGAATGTATTTTACATTCTGTATATTTCATGAACACTTGTGATTAAATCATGATACTTTCCTTGGTATTTTATGTAAAAAGAGTTGCCATAGGATATCCTCATTGTAAACGGATACAGTTTTTGTAGATTTGTTGTTTAGGACTGAGGAGCTGGTTGAATATCTTGATATTATCTTCAATGAATTACTTTAATCATAAATTACTGCTCTTCATAAAAAGACCAAATACTGTGAATTCTCCCTTTGATGAAAAATTTGTGACCAAGGATATTTTCCCTCACTAACAAGTGAGGCTGCGAACAGCAGCCAAGCCTCCAGGTTTACATTCTGTTCCTCTGTGATTGCTCATGAGTCTGTAGTTTAATTGAGAGTTCCCTACTCTTTTTATCAACACTTTACCTTCAGTAACATTGTGAGAATTAGCTGACTCCTCACCCAGTGTAGGAGCTCATGCGTATATAGGAAAAGGTGTTATTACAGTATAAATTCTGCAGTGGTCAAGAGATTATGGCCTAGTTCAAGTCAGAAAAGCATGTTGGCTATATTTAGCTTGATTGTCACAAATACACCTAAAAATATCTATAAAAATCAAAAATCTATGAAAACAGTGGTAGTGTTAGTGGTTAAGGTGAAGGAAAAACATGCTAATTCATTCTACTAAAAGTTGAAAAACTTAATGTGTTAAATCATGATGTGAGCATAGTTTCATCATCATCACTTTATGCCACTGCTTATTGCTAAAAGCATGTGTTTACATGCTTCAATTAGAAGATGGGACTTCTTTTCTTTGGTAATTAAAAGTTCATATTTTCTTTGAAACATTTTATTTCATCGTACACTTCCACTATCTTGCTGTTAAGTATAACGCAACAAAACCAGAGCTTGACATCCATGGCCAAGTTCCACAGACTGTTCTATTATTTACCTTGACTGCTTCATATGCCCTGGCTCAGCCCACTGAGAGCACATCACCCCCCACCCCCATATACCGTACTGATCAATTCAACTCTATCCCATGCATGCCTCTCACTGTTCTGAATGTTCAGGGCCTGATATCAATAAGCCTTCTATCTTCTTACTCTTGGTCTTTCTCTTGAAGTTAGTCCCACATGAATCCAGAATTGATAACTACAGAATGAGTTTATCAAGCATGTGTGGTGAGCATTTAGCACTAGCCATGCTTTTAGGCAAAATTTCATCACAGGTAATCCTGCATAGGTAGGTACTCCCCTCTCATCCCTCCTCATCTGACAAGTAATCCCTCTAAATCAGGCATTCTTTGCTCATCCTCTATATATCCAAAATATTCAGTGCACCCTAATCAGCTCTCACAATTAGACTGTGCTTACTGCCACATCTCTCTTACACTGTAATTTCTTACACAATCAACCTACCTCACACCACACATCCTTAGGCATTTCACTTCAAAATGCTGATTTCCTTCCTTTTTTTTCTAAATTCAAGGTACCTATAGTAATGCTAGTAGTACTATGCCTTCAGACATGCCCATCTTTGTCTAACAGAAAACATCTTCCAAATTCTGTCTATGTACCCAGGACCTTAGCCCCCTCTACCACATTGTGACTCACTTCAGCACCCATGGATCCATCCACTTTCACATACACTCCGAGGTGACAAAAGCAATTAACTTCTTCCAAAAAGTTCCCATTCAAACTTACACTCAATCCATCCTGTCTCATCCCCCTCACTCCTCCTTTAACATACTCTCCCAAACTTTGACACCCACTGTTGGAGTTTCTCTCTGGAATTTGCTATCAAAAACATGGCATTTGCAAACAGTAACTGATTCACTGCCCATGCTTCCCCATCCTAGCATATCAAAAAACCTACCCCTTGATCTAAGATCCTTACATTTACTTCTCTAACCACAATGTCCATGATCAGATTAAATGACTTTGTTGACATCACACATCCTTTATACAAACCCATCTTCACTGAGAAGCCATTGTCCTCCCTGTCTACTCATACACAGTCCTTAGCCTGATAAAAACTTCTCACTGCATTTAGCAACTTTTCATTTAATCTTTATATTCATATCATCTTCCAAAGGCCACTGTCAACCATAACATATGCTTTCTCCTGCTTCATAAATGCCACATACATTTCACTCATTCTCCAATTATTTCTCACACAAAGTCTTCAAAGCAAATATCTGCTCTACATTCACTATAGCTTTCTTCTGAAGCTACATTACTCATCCCTAGTCATATGTTCTGCACATGCCCCTGTCCCCTCAAGCTGTTAATCTCTCTTATACCTTACAAAAGGTTAATCAAAAGACTTATTGAACGACTGTAATTTGAACATTCACTTTTCTTCCCCTTGTCTTTACATAAGTGCACTATGCAGTGTATACAAAATGGTCAGGTTATATCATTAAACATGCCCTAGTTCCTGAGAAACAAAATGAGGGTTTTGATGGCTGACTCTTCTTTTTTCTGAGGCAGAGCACTATCAACATGAAATACATTTCTTGGAAACATACTAGCTAAAACCCTGTCCAGTATCATGTTCAGTGAGGGATCAACAATCTGCAATCTTTCTTTGTGAATGACTCAGTGATATTCACGGCCATTTCTTGTCTTACTTGAGTCTATCCCCAGCCATTTAGCATTTTCCACCAGGCTGGCATCACCAACCTGCCTCTCACCAAACCCTCAAACCTCACACGGTTTGTAGATCACAAGTGCCAATGCAAGACAATCACAAAAGATGGACAACAAAAGGTTGAGAAAAGGATGGGTAGGCTGGGCAGTGAAAAAATTACTAAAAATTGCTCATGGGACACCAACTCCAAGAGAAGAGGTTTTGTAAGTTACAAAACTCACATTTCTCTCTTTTGCAGTTTGTCCAGTGAGTATGAATTTGAGAAAAACTTAAAATTAATAACCTAAGCAAAAAACCCTCAAGGGTGAATTGGAATCGATTCTCCTGGAAGACAAATTCCCAGAACCACATGGGCATGTCCACATCAAAATAGTAGAGTGCTTCATTATTTGCATATCATTATTGCAAAATGGCCCAGCTAAAGTATCAAAAAGAAAGCTGCTTAATTGCATTATCAGAGAGAAATGTGGTTTTAGTTAACCTAAACCCTAAAAAATTAATAAAGATGATTAGGAGGTAACACCTGAAAAAATGAAATGTACAAATTATAAGACTGAATGCTCCATTTTAAGCTGCAGAAAATACAGGCAGCCAGATTCCCCAAAGGAAGGATAAGAAAATTAACCTCAAATTAGGTAGCTGGGGAAAAATCAAAACTCAGAGATTGAGCTTCTTGAAAAGCACTTTCAAAAGGTGACAGCACTACTATCTTTGTGTTGTGGTGATAAGGGCTACAGAACTCTAAGAAAGCACAAGTCAATTCTAAGAAAGACATAAGCACTTTAGATCAATCAGAACAGAAAATAGCAAAAAGGTGAATATCAAGTAAAATTTTTGCCTGAAGAGGGTATAAAAAAAATTAAAAAAGTAAAATCCAGAGCTCAGGATTAAGGGAGGTCTTTCAGTCTCAGATCATCAGGAGAAAACCTTAAAGAAAAAATAAACTGAGGCACATGCCAAGCTGAAGTTGCCTTTTCCAACTTGAGACTACCAGCATGAATAAAACCCGTTAAAACCAGTTGTCTAATATCCTTATCCAGACAAAAAATAGGCTAAAATATAACATGGTTCAAATAACTCCTAGGCAAGGACTGATCTATTTTACCTACCCATCCTTCTAAACGGATAAAAACCATACATCAGGAGTTATACATAGTTCCAGTGGAAGGTGTTCACTGAGGTGCTACTTCAAAGGAGAGGACAATCAGCTGAAAAGTCTCTGTTTATCAAAAAATCTAAGAAAGACTCAGATGAAGATACACCCTGAAGAAGGAACTTATAGAGAAAAGCCTCCATCAGATTGGAGAGAGGCTAGGACTGCAAGCATCTTGTATGTAACTTTTTCGACAGCTGCATAAGAGTAAAAATCCACAACCCTACTCAGGATGCTCTGAGAGAAGAAAAATGCATAGATCCAGCATTTCCTTAACATAGAAAAGACAGAAATCCAATACATCCTCAAAGGGTCCTATTACAAGGTCATTCATTGAACTGAAAATTCATCCTATTTCAAAGCTTCTGACCAAAAATCATGAAAGAAGTTATTCTCTGACCTGCTTTTATAAAATACCAAAAAGAAGTGTAACATGAAAATTAGTGAAGGTCCATACAATCTGGATAGCTTTGTTATGGGCAAAACTTGGAAATGGTACCCTATCTTGTCCACATAATAAAATTTCATGATAGGCATGGTGCCAGACCTGAACACAAAAAAATAGAAAAACATCTGTGCTAATGGCATCTTAGCTCTACCCCTCCATATATGCATATACTGAGTGTTCTAAGTCTTCTATCTCAGTTGTATCTCACATAACAATGTAATTACACATGAAAGTACACATGGGACGTATCCTATTTTATGTTCTACAAGGTTATCAGCAAATAAATATATATATATATATATATATATATATTCAAACTATTCGCCATTTCCCGCATTAGCGAGGTAGCGTTAAGAACAGAGGCCTGGGCCTTTGAGGGAATACCCCCACCTGGCCCAATTCTCTGTTCCTTCTTTTGGAAAATTAAAAAAAAAATAGTTTGAAAGAAAGAAAAGAAAAGATATATATATATATATATATGTATATATATATATATATATATGTATGTGTATATGTATGTATATGTATGTATATGTATATATATATATCCCTGGGGATTGTATCCCCGGGGATAGGGGAGAAAGAATACTTCCCATGTATTCCCTGCGTGTCGTAGAAAGCGACTAAAAGGGAAGGGAGCGAGGGGCTGGAAATCCTCCCCTCTCACTTTTTTTTAATTTTCCAAAAGAAGGAACAGAGAAGGGGGCCAGGTGAGGATATTCCCTCAAAGGCCCAGTCCTCTGTTCTTAACGCTACCTCGCTAATGCGGGAAATAGCGAATAGTATGAAAGAAAAAGAAAAGAATATATATATATATATATTTTTTTTTTTCTTTTTTTTTTTCATACTATTCGCCATTTCCCGCGATAGCGAGGTAGCGTTAAGAACAGAGGACTGGGCCTTTGAGGGAATACCCTCTCCTGGCCCCCTTCTCTGTTCCTTCTTTTGGAAAATTAAAAAAGAAAAAAAAAAAACGAGAGGGGAGGATTTCCAGCCCCCCGCTCCCTTCCCTTTTAGTCGCCTTCTACAACACGCAGGGAATACGTGGGAAGTATTCTTTCTCCCCTATCCCCAGGGATAAATTATATATATATATATATATATATATATATATATATATGTGAGGTGGTTTGATCGAGTAAGTAACGTAAGGGTAAGAGAGATGTGTGGAAATAAAAAGAGCGTGGTTGAGAGAGCAGAAGAGGGTGTTTTGAAATGGTTTGGGCACATGGAGAGAATGAGTGAGGAAAGATTGACCAAGAGGATATATGTGTCGGAGGTGGAGGGAACGAGGAGAAGAGGGAGACCAAATTGGAGGTGGAAAGATGGAGTGAAAAAGATTTTGTGTGATCGGGGCCTGAACATGCAGGAGGGTGAAAGGAGGGCAAGGAATAGAGTGAATTGGAGCGATGTGGTATACAGGGGTTGACGTGCTGTCAGTGGATTGAATCAAGGCATGTGAAGCGTCTGGGGTAAACCATGGAAAGCTGTGTAGGTATGTATATTTGCTTGTGTGGACGTGTGTATGTACATGTGTATGGGGGGGGGTTGGGCCATTTCTTTCGTCTGTTTCCTTGCGCTACCTCGCAAACGCGGGAGACAGCGACAAAGTATAAAAAAAAAAAAAAAAAAATATATTATATATATATATATATATATATATATATATATATATATATATATATATATATATATATGTGTGTGTGTCAGACATGGAAGGAAGAAGGAGAACAAGAAGACAAAATTGGAGATGGAAGGAAGTAGTGAGAAAGTTTTGAGCATTCGAGGCCTGAGCATGCAGGATGGTGAAAGGAGTACAAAGAATAAGAGTGAATTGGAGCAATGTGGTTTACTGGGGTCGACTGCTGCCAGTTGTCTGAACCAGGGCATGTGAAACATCCAGGGTAAACATGGAAAGGTCTGTAGGGCCTAGATGTGGATAGGGAGCAGTGATTTTGGTATATTACACATGACAGCTCATGTATAATGAGAGCCAATGTGGTCTTTCTTTGTTTCTTGGTGCTCCCTTGCTGATGTAGAAAATGGCACTCAGTTATGAAAAAAAAAATACATACATACCATAGCCTGAGCCAGGTACCTATTTTATTGACCAAACACTATGGGTGCATAAACAGCTGTCTTAGCTGTCACCTGATTGCTGTGGCCAAGATTCGAACCTATGCGCTCAACCTTGGGCAGCCCATAAATGCATCGTGGTCAGGAATTCTAACCACTACACTCATGCAGAATATGCCAATATTCACTGTAAAGTCCCATTAAGGCATAATCAACTTTGCTTCTTGTCATGAAAAGGGTTGTAATTTCATATGAAAAAGTTTTATTGAATGTATTTTACATTCTGTATATTTCATGAACACTTGTGATTAAATCATGATACTTTCCTTGGTATTTTATGTAAAAAGAGTTGCCATAGGATATCCTCATTGTAAACGGATACAGTTTTTGTAGATTTGTTGTTTAGGACTGAGGAGCTGGTTGAATATCTTGATATTATCTTCAATGAATTACTTTAATCATAAATTACTGCTCTTCATAAAAAGACCAAATACTGTGAATTCTCCCTTTGATGAAAAATTTGTGACCAAGGATATTTTCCCTCACTAACAAGTGAGGCTGCGAACAGCAGCCAAGCCTCCAGGTTTACATTCTGTTCCTCTGTGATTGCTCATGAGTCTGTAGTTTAATTGAGAGTTCCCTACTCTTTTTATCAACACTTTACCTTCAGTAACATTGTGAGAATTAGCTGACTCCTCACCCAGTGTAGGAGCTCATGTGTATATAGGAAAAGGTGTTATTACAGTATAAATTCTGCAGTGGTCAAGAGATTATGGCCTAGTTCAAGTCAGAAAAGCATGTTGGCTATATTTAGCTTGATTGTCACAAATACACCTAAAAATAAAATATCTATAAAAATCAAAAATCTATGAAAACAGTGGTAGTGTTAGTGGTTAAGGTGAAGGAAAAACATGCTAATTCATTCTACTAAAAGTTGAAAAACTTAATGTGTTAAATCATGATGTGAGCATAGTTTCATCATCATCACTTTATGCCACTGCTTATTGCTAAAAGCATGTGTTTACATGCTTCAATTAGAAGATGGGACTTCTTTTCTTTGGTAATTAAAAGTTCATATTTTCTTTGAAACATTTTATTTCATCGTACACTTCCACTATCTTGCTGTTAAGTATAACGCAATAAAACCAGAGCTTGACATCCATGGCCAAGTTCCACAGACTGTTCTATTATTTACCTTGACTGCTTCATATGCCCTGGCTCAGCCCACTGAGAGCACATCACCCCCCACCCCCATATACCGTACTGATCAAATCAACTCTATCCCATGCATGCCTCTCACTGTTCTGAATGTTCAGGGCCTGATATCAATAAGCCTTCTATCTTCTTACTCTTGGTCTTTCTCTTGAAGTTAGTCCCACATGAATCCAGAATTGATAACTACAGAATGAGTTTATCAAGCATGTGTGGTGAGCATTTAGCACTAGCCATGCTTTTAGGCAAAATTTCATCACAGGTAATCCTGCATAGGTAGGTACTCCCCTCTCATCCCTCCTCATCTGACAAGTAATCCCTCTAAATCAGGCATTCTTTGCTCATCCTCTATATATCCAAAATATTCAGTGCACCCTAATCAGCTCTCACAATTAGACTGTGCTTACTGCCACATCTCTCTTACACTGTAATTTCTTACACAATCAACCTACCTCACACCACACATCCTTAGGCATTTCACTTCAAAATGCTGATTTCCTTCCTTTTTTTTCTAAATTCAAGGTACCTATAGTAATGCTAGTAGTACTATGCCTTCAGACATGCCCATCTTTGTCTAACAGAAAACATCTTCCAAATTCTGTCTATGTACCCAGGACCTTAGCCCCCTCTACCACATTGTGACTCACTTCAGCACCCATGGATCCATCCACTTTCACATACACTCCGAGGTGACAAAAGCAATTAACTTCTTCCAAAAAGTTCCCATTCAAACTTACACTCAATCCATCCTGTCTCATCCCCCTTACTCCTCCTTTAACATACTCTCCCAAACTTTGACACCCACTGTTGGAGTTTCTCTCTGGAATTTGCTATCAAAAACATGGCATTTGCAAACAGTAACTGATTCACTGCCCATGCTTCCCCATCCTAGCATATCAAAAAACCTACCCCTTGATCTAAGATCCTTACATTTACTTCTCTAACCACAATGTCCATGATCAGATTAAACGACTTTGTTGACATCACACATCCTTTATACAAACCCATCTTCACTGAGAAGCCATTGTCCTCCCTGTCTACTCATACACAGTCCTTAGCCTGATAAAAACTTCTCACTGCATTTAGCAACTTTTCATTTAATCTTTATATTCATATCATCTTCCAAAGGCCACTGTCAACCATAACATATGCTTTCTCCTGCTTCATAAATGCCACATACATTTCACTCATTCTCCAATTATTTCTCACACAAAGTCTTCAAAGCAAATATCTGCTCTACATTCACTATAGCTTTCTTCTGAAGCTACATTACTCATCCCTAGTCATATGTTCTGCACATGCCCCTGTCCCCTCAAGTTGTTAATCTCTCTTATACCTTACAAAAGGTTAATCAAAAGACTTATTGAACGACTGTAATTTGAACATTCACTTTTCTTCCCCTTGTCTTTACATAAGTGCACTATGCAGTGTATACAAAATGGTCAGGTTATATCATTAAACATGCCCTAGTTCCTGAGAAACAAAACGAGGGTTTTGATGGCTGACTCTTCTTTTTTCTGAGGCAGAGCACTATCAACATGAAATACATTTCTTGGAAACATACTAGCTAAAACCCTGTCCAGTATCATGTTCAGTGAGGGATCAACAATCTGCAATCTTTCTTTGTGAATGACTCAGTGATATTCACGGCCATTTCTTGTCTTACTTGAGTCTATCCCCAGCCATTTAGTATTTTCCACCAGGCTGGCATCACCAACCTGCCTCTCACCAAACCCTCAAACCTCACACGGTTTGTAGATCACAAGTGCCAATGCAAGACAGTCACAAAAGATGGACAACAAAAGGTTGAGAAAAGGATGGGTAGGCTGGGCAGTGAAAAAATTACTAAAAATTGCTCATGGGACACCAACTCCAAGAGAAGAGGTTTTGAAAGTTACAAAACTCACATTTCTCTCTTTTGCAGTTTGTCCAGTGAGTATGAATTTGAGAAAAACTTAAAATTAATAACCTAAGCAAAAAACCCTCAAGGGTGAATTGGAATCGATTCTCCTGGAAGACAAATTCCCAGAACCACATGGGCATGTCCACATCAAAATAGTAGAGTGCTTCATTATTTGCATATCATTATTGCAAAATGGCCCAGCTAAAGTATCAAAAAGAAAGCTGCTTAATTGCATTATCAGAGAGAAATGTGGTTTTAGTTAACCTAAACCCTAAAGAATTAATAAAGATGATTAGGAGGTAACACCTGAAAAAATGAAATGTACAAATTATAAGACTGAATGCTCCATTTTAAGCTGCAGAAAATACAGGCAGCCAGATTCCCCAAAGGAAGGATAAGAAAATTAACCTCAAATTAGGTAGCTGGGGAAAAATCAAAACTCAGAGATTGAGCTTCTTGAAAAGCACTTTCAAAAGGTGACAGCACTACTATCTTTGTTTTGTGGTGATAAGGGCTACAGAACTCTAAGAAAGCACAAGTCAATTCTAAGAAAGACATAAGCACTTTAGATCAATCAGAACAGAAAATAGCAAAAAGGTGAATATCAAGTAAAATTTTTGCCTGAAGAGGGTATAAAAAAAATTAAAAAAGTAAAATCCAGAGCTCAGGATTAAGGGAGGTCTTTCAGTCTTAGATCATCAGGAGAAAACCTTAAAGAAAAAATAAACTGAGGCACATGCCAAGCTGAAGTTGCCTTTTCCAACTTGAGACTACCAGCATGAATAAAACCCGTTAAAACCAGTTGTCTAATATCCTTATCCAGACAAAAAATAGGCTAAAATATAATATGGTTCAAATAACTCGTAGGCAAGGACTGATCTATTTTACCTACCCTTCCTTCTAAACGGATAAAAACCATACATCAGGAGTTATACATAGTTCCAGTGGAAGGTGTTCACTGAGGTGCTACTTCAAAGGAGAGGACAATCAGCTGAAAAGTCTCTGTTTATCAAAAAATCTAAGAAAGACTCAGATGAAGATACACCCTGAAGAAGGAACTTATAGAGAAAAGCCTCCATCAGATTGGAGAGAGGCTAGGACTGCAAGCATCTTGTATGTAACTTTTTCGACAGCTGCATAAGAGTAAAAATCCACAACCCTACTCAGGATGCTCTGAGAGAAGAAAAATGCATAGATCCAGCATTTCCTTAACATAGAAAAGACAGAAATCCAATACATCCTCAAAGGGTCCTATTACAAGGTCATTCATTGAACTGAAAATTCATCCTATTTCAAAGCTTCTGACCAAAAATCATGAAAGAAGTTATTCTCTGACCTGCTTTTATAAAATACCAAAAAGAAGTGTAACATGAAAATTAGTGAAGGTCCATACAATCTGGATAGCTTTGTTATGGGCAAAACTTGGAAATGGTACCCTATCTTGTCCACATAATAAAATTTCATGATAGGCATGGTGCCAGACCTGAACACAAAAAAATAGAAAAACATCTGTGCTAACGGCATCTTAGCTCTACCCCTCCATATATACATATACTGAGTGTTCTAAGTCTTCTATCTCAGTTGTATCTCACATAACAATGTAATTACACATGAAAGTACACATGGGACTTATCCTATTTTATGTTCTACATGGTTATCAGCAAATATATATATATATATATATATATATTTTTTTTTTTCTTTTTTTTTCATAGTATTCGCCATTTCCCGCGATAGCGAGGTAGCGTTAAGAACAGAGGACTCGGCCTTTGAGGGAATACCCTCTCCTGGCCCCCTTCTCTGTTCCTTCTTTTGGAAAATTAAAAAAAAAAAAAAAAAAAAAAAAAAAAAAACGAGAGGGGAGGATTTCCAGCCCCCCGCTCCCTTCCCTTTTAGTCGCCTTCTACAACACGCAGGGAATACGTGGGAAGTATTCTTTCTCCCCTATCCCCAGGGATAAATTATATATATATATATATATATATATATATATATATATATATATATATATATATATATATATATATACACACATCCCTGAGGATCCCTGGGGATATATATATATATATATATATATATATATATATATATATATATATATATATATATATATATACATCCCTGAGGATCCCTGGGGATAGGGGATTAAGAATACTTCCCACGCATTCCCCACGTGTCATAGAAGGCGACTAAAGGGGACGGGAGCGGGGGCCAGAAACCCTCCCCTCCTTGTATTTTAACTTTCTAAAAGGGGAAACAGAAGAAGGAGTCACACGAGGAGTGCTCATCCTCCTCGAAGGCTCAGATTGGGGTGTCTAAATGTATGTGGATGTAACCAAGATGAGAAAAAAGGAGAGATAGGTAGTATGTTTGAGGAAAGGAACCTGGATGTTTTGGCTCTGAGTGAAACGAAGCTAAAGGGTAAAGGGGAAGAGTGGTTTGGGAAGGTCTTGGGAGTAAAGTCAGGGGTTAGTGAGAGGACAAGAGCAAGTGAAGGAGTAGCACTACTCCTGAATCAGGAGTTGTGGGAGTATGTGATAGAGTGTAAGAAAGTAAATTCTAGATTGATATGGGTAAAACTGAAAGTTGATGGAGAGAGATGGGTGATTATTGGGGCATATGCACCTGGGCATGAGAAGAAAGATCAAGAGAGGCAAGTGTTTTGGGAGCAGCTGAATGAGTGTGTTAGTGGTTTTGATGCAAAAGACCGGGTTATAGTGATGGGTGATTTGAATGCAAAGGTGAGTAATGTGGCAGTTGAGGGAATAATTGGTATACATGGAGTGTTCAGTGTTGTAAATGGAAATGGTGAAGAGCTTGTACATTTATGTGCTGAAAAAGGACTGGTGATTGGGAATACCTGGTTTAAAAAGCGAGATATACATAAGTATACGTATGTAAGTAGGAGAGATGGCCAGAGAGCGTTATTGGATTATGTGTTAATTGATAGACGCACGAAAGAGAGACTTTTGGATGTTAATGTGCTGAGAGGTGCAACTGGAGGGATGTCTGATCATTATCTTGTGGAAGCAAAGGTGAAGATTTGTTGGGGGTTTTCAGAAAAGAAGAGAGAATGTTGGGGTGAAGAGAGTGGTGAGAGTAAATGAGCTTGGGAAGGAGACTTGTATGAGGAAGTACGAGGAGAGACTGAGTACAGAATGGAAAAAGGTGAGAACAAAGGAGGTAAGGGGAGTGGGGGAGGAATGGGATGTATTTAGGGAAGCAGTGATGGCTTGCGCAAAAGATGCTTGTGGCATGAGAAGCGTGGGAGGTGGGTTGATTAGAAAAGGTAGTGAGTGGTGGGATGAAGAAGTAAGATTATTAGTGAAAGAGAAGAGAGAGGCATTTGAACGATTTTTGCAGGGAAAAAATGCAAATGAGTGGGAGAGGTATAAAAGAAAGAGGCAGGAGGTCAAGAGAAAGGTGCAAGAGGTGAAAAAGAGGGCAAATAAGAGTTGGGGCGAGAGAGTATCATTAAATTTCAGGGAGAATAAAAAGATGTTTTGGAAGGAGGTAAATAAAGTGCGTAAGACAAGGGAGCAAATGGGAACTTCAGTGAAGGGGGCAAATGGGGAGGTGATAACAAGTAGTGGTGATGTGAGGAGATGGAGTGAGTATTTTGAAGGTTTGTTGAATGTGTTTGATGATAGAGTGGCAGATGTGGGGTGTCTTGGTCGAGGTGGTGTGCAAAGTGAGAGGGTTAGGGAAAATGATTTGGTAAATAGAGAAGAGGTAGAAAAAGCCTTACGGAAGATGAAAGTCGGCAAAGCAGCAGGTTTGGATGGCATTGCAGTGGAATTTATTAAAAAAGGGGGTGACTGTATTGTTGACTGGTTGGTAAGGTTATTTAATGTATGTATGGTTCATGGTGAGGTGCCTGAGGATTGGCGGAATGCTTGCATAGTGCCATTGTACAAAGGCAAAGGGGATAAGAGTGAGTGCTCAAATTACAGAGGTATAAGTTTGTTGAGTATTCCTGGTAAATTATATGGGAGGGTATTGATTGAGAGGGTGAAGGCATGTACAGAGAATCAGATTGGGGAAGAGCAGTGTGGTTTCAGAAGTGGTAGAGGATGTGTGGATCAGGTGTTTACTTTGAAGAATATATGCGAGAAATACTTAGAAAAACAAATGGATTTGTATGGAGCATTTATGGATCTGGAGAAGGCATATGATAGAGTTGATAGAGATGCTCTGTGGAAGGTATTAAGAATATATGGTGTGGGAGGCAAGTTGTTAGAAGCAGTGAAAAGTTTTTATCGAGGATGTAAGGCATGTGTACCTGTAGGAAGAGAGGAAAGTGATTGGTTCTCAGTGAATGTAGGTTTGCGGCAGGGGTGTGTGATGTCTCCATGGTTGTTTAATTTGTTTATGGATGGGGTTGTTAGGGAGGTAAATGCAAGAGTTTTGGAAAGAGGGGCAAGTATGCAGTCTGTTGTAGATGAGAGAGCTTAGGAAGTGAGTCAGTTGTTGTTCGCTGATGATACAGCGCTGGTGGCTGATTCATGTGAGAAAGTGCAGAAGCTGGTGACTGAGTTTGGTAAAGTGTGTGAAAGAAGAAAGTTAAGAGTAAATGTGAATAAGAGCAAGGTTATTAGGTACAGTAGGGTTGAGGGTCAAGTCAATTGGGAGGTAAGTTTGAATGGAGAAAGGCTGGAGGAAGTAAAGTGTTTTAGATATCTGGGAGTGGATCTGGCAGCGGATGGAACCATGGAAGCGGAAGTGAATCATAGGGTGGGGGAGGGGGCAAAAATTCTGGGAGCCTTGAAGAATGTTTGGAAGTCGAGAACATTATCTCGGAAAGCAAAAATGGGTATGTTTGAAGGAATAGTGGTTCCAACAATGTTGTATGGTTGCGAGGCGTGGGCTATGGATAGAGTTGTGCACAGGAGGATGGATGTGCTGGAAATGAGATGTTTGAGGACAATATGTGGTGTGAGGTGGTTTGATCGAGTAAGTAATGTAAGGGTGAGAGAGATGTGTGGAAATAAAAAGAGTGAGGTTGAGAGGGCAGAAGAGGGTGTTTTGAAATGGTTTGGTCACATGGAGAGAATGAGTGGGGAAAGATTGACCAAGAGGATATATATGTCAGAGGTGGAGGGAACGAGGAGAAGTGGGAGACCAAATTGGAGGTGGAAAGATGGAGTGAAAAAGATTTTGAGTGATCGGGGCCTGAACATGCAGGAGGGTGAAAGGCGTGCAAGGAATAGAGTGAATTGGAACGATGTGGTATACCGGGGTCGACGTGCTGTCAATGGATTGAACCAGGGCATGTGAAGCGTCTGGGGTAAACCATGCAAAGTGTGTGGGGCCTGGATGTGGAAAGGGAGCTGTGGTTTCGGTGCATTATTACATGACAGCTAGAGACTGAGTGTGAACGAATGGGGCCTTTGGTGTTTTTCCTAGCGCTACCTCGCACACATGAGGGGGGAGAAGGGTTGTTATTCCATGTGTGGCGAGGTGGCGATGGGAACAAATAAAGGCAGACAGTATGAATTATGTACATGTGTATATATGTATATGTCTGTGTGTGTATATATATGTATACATTGAGATGTATAGGTATGTATATTGTGCATGGGTGGACATGTATGTATATACATGTGTATGTGGGCGGGTTGAGCCATTCTTTCGTCTGTTTCCTTGCGCTACCTCGCTAACACGGGAGACAGCGACAAAGCAAAATAAATATAAATAAAATATATATACATAGGTGGGGATAAGGGAGAAAGAATACTTCCCACGTATTCCCAGCGTGTCATAGAAGGTGACTAAAGGGGGTGGGAGTGGGGGGGTTACAAACACTCCCTTCATATTCAGATTTCTAAAAAGGGAAACAGAAGAGGGAGTCAAGCAGGGAGTGCTCATCCTCCTCGAAGGCCCAGATTAGGGTGTCTGAATGTGTGTGGATGTAACCAAGATGAGAAGAAAGGAGAAATAGGGAGTATGTTTGAGGAAAGAAACCTGGATGTTCTGGCTCTAAGTGAAACAAAGCTCAAGAGTAAGGTGGAAGAGTGGTTAAGAAAATCTTGGGAGTAGTCAGAGGGTGGTGAGAGAACAAGAGCTAAGGAAGGGGTAGCACTACTCCTTAAGCAGGAGTTATGGGAGTATATGATAGAGTGTAAGAAAGTAAATTCTAGATTGATGTGGGTAAAACTGAAAGTGGATAGAGAGAGAGATGGGTGACTATTGGTGCATATGCACCTGGTCATGATAAGAAAGGTCATGAAAGGTAAGTGTTTTGGGAGAAGCTGAGTGAGTGCATCAGCAGCTTTGAAGCACGAGACCGAGTTTTAGTGTTGGGTGATATAAATGTGAAGGTGAGTTGAGGGTATAAATGGTGTACATGGGGTATTCAGTGTTGTAAATGCAAATGGTGAAGAGCTTGTGGATATGTGTGCTAAAAAACTAATGATTGGAAATACAAGGGAGCAAATGGGAACTTCAGTGAAGGGGGCAAATGGGGAGGTGATAACAAGTAGTGGTGATGTGAGGAGATGGAGTGAGTATTTTGAAGGTTTGTTGAATGTGTTTGATGATAGAGTGGCAGATGTGGGGTGTCTTGGTCGAGGTGGTGTGCAAAGTGAGAGGGGTTAGGGAAAATGATTTGGTAAATAGAGAAGAGGTAGTAAAAGCCTTACGGAAGATGAAAGTCGGCAAAGCAGCAGGTTTGGATGGCATTGCAGTGGAATTTATTAAAAAAGGGGGTGACTGTATTGTTGACTGGTTGGTAAGGTTATTTAATGTATGTATGGTTCATGGTGAGGTGCCTGAGGATTGGCGGAATGCTTGCATAGTGCCATTGTACAAAGGCAAAGGGGATAAGAGTGAGTGCTCAAATTACAGAGGTATAAGTTTGTTGAGTATTCCTGGTAAATTATATGGGAGGGTATTGATTGAGAGGGTGAAGGCATGTACAGAGCATCAGATTGGGGAAGAGCAGTGTGGTTTCAGAAGTGGTAGAGGATGTGTGGATCAGGTGTTTACTTTGAAGAATATATGCGAGAAATACTTAGAAAAACAAATGGATTTGTATGGAGCATTTATGGATCTGGAGAAGGCATATGATAGAGTTGATAGAGATGCTCTGTGGAAGGTATTAAGAATATATGGTGTGGGAGGCAAGTTGTTAGAAGCAGTGAAAAGTTTTTATCGAGGATGTAAGGCATGTGTACCTGTAGGAAGAGAGGAAAGTGATTGGTTCTCAGTGAATGTAGGTTTGCGGCAGGGGTGTGTGATGTCTCCATGGTTGTTTAATTTGTTTATGGATGGGGTTGTTAGGGAGGTGAATGCAAGAGTTTTGGAAAGAGGGGCAAGTATGCAGTCTGTTGTAGATGAGAGAGCTTAGGAAGTGAGTCAGTTGTTGTTCGCTGATGATACAGCGCTGGTGGCTGATTCATGTGAGAAAGTGCAGAAGCTGGTGACTGAGTTTGGTAAAGTGTGTGAAAGAAGAAAGTTAAGAGTAAATGTGAATAAGAGCAAGGTTATTAGGTACAGTAGGGTTGAGGGTCAAGTCAATTGGGAGGTAAGTTTGAATGGAGAAAGGCTGGAGGAAGTAAAGTGTTTTAGATATCTGGGAGTGGATCTGGCAGCGGATGGAACCATGGAAGCGGAAGTGAATCATAGGGTGGGGGAGGGGGCAAAAATTCTGGGAGCCTTGAAGAATGTTTGGAAGTCAAGAACATTATCTCGGAAAGCAAAAATGGGTATGTTTGAAGGAATAGTGGTTCCAACAATGTTGTATGGTTGCGAGGCGTGGGCTATGGATAGAGTTGTGCACAGGAGGATGGATGTGCTGGAAATGAGATGTTTGAGGACAATATGTGGTGTGAGGTGGTTTGATCGAGTAAGTAATGTAAGGGTGAGAGAGATGTGTGGAAATAAAAAGAGTGAGGTTGAGAGGGCAGAAGAGGGTGTTTTGAAATGGTTTGGTCACATGGAGAGAATGAGTGGGGAAAGATTGACCAAGAGGATATATATGTCAGAGGTGGAGGGAACGAGGAGAAGTGGGAGACCAAATTGGAGGTGGAAAGATGGAGTGAAAAAGATTTTGAGTGATCGGGGCCTGAACATGCAGGAGGGTGAAAGGCGTGCAAGGAATAGAGTGAATTGGAACGATGTGGTATACCGGGGTCGACGTGCTGTCAATGGATTGAACCAGGGCATGTGAAGCGTCTGGGGTAAACCATGCAAAGTGTGTGGGGCCTGGATGTGGAAAGGGAGCTGTGGTTTCGGTGCATTATTACATGACAGCTAGAGACTGAGTGTGAACGAATGGGGCCTTTGGTATTTTTCCTAGCGCTACCTCGCACACATGAGGGGGGAGAAGGTTGTTATTCCATGTGTGGCGAGGTGGCGATGGAACAAATAAAGGCAGACAGTATGAATTATGTACATGTGTATATATGTATATGTCTGTGTGTGTATATATATGTATACATTGAGATGTATAGGTATGTATATTGTGCATGGGTGGACATGTATGTATATACATGTGTATGTGGGCGGGTTGAGCCATTCTTTCGTCTGTTTCCTTGCGCTACCTCGCTAACACGGGAGACAGCGACAAAGCAAAATAAATATAAATAAAATATATATACATAGGTGGGGATAAGGGAGAAAGAATACTTCCCACGTATTCCCAGCGTGTCATAGAAGGTGACTAAAGGGGGTGGGAGTGGGGGGGTTACAAACACTCCCTTCATATTCAGATTTCTAAAAAGGGAAACAGAAGAGGGAGTCAAGCAGGGAGTGCTCATCCTCCTCGAAGGCCCAGATTAGGGTGTCTGAATGTGTGTGGATGTAACCAAGATGAGAAGAAAGGAGAAATAGGGAGTATGTTTGAGGAAAGAAACCTGGATGTTCTGGCTCTAAGTGAAACAAAGCTCAAGAGTAAAGTGGAAGAGTGGTTAAGAAAATCTTGGGAGTAAAGTCAGAGGGTGGTGAGAGAACAAGAGCTAAGGAAGGGGTAGCACTACTCCTTAAGCAGGAGTTATGGGAGTATATGATAGAGTGTAAGAAAGTAAATTCTAGATTGATGTGGGTAAAACTGAAAGTGGATAGAGAGAGAGATGGGTGACTATTGGTGCATATGCACCTGGTCATGATAAGAAAGGTCATGAAAGGTAAGTGTTTTGGGAGAAGCTGAGTGAGTGCATCAGCAGCTTTGAAGCACGAGACCGAGTTTTAGTGTTGGGTGATATAAATGTGAAGGTGAGTTGAGGGTATAAATGGTGTACATGGGGTATTCAGTGTTGTAAATGCAAATGGTGAAGAGCTTGTGGATATGTGTGCTAAAAAACTAATGATTGGAAATGCAAGGGAGCAAATGGGAACTTCAGTGAAGGGCGCAAATGGGGAGGTGATAACAAGTAGTGGTGATGTGAGAAGGAGATGGAGTGAGTATTTTGAAGGTTTGTTGAATGTGTTTGATGATAGAGTGGCAGATATAGGGTGTTTTGGTCGAGGTGGTGTGCAAAGTGAGAGGGTTAGGGAAAATGATTTGGTAAACAGAGAAGAGGTAGTAAAAGCTTTGCGGAAGATGAAAGCCGGCAAGGCAGCAGCTTTGGATGGTATTGCAGTGGAATTTATTAAAAAAGGGGGTGACTGTATTGTTGACTGGTTGGTAAGGTTATTTAATGTATGTATGACTCATGGTGAGGTGCCTGAGGATTGGCGGAATGCGTGCATAGTGCCATTGTACAAAGGCAAAGGGGATAAGAGTGAGTGCTCAAATTACAGAGGTATAAGTTTGTTGAGTATTCCTGGTAAATTATATGGGAGGATATTGATTGAGAGGGTGAAGGCATGTACAGAGCATCAGATTGGGGAAGAGCAGTGTGGTTTCAGAAGTGGTAGAGGATGTGTGGATCAGGTGTTTGCTTTGAAGAATGTATGTGAGAAATACTTAGAAAAGCAAATGGATTTGTATGTAGCATTTATGGATCTGGGAGGCAAGTTGTTAGAAGCAGTGAAAAGTTTTTATCGAGGATGTAAGGCATGTGTACGTGTACGAAGAGAGGAAAGTGATTGGTTCTCAGTGAATGTAGGTTTGCAGCAGGGGTGTGTGATGTCTCCATGGTTGTTTAATTTGTTTATGGATGGGGTTGTTAGGGAGGTGAATGCAAGAGTTTTGGAAAGAGGGGCAAGTATGAAGTCTGTTGGGGATGAGAGAGCTTGGGAAGTGAGTCAGTTGTTGTTCGCTGATGATACAGCGCTGGTGGCTGATTCATGTGAGAAAGTGCAGAAGCTGGTGACTGAGTTTGGTAAAGTGTGTGAAAGAAGAAAGTTAAGAGTAAATGTGAATAAGAGCAAGGTTATTAGGTACAGTAGGGTTGAGGGTCAAGTCAATTGGGAGGTGAGTTTGAATGGAGAAAAACTGGAGGAAGTGAAGTGTTTTAGATATCTGGGAGTGGATCTGGCAGCGGATGGAACCATGGAAGCGGAAGTGGATCATAGGGTGGGGGAGGGGGCGAAAATTCTGGGAGCCTTGAAGAATGTGTGGAAGTCGAGAACATTATCTCGGAAAGCAAAAATGGGTATGTTTGAAGGAATAGTGGTTCCAACAATGCTGTATGGTTGCAAGGCGTGTGCTATGGATAGAGTTGTGCGCAGGAGGATGGATGTGCTGGAAATGAGATGTTTGAGGACAATGTGTGGTGTGAGGTGGTTTGATCGAGTAAGTAACGTAAGGGTAAGAGAGATGTGTGGAAATAAAAAGAGCGTGGTTGAGAGAGCAGAAGAGGGTGTTTTAAAATGGTTCGGGCACATGGAGAGAATGAGTGAGGAAAGATTGACCAAGAGAATATATGTGTCGGAGGTGGAGGGAACGAGGAGAAGAGGGAGACCAAATTGGAGGTGGAAAGATGGAGTGAAAAAGATTTTGTGTGATCGGGGCCTGAAAATGCAGGAGGGTGAAAGGAGGGCAAGGAATAGAGTGAATTGGAGCAATGTGGTATACCGGGGTTGACGTGCTGTCAGTGGATTGAATCAAGGCATGTGAAGCGTCTGGGGTAAACCATGGAAAGCTGTGTAGGTATGTATATTTGTGTGTGTGGACGTATGTATATACATGTGTATGGGGGTGGGTTGGGCCATTTCTTTCGTCTGTTTCCTTGCGCTACCTCGCAAACGCGGGAGACAGCGGAAAAAAAAAAAAAAAAAAAAAAAAGAGATAGATATACATAAGTATACGTGTGTGAGTAGGAAAGATGGTTAAAGGGCATTATCTGATTATGTGTTAATTGATATAAATGCAAAAGAGAGACTTTTAGATGTTAATGTGCTGAGAGGGGCAACTGAAGGGATGTCTGATCACTATCTTGTGAAGGCCAAGGTGAAGACTTGTAGAGGTTTCCAAAAAAAATAGAGAGAATGTTGGGGAGAAGAGAGGGGTTAGAGTAAGTGTGAGATTTGTGTGAGGAAGTTTTGTGTGAGGAAGTATCATGAGAGATCGAGTGTAGAATGACAAAAGGTGAGAGTAAATGACGGAAGGGGAGTGGGTGAGGAATGGGATGTATTTAGGGAAGCAGTGATAACATCTACAAAAGATGCTTGTGGCATTAGAAAGATGGGAGGTGGGCAGATTCGAAAGGGTAGTGAGTGGTGGAATGAAGAAATAAGATTGTTAATGAAAGAGAAAAGAGAGGCATTTGGCCGATACTTGCAAGGAAGTAGTGCAAGTGACTGGGAGATGTATGAAAAAAGTGTCAGGAGGTCAAAAGTGCAAGGGTTGAAAAAGAGGGCAAATGAAAGTTGGGGTGAAAGACTATCATTAAAATTTAGGGAGGATAAAAAGAAGCTTTGGAAGGAGGTACATAACGTGCATAAGACAAGAGAACAAATGGGAACATCAGTGAAGGGGGCAAGTAGGAAATTGATAACAAGCAGTGATGAAATGAGGAGATGGAGTGAGTATTTTGAAGGTTTGTTGAATGTGTTTGATGTCAAAGTGGCAGATATAAGGTGTTTTGGTCGGAGTGGTGTGCAAGGTCAGACGGTCAGGGAGAATGGTTTGGTTAAGAGAGAAGAGGTAATGAAAGCTTTGCAGATGAAATCTGGCAAGGCGGCAGGTTTGGATGGTATTGCAGTAGAATCTATTAAGAAATGGGGTAACTATGTTGTTGATTGCTTAGTAAGGATATTCAGTGTATATATGGACCATGGTGAAGTACCTGAGGATTGGAGAAAAGCATGCATAGTGCCATTTTAAAAAACTACAGAGACATAAGATTGTTGAGTATTCCTGGGAGGGAGGGTGTTGATTGAGAGGGTTAAGGCATGAACAGAGCATCAGATTGGGAAAGAGCAGTGTGGTTTTAGAAGTGGTAGAGGATGTTTGGATCAAGTGTTTACTTTGAAGAATGTGTGTGAGAAATACTTAGAAAAACGGATGGATTTGTATGTAGCATTTATAGATCTGGAGAAGGCATATGATAGGGTTGATAGAGATACTTTGGGGAAGGTATTAAGAGTATATGGTGTGGGATGAAAGTTGTTAGAAGCAGTGAAAAGTTTTACCAAGGAGGTAAAGCATGTTTACGTATAGGAAGATAGGAGACTGATTGGTTCCCAGTGAATGTCAGTCTGCGACAGGGGTGTAAGATGTCCCCATAGTTGTTTAATTTGATTATGGATGGGGTGGTTAGGGAGATACATGCTAGAGTTTTGGAGAGAGGGGGCAAGCATGCAGTCTGCTGGGGATGAGAGGGCCTAAGAAGTGAGTCAGTTATTGTTTGCCAATGATACAGCTCTAGTGGCTGATTCAAGTGAAAAATCGCAGAAGTTGGTGACTGATTTTGGAAAAGTGTGTGAAATGAAGAAGTTGAGAGTAAATGTGAACAAGAGCAACATTATTAGGTTCAGTAGGGTTAAGGGACAAGTAATTGGGATGTAACTTTGAATGGATAACAAATGGAGGAAGTGATGTGTTTTAGACATCTTGGAGTGGACTTAGCAGCGGATGAAACTATGGAAGTGAGTCACAGGATGGGAGAGGGGGCAAAGGTTCTGGGAGTGATGAAGAATGTGTGGAAGGAGAGAACATTATCTCGGAAAGCAAAAATGGGTACGTTTGAAGGAACAGTAGTTCTACAATGTTTATGGTTGTGGGGCATGGGTTATAGACAGATTTGTATGGAGGAAGGTGGATGTCTTAGAAATGAAATGTCTGAGGACAGTATGTGGTGGGAGGTGGTTTGATCAAGTGAGAGTTATGAAAGGGTAAGATAGTTGTGTGGAAATAAAAAGAGTGTGATTGAGAGAGCAGGAAAGGGTGTGTTGAGATGGTTTGGACATATGAAGAGAATGAGTGAGGAAAGGTTGACAAAGGGGATATATATGTCAAAGATGTAAGGAACAAGGAGAAGTGGGATAACAATCCCAGATATATACTGAACATAATAACCTTGTTTTTATTCACATTCTCACACTCTTCCAAACTCAATCACCAACTTCTGCAGTTTCTCCCTCGAATCAGTCACCAGAGCTGTATCATCAACAAACAACAACTGACTCACTTCCCAGCATGTTGACCCTGGTATACCACATCGTTCCAATTCACTCTATTCCTTGCACGCCTCTCACCCTCCTGTATGTTCAGGCCCCGATTGCTCAAAATCTTTTTCACTCCATCCTTCCAACTCCAATTTCGTCTATCACTTCTCTTTGTTCCCTCCACCTCTGACACATACATCATCGTTGTCAATCTTTCCTCATTCATTCTCTCCATATGTCCAAGCCATTTCAGCACACCCTCTTCTACTCTTTCAACTACACTTTATTTCCATGCATCTCTCTTACCTTTTCGTTACTTACTTGATCAAACCACCTCACACCACATATTGTTATCAAACATTTCATTTCCAACACATCTATCTTACACTGTACAACTCTGTCTATAGCCCATGACTGGCAACCATATGACTTTGCTGGAACTACTATTCCTTCAAACCTACCCATTTTTGCTCTCCGAGATAATGTTCTCTCCTCCCACACATTCTTCATCGCTCTCAGAACCTCCACCCCCTCCCCCACCCTGTGACTCACTTTCACTTCCATTGTTCCATTTCCTGCTAAGCCCACTCCCAGCCATCTAAAACACTTCACCTCCTCCAGTTATTTACCATTCAGACTTACATTCACTTACCTTGCTCTTATTCACATTAACTCTCAACTTTCTCCTTTCACAAATTTATCCAAACTCAGTCACCAACTTCTGCAGTTTCTCAGTCAAATCAGCCACCAAATCTGTATCATTGGCAAACAACAACTGACTCACTTCCCAGGAGGGTAAAAGTGTGCAAGGAATAGAGTGAATTGGAACGATGTGGTACACCAGGGTCGACGTACTGTCAATGGATTGAACCAGGGCATGTGAAGCATCTGTGGGGCCTGGATGTGGAAAGGGAGCTGTAGTTTCGGTGCATTACACATGACACCTAGAGACTGAGTGTGAATGAATGCAGCCTTTATGTCTTTTCCTGGAGCTACCTCGCTCGGGGGAATGCTGTTTCCTGTGTGGCAAAGTGGCAACAGGAGTGGATGAAGGCAACAAGTATGAATATGTACATGTGTATATATGTATGTGTCTGTGTATGCATATGTATGTATACAATGAGAAGTATTCCTATGAGTCCACGGGGAAAATGAAACATGGTAAGTTCCCAAGTTGAAATGTATATGTATGTATACGTGCGTACATGGGCGTTTATGTATATATATGTGCATATGAGTGGTTGGGCCATTCTTCGTCTGTTTCCATGTGCTACCTTGCTGACACAGGAAACAACAATTAAGTTTTATTTCATTTATATATTCATTATACTTAACCACTGTTTCCCGTGGTGAGGTAGCACAAGGAAATGGACGAAGAATGGCCCAACAAACCACATACACATATATCCCATGGGAGCGGGGGGGCTAGAAACCCTCCCCTCCTTGTATTCTAACTTTCTAAGAGGGGAAACAAAAGAAGGAGTCACGCAGGGAGTGTTCATCCTCCTCGAAGGCTCAGATTGGGGTGTCTAAATGTGTGTGGATGTAACCAAGATGAGAAAAAAGGAGAGACAAGTAGTATGTTGGAGGAAAGGAACCTGAATGTTTTGGCTCTGAGTGAAACGAAGCTCATGGGTAAAGGGGAAGAGTGGTTTGGGGATGTATTGGGAGTAAAGTCAGGGGTTAGTGAGAGGACAAGAGCAAGGGAAGGAGTAGCACTACTCCTGAAACAGTGTAAAAAAGAGTGTAAGAAAGTAAACTCTAGATTAATATGGGTAAAACTGAAAGTGGATGGGTGATTATTGGTGCATATGCACCTGGGCATGAGAAGAAAGATCATGAGAGGCAAGTGTTTTGGGAGCAGCTGAGTGAGTGTGTTAGTAATTTTGATGCACGAGACCAGGTTATAGTGATGGGTGATTTGAATGCAAAGGTGAGTAATGTGGCAGTTGAGGGAATAATTGGTGTACATGGGGTGTTCACTGTTGTCAATGGAAATGGTGAAGAGCTTGTAGATTTATGTGCTGAAAAAGGACTAGTGATTGGGAATACCTGGTTTAAAAAGAGAGATATAAATAAGTATACGTATGTAAGTAGGAGAGATGGCCAGAGAGTGTTATTGGATTACATGTTATTTGATAGGCACGCAAAAGAGAGACTTTTGGATGTTAATGTGCTGAGAGGTGCAACTGGAGGGATATCTGATCATTATCTTGAGGAGGCAAAAGTGAACATTCGTAGAGGTTTTCAGAATAAAAGAGAGAATGTTGGGGTGAAGAGAGTGGTGAGAGTAAGTGAGCTTGGGAAGGAGACTTGTGTGAGGAAGTACCAGGAGAGACTGAGTACAGAATGGAAAAAGGCGAGACAAAGGACGTAAGGGGAGTGGGGGGTTGGAATGGGATGTATTTAGGGAAGCAGTGATGGCTTGCACAAAAGATGCTTGTGGCATGAGAAGCATGGGAGGTGGGCAGATTAGAAAGGGTAGTAAGTGGTGGGATGAAGAAGTAAGATTATTAGTGAAAGGGAAGAGAGAGGCATTTGGATGATTTTTGCTGGGAAATAATCCAAATGACTGGGAGATGTATAAAAGAAAGAGGTAGGAGGTCAAGAGAAAGGTGCAAGAGGTGAAAAAGAGGGCAAATGAGAGTTGGGTTGAGAGAGTATCATTAAATATTAGGGAGAATAAAATGATGTTTTGGAAGGATATAAATATATTGCATAAAGCAAGGGAACAAATGGAAACATCAATGAAGGGGGCTAATGGGGAGGTGATAACAAGTAGTGGTGATGTGAGAAGGAGATGGAATGAGTATTTTGAAGGTTTTTTTGAATGTGTTTGATGATAGAGTGGCAGACATTTGGTAAACAGAGAAGAGGTAGCGCAAGGAAACAGACGAAAGAATGGCCCATCCCACCCACATACACATGTTTATACATACACATCCACACACGCAAATATACATACCTATACATCTCAACATATACATATATATACACACAGACATATACCTATATACACATGTGCATAATTCATACTGTCTGCCTTTATTCATTCCCATTGCCACCCCGCCACACATGAAATAACAACCCCCTCCCCCCAAATGTGCGCGAGTTAGCGCTAGGAAGACAACAAAGGCCACATTTGTTCACTCTCAGTCTCTAGCTGTCATGTATAATGCACCAAAACCACAGCTCCCTTTCCACATCAAGGCCCCACAGAACTTTCCATGGTTTACCCCAGATGCTTCCACATGCCCTGGTTCAATCCATTGACAGCACGTTTACCCCAGTATACCAAATCGTTCCAATTCACTCTATTCCTTGCATGCCTTTCACCCTCCTGCAAGTTCAGGCCCCGATCACTCAAAATCTTTTTCACTCCATCTTTCCACCTCCAATTTGGTCTCCCACTTCTCCTCGTTCCCTCCACCTCTGACACATATATCCTCTTGGTCAATCTTTCCTCACTCATTCTCTCCATGTGACCAAACCATTTCAAAACACCCTCTTCTGCTTTCTCAACCACACTCTTTTCATATATAAATGCCTATACACCCACATATACACAAACATACATTTCAACATATACATACATATACATACACAGACATATACATATATACACATGTACATATTCATACTTGCTGCCTTCATCCATTCCCATTGCCACCCCGAGCAAGGGAGCACCAGGAAAAGACAAAAAGGCTACATTCGTTCACACTAAGTCTCTAGCTGTCATGTGTACTGCACCGAAACCACAGCTCCCTTTCTACATTCAGGCCCCACAGACCTTTCCATGGTTATTCCAGCACACCAACCCCAGTAAACCACATCATTCCAATTCACTCTATTCCTTGCACACCTTTCACCCTCCTGTATGTTCAGGCACCAATTGCTCAAAAGCCTTTTCACTCCATCCTTCCACCTAAAATTTGCTATCTCACTTCTTGTTCCTTCCACCTCTGACACATATATCCCCTTTGTCAACCTTTCCTCACTCTTTCTCTCCATGTGTCCAAACCATTTCAATACACCCACTTCTGCTCTCTCAACCACACTCTTTTTATTACCACACATCTCTCTTATCCTTTCATTACTTACTCAACCAAACCACCTCAAACCACATATTGTCCTGAAACATTTCATTTCCAACACATCCACCCTCCTCTGCACAACCCTATCTATAGCCCATGTCTTGCAACCATATAACATTGTTGAACCACCATTCCTTCAAACATACTCATTTTTGCTCTCTGAGATAATGTTCTTGCCTTCCACACATTCTTCAGCACTCTAAGAACCTTCGCCCCTTCCCCCACCCTGTGACTCACTTCCCCTTCCATGGTCCCATTCGCTGCTAAGTCCACTTCCAGATATCTAAAACACTTCACTTCCTCCAGTTTTTCTCCATCCAAACTTACCTCCCAATTAACTTGTCCTTCAACCCTACTAAACCTAATAACCTTGCTCTTATTCACATTTGCTCTTGAGTTTCTTCTTTCACACACTTTACCTTTCACACACTTTACCAAACTCTGTCACCAACTTCTGCAGTTCCTAACCTGAATCAGCCACCAGCGCTGTACCATCAGCAAACAAAAACTGACTCACTTTCCAAGCCCTCTCATCCACGACAGACTGCATTCTTGCCCCTCTCTCCAAAACTCTTCCATTCACCTCCCTAACAGTCCCATCCATAAACAAACTAAACAACCATGGAAACATCACTCACCCCTGCCGCAAACCGACATTCATTAGGAACCAATCTCTTTCTGCTCTTCCTACTCATACATATGCCTTACATCCTTGGTAAAAACTTTTCACTGCTTCTAATAACTTACATCCCACACAATATACTCTTAATACCTTCCACACAGCATCTCTATTAACCGTACCTTATGCCTTCTCCAGATCCATAAATGCTACATACAAATCCATGTTTTTCTAAGTATTTCTCGCATACATTCTTCTAAGCAAACACCTGATCCACACACCCTCTGCAACTTCTGAAACCACACTGCTCTTCCCCATTCTGATGCACTGTACATGTCTTTACCCTCTCATATAATTTACCCTCCCATATAATTTCCAAAAAACATTTAATGAACTTATGCCTCTGTAGTTTGAACACTCACCTTTATCCCCATTGCCTTTGTACAATAGCACCATGCATGCATTCTGCCCATCCCCAGGCAATTCACCATGATCCATACATACAATGAATATCCTTACCAACCAATCAACAATGATAAAAGCCCATAAATAGGAGAAAATAGAAAACTAAAGGAAGAAGAGATAAACCCAAGGTATGGTGACACATGAGATTTGATACCAGCGAAGTTATTTAATGATTCCAATATTGCCATGGCACACCATACATACAATTACTGATTAGGCCAGATAACCAACTAAATCCATTATTGTACACACCATACACACCACTAAAACACAAAAATTATGATTACTGGTAAACAGACAAACAGACAGAAGACACAATGTGGACATGGAATCATCATTGCTAGGTCACTGAGGCCACTTATCTCCATGTTTCAACTGCAATGGAAACTTACCACAAACACTACTGCTTCTATGGTCCCTTAAAGTAAAAGGGGCAGAGGTACTGGAAAAAACAAAAATAATCTAGAATAAAATTTTACAAAATTTTTTTTTTTTTTTTGCTTTGTCGCTGTCTCCCGCGTTTGCGAGGTAGCGCAAGGAAACAGACGAAAGAAATGGCCCAACCCACCCCCATACACATGTATATACATACGTCCACACACGCAAAATATACATACCTACACAGCTTTCCATGGTTTACCCCAGACGCTTCACATGCCCCGATTCAATCCACTGACAGCACGTCAACCCCGGTATACCACATCGCTCCAATTCACTCTATTCCTTGCCCTCCTTTCACCCTCCTGCATGTTCAGGCCCCGATCACACAAAATCTTTTTCACTCCATCTTTCCACCTCCAATTTGGTCTCCCTCTTCTCCTCGTTCCCTCCACCTCCGACACATATATCCTCTTGGTCAATCTTTCCTCACTCATTCTCTCCATGTGCCCAAACCATTTCAAAACACCCTCTTCTGCTCTCTCAACCACGCTCTTTTTATTTCCACACATCTCTCTTACCCTTACGTTACTTACTCGATCAAACCACCTCACACCACACATTGTCCTCAAACATCTCATTTCCAGCACATCCATCCTCCTGCGCACAACTCTATCCATAGCCCACGCCTCGCAACCATACAACATTGTTGGAACCACTATTCCTTCAAACATACCCATTTTTGCTTTCCGAGATAATGTTCTCGACTTCCACACATTCTTCAAGGCTCCCAGAATTTTCGCCCCCTCCCCACCCTATGATCCACTTCCGCTTCCATGGTTCCATCCGCTGCCAGATCCACTCCCAGATATCTAAAACACTTCACTTCCTCCAGTTTTTCTCCATTCAAACTCACCTCCCAATTGACTTGACCCTCAACCCTACTGTACCTAATAACCTTGCTCTTATTCACATTTACTCTTAACTTTCTTCTTTCACACACTTTACCAAACTCAGTCACCAGCTTCTGCAGTTTCTCACATGAATCAGCCACCAGCGCTGTATCATCAGCGAACAACAACTGACTCACTTCCCAAGCTCTCTCATCCCCAACAGACTTCATACTTGCCCCTCTTTCCAAAACTCTTGCATTCACCTCCCTAACAACCCCATCCATAAACAAATTAAACAACCATGGAGACATCACACACCCCTGCCGCAAACCTACATTCACTGAGAACCAATCACTTTCCTCTCATCCTACACGTACACATGCCTTACAGCCTCGATAAAAACTTTTCACTGCTTCTAACAACTTGCCTCCCACACCATATATTCTTAATACCTTCCACAGAGCATCTCTATCAACTCTATCATATGCCTTCTCCAGATCCATAAATGCTACATACAAATCCATTTGCTTTTCTAAGTATTTCTCACATACATTCTTCAAAGCAAACACCTGATCCACACATCCTCTACCACTTCTGAAACCACACTGCTCTTCCCCAATCTGATGCTCTGTACATGCCTTCACCCTCTCAATCAATACCCTCCCATATGATTTACCAGGAATACTCAACAAACTTATACCTCTGTAATTTGAGCACTCACTCTTATCGCCTTTGCCTTTGTACAATGGCACTATGCACGCATTCCGCCAATCCTCAGGCACCTCACCGTGAGTCATACATACATTAAATAACCTTACCAACCAGTCAACAATACAGTCACCCCCTTTTTTAATAAATTCCACAGCAATACCATCCAAACCTGCTGCCTTGCCGGCTTTCATCTTCCGCAAAGCTTTTACTACCTCTTCTCTGTTTACCAAATCATTTTCCCTAACCCTCTCACTTTGCACACCACCTCGACCAAAACACCCTATATCTGCCACTCTATCATCAAACACATTCAACTAACCTTCAAAATACTCAAATTTTACAAGATATACACATTTTTTCCATATTTGTTTGCTGTTTCCAGTATTAGCAAGGCAGGCACCAGGAATAGATGAAAAAAGGCCTCATTCATCCACATACATTCTCTGGCTGTCATGTGTAATGCAACAAAACCACAGCTCCCTATCCACCAGGTTCCACAAACCTTCCCATGGTCTCTCCTAGCTGCTTCATATGCCCTGATTGATAGCATGTTGCTCTTGTATACCTGTATATGAGGATATACACATGTACTCAATCAAATATTACCCTATGACCCCTTTTACAGGCTTCTGGAGCTACAAAGCTGAGCTAGCATCAGCAGCAGGGAAATGATGGACTCCATTAGAATGAGAAGTTCTTTGACAAGATTGTAGTCTTTTCATCCACAGACTCTGATACAATTTTGCCAATTATGACTTCTCAATCTTAGAGTAACCTCATGAAGATGGATTCTGATAACACCTACATGTATAAGTAACTATAAAAACAAATATCTAGAAAGTATAAAAAACAAAAGAAAGGGATACTGAACGATAAAATCCAGTAAGTCCATCAGCTCTGAAAACAAAAAATGTGTGAGCTTTCAGTAGTTGTTGAGAAGCAGGTTGATGAAGTCTGCTGACTGGCCGAGAGCAGACCCACAAAAGGCTTTTTTTTTCTTTAAGGCTTCGGTCACAAACAACTTCCACATCAAGGATAGGCCTTAATAAAAAAAAAAATAGAAAGGATTATGAAAGGGAAAAAGAGTGTGTTGGGTCATAGTTATCGGGAAAGACATGAGAGTGTATAGAGTTCCAAAGCTTCAAGGTACATGGAGAAAAATAGTTATCGAAATGGCTCACCTTGTGGTTGTGGATAACAAGTAGTAATTCATAGAGGTGATTCCAGGCAGCTGCTTCCTCTGTGAATTTGAGGCTGATCAGGATCCTAGCCAGTATATTTTCAAGATATGTACCCTTATCTTTGCAAGGCCAAATCACACAGGAAGGAAATAAAACCTATTCATAGAGGTGATTCCAGGCAGCTGCTTCCTCTGTGAATTTGAGGCTGATCAGGATCCTAGCCAGTATATTTTCAAGATATGTACCCTTATCTTTGCAAGGCCAAATCACACAGGAAGGAAATAAAACCTATTTTTCCTTAAAAAAGAGTGAGCGAAAGAAAATGCCCATCCTAATCAACAACTGCACCAAGAGTAAGGGCATTTTGTCTGAAAATTAAAACCCAAACAGTAAACGACAGTGTTCTATTCATTTAAAGTAATAAACAAAATGATTTTTTGATAACTGTTGTTCTTTGTTCATGTGCACTTATGACACTATCTTATGACACTATCTCATGGAGTATCATCATATATATGATTCTTAAAGCAACTGTTTGATATTATAGTTTCATTCATTTATATAAAAACTTATGAAATATCTCTCTTACTGTAAATGGTGTAAGAATGATAAACTATTATTAGGAGTAAATTGATGGTAACATGATACGGAGGAGGTCAGGTGTCATGGATATCTACTGGTTCATAATACTGTTCTTTCGATCTATTACAAAAAGTAGCTATATTCATATTCTTTCTGGACTTCTAGGTGTTTCTTTGGTGGGATATGATTACATTACACGAAGCAATATGCATAAAAAGCAAATGTGAGTAGTGGTGAGCCATGCAAGTAAATACTATTCCTTCACTGTCTCAGAGAACACCTACTGATGTATTTCCCCAGTCATGAGGACTGTTGTTGATTGAACTGAAATATGTTCTCAACATATTTATTTTTGCAAATTCTAATACATAAATACAGTGCCCACTACATGTGAGAGTTCAAAATATTCAGAAAACATTCTTTTTTTGCAATTTGTGCACAAGGAAGCACATGGTGGCAGAATATCCAAACAAAATTAAAAACCCACATAAGAATTCTTTTTTATTCTAAGGCTATCATCTGTTATGGATGCTACCCCGCTCACATGGGAAAAAGCAAACAAGTATGAAAAATGAAAAGAATTCGTAAGAGGCACAGCCACTTGACAGGTACTTGTGTGTGGCCTGTCTAAGGACACGATTATATTTTTTCATCAATATTTACTTGACGATTAAGAAGAAATTTACCCGTATGGTTCCCTTAAAAATTACCATTTCCACAATAGTTTGCCATATGTTTTCCTAATATATATATATATATATATATATATATATATATATATATATATATATATATATATATATATATATATATTATCCTTGGGGATAGGGGAGAAAGAATACTTCCCACATATTCCCTGCGTGTCATAGAAGGTGACTAAAAGGGGAGGGAGCGGAGGGCTGCAAATCCTCCCCTCTTTTTTTTTTTTTAATTTTCGAAAAGAAGGAACAGAGAAAGGGGCCAGGTGACCATATTCCCTCAGAACCCCAGTCCTCTGTTCTTGACACTACCTTGCTAATGCGGGAAATGGCGAATAGCTTGAAGGATGTGTGGATCAGGTGTTTGCTTTGAAGAATGTATGTGAGAAATACTTAGAAAAGCAAATGGATTTGTATGTAGCATTTATGGATCTGGAGAAGGCATATGATAGAGTTGATAGAGATGCTCTGTGGAAGGTATTAAGAATATATGGTGTGGGAGGCAAGTTGTTAGAAGCAGTGAAAAGTTTTTATCGAGGATGTAAGGCATGTGTACGTGTAGGAAGAGAGGAAAGTGATTGGTTCTCAGTGAATGTAGGTTTGCGGCAGGGGTGTGTGATGTCTCCATGGTTGTTTAATTTGTTTATGGATGGGGTTGTAAAGGAGGTAAATGCAAGAGTCCTGGAAAGAGGGGCAAGTATGAAGTCTGTTGGGGATGAGAGAGCTTGGGAAGTGAGTCAATTGTTGTTCGCTGATGATACAGCGCTGGTGGCTGATTCATGTGAGAAACTGCAGAAGCTGGTGACTGAGTTTGGTAAAGTGTGTGGAAGAAGAAAGTTGAGAGTAAATGTGAATAAGAGCAAGGTTATTAGGTACAGTAGGGGTGAGGGTCAAGTCAATTGGGAGGTGAGTTTGAATGGAGAAAAACTGGAGGAAGTGAAGTGTTTTAGATATCTGGGAGTGGATCTGTCAGCGGATGGAACCATGGAAGCGGAAGTGGATCATAGGGTGGGGGAGGGGGCGAAAATTTTGGGAGCCTTGAAAAATGTGTGGAAGTCGAGAACATTATCTCGGAAATCAAAAATGGGTATGTTTGAGGGAATAGTGGTTCCAACAATGCTGTATGGTTGCGAGGCGTGGGCTATGGATAGAGATGTGCGCAGGAGGATGGATGTGCTGGAAATGAGATGTTTGAGGACAATGTGTGGTGTGAGGTGGTTTGATCGAGTAAGTAACGTAAGGGTAAGAGAGATGTGTGGAAATAAAAAGAGCGTGGTCGAGAGAGCAGAAGAGGGTGTTTTGAAATGGTTTGGGCACATGGAGAGAATGAGTGAGGAGAGATTGACCAAGAGGATATATGTGTCGGAGGTGGAGGGAACGAGGAGAAGAGGGAGACCAAATTGGAGGTGGAAAGATGGAGTGAAAAAGATTTTGTGTGATCGGGGCCTGAACATGCAGGAGGGTGAAAGGAGGGCAAGAAATAGAGTGAATTGGAGTCATGTGGTATACAGGGGTTGACGTGCTGTCAGTGGATTGAAGCAAGGCATGTGAAGCGTCTGGGGTAAACCATGGAAAGCTGTGTAGGTATGTATATTTGCGTGTCTGGACGTGTGTATGTACATGTGTATGGGGGGGGGTTGGGCCATTTCTTTCGTCTGTTTCCTTGCGCTACCTCGCAAACGCGGGAGACAGCGACAAAGTATTAAAAAAAAAAAAAAAAAAAAAAAAAATATATATATATATATATCCCTGGGGATAGGGGAGAAAGAATACTTCCCACGTATTCCCTGCGTGTCGTAGAAGGCGACTAAATGGGAAGGGAGCGGGTGGCTGGAAATCCTCCCCTCTTTTTTTTTTTTTTTTTTTTTTTTTTTTTTTTTTTTTTTTTCCAAAAGATGGAACAGAGAAGGGGGCCAGGTGAGGATTTTCCGTCTAAGGCCCAGTCCTCTGTTCTTAACGCTACCTCGCAAACGCGGGAAATGGCGAATCGTATGAAAAAAAAAAAAAAATATATATATATATATATATATATATATATATATATATATATATATATATATATATTCCCTGGGGATAGGGAAGAAAGAATACTTCCCACGTATTCCCTGCGTGTCATAGAAGGCGACTAAAAGGGAAGGGAGCGGGGGGCTGGAAATCCTCCCCTCTCGTTTTTTTTTTTAAAATTCCAAAAGAAGGAACAGAGAAGAGGGCCAGGTGAGGATATTCCCTCAAAGGCCCAGTCCTCTGTTCTTAACGCTACCTCGCTATCGCGGGAAATGGCGAATAGTATGAAAAAAGAAAAAAAAAAAATATATATATATATATATATATATATATGGCTGATGGAGCTTTGTATGTTCTATGAAGGTGCGCGTTCATATACACTTTATTCGTATTCATATAACTCCGCATTGTACAGTCAGGTTCGGTAAAACACTCTCAGCTGGCTATGTGTTCTGTTCGGAAACAACCGATAGACCCCGTTGCTCACCATAGTGAGACGAAGGGTATTCGAGTACTTAGTATTTCGAATAGTTGTTTCCTATAATACAGTCCCTTAGCCTAGCGCTTAGCATGTCTGCCTCTTGCACAAGGGGTCCCAGGTTCGATCCTGGCTAATGCAGCTTTGTATGATATATTATTTTTTTTTTTATTATACTTTGTCGCTGTCTCCCGCGTTTGCGAGGTAGCGCAAGGAAACAGACGAAAGAAATGGCCCAAATCCCCCCCCAATACACATGCATATACATACGTCCACGCACACAAATATACATACCTACACAGCTTTCCATGGCTTACCCCAGACGCTTCACATGCCTTGATTCAATCCACTGACAGCACGTCAACCCCGGTATACCACATCGTTCCAATTCACTCTATTCCTTGCCCTCCTTTCACCCTCCTGCATGTTCAGGCCCCGATCACACAAAATCTTTTTCACTCCATCTTTCCACCTCCAATTTGGTCTCCCTCTTCTCCTCGTTCCCTCCACCTCCGACACATATATCCTCTTGGTCAATCTTTCCTCACTCATTCTCTCCATGTGCCCAAACCACTTCAAAACACCCTCTTCTGCTCTCTCAACCACGCTCTTTTTATTTCCACACATCTCTCTTACCCTTACGTTACTCACTCGATCAAACCACCTCACACTACACATTGTCCTCAAACATCTCATTTCCAGCACATCCATCCTCCTGCGCACAACTCTATCCATAGCCCACGCCTCGCAACCATACAACATTGTTGGAACCACTATTCCTTCAAACATACCCATTTTTGCTTTCTGAGATAATGTTCTCGACTTCCACACATTCTTCAAGGCCCCCAGAATTTTCGCCCCCTCCCCCACCCTATGATCCACTTCCGCTTCCATGGTTCCATCCGCTGCGAGATCCACTCCCAGATATCTAAAACACTTCACTTCCTCCAGTTTTTCTCCATTCAAACTCACCTCCCAATTGACTTGACCCTCAACCCTACTGTACCTAATAACCTTACTCTTATTCACATTTACTCTTAACTTTCTTCTTCCACACACTTTACCAAACTCAGTCACCAGCTTCTGCAGTTTCTCACATGAATCAGCCACCAGCGCTGTATCATCAGCGAACAACAACTGACTCACTTCCCAAGCTCTCTCATCCCCAACAGACTTCATACTTGCCCCTCTTTCCAAAACTCTTGCATTTACCTCCCTAACAACCCCATCCATAAACAAATTAAACAACCATGGAGACATCACACACCCCTGCCGCAAACCTACATTCACTGAGAACCAATCACTTTCCTCTCTTCCTACACGTACACATGCCTTACATCCTCGATAAAAACTTTTCACTGCTTCAAACAACTTTCCTCCCACACCATATATTCTTAATACCTTCCACAGAGCATCTCTATCAACTCTATCATATGTCTTCTCCAGATCCATAAATGCTACATACAAATCCATTTGCTTTTCTAAGTATTTCTCACATATATTCTTCAAAGCAAACACCTAATCCACACATCCTCTACCACTTCTGAAACCACACTGCTCTTCCCCAATCTGATGCTCTGTACATGCCTTCACCCTCTCAATCAATACCCTCCCATATAATTTACCAGGAATACTCAACAAACTTATACCTCTGTAATTTGAGCACTCACTCTTATCCCCTTTGCCTTTGTACAATGGCACCATGCACGCATTCTGCCAATCCTCAGGCACCTCACCATGAGTCATACATACATTAAATAACCATATATATATATATATATATATATATATATATATATATATATATATATATATATATATATATATATATATATATATTTATTATCCCTGGGGATAGGGGAGAAAGAATACTTCCCACGTATTCCCTGCGTGTCGTAGAAGGCGACTAAAAGGGAAGGGAGCGGGGGGCTGGAAATCTTCCCCTCTCATTTTTTTTCAATTTTCCAAAGGAAGGAACAGAGAAGGGGGCCGGGTGAGGATGTTTCCTCAGAGGCCCAGTCCTCTGTTCTTAACGCTACCTCGCTGAGGCGGGAAATGGCGAATAGTATGAAAAAAAGAATGGAAAAAGGTGAGAACAATGGAAGTAAGGGGAGTGGGGGAGGAATGGGATGTATTTAGGGAATCAGTGATGGATTGCGCAAAAGATGCTTGTGGCATGAGAAGAGTGGGAGGTGGGCTGTTTAGAAAGGGTAGTGAGTGGTGGGATGAAGAAGTAAGAGTATTAGTGAAAGAGAAGAGAGAGGCATTTGGACGATTTTTGCAGGGAAAAAATGCAATTGAGTGGGAGAAGTATAAAAGAAAGAGACAGGAGGTCAAGAGAAAGGTGCAAGAGGTGAAAAAGAGGGCAAATGAGAGTTGGAGTGAGAGAGTATCAGTAAATTTTAGGGAGAATAAAAAGATGTTCTGGAAGGAGGTAAATAGGGTGCGTAAGACAAGGGAGCAAATGGGAACTTCAGTGAAGGGCGTAAATGGGGAGGTGATAACAAGTAGTGGTGATGTGAGAAGGAGATGGAATTAGTATTTTGAAGGTTTGTTGAATGTGTCTGATGACAGAGTGGCAGATATAGGGTGTTTTGGTCGAGGTGGTGTGCAAAGTGAGAGGGTTAGGGAAAATGATTTGGTAAACAGAGAAGAGGTAGTAAAAGCTTTGCGGAAGATGAAAGCCGGCAAGGCAGCAGGTTTGGATGGTATTGCAGTGGAATTTATTAAAAAAGGGGGTGACTGTATTGTTGACTGGTTGGTAAGGTTATTTAATGTATGTATGACTCATGGTGAGGTGCCTGAGGATTGGCGGAATGCGTGCATAGTGCCATTGTACAAAGGCAAAGGGGATAAGAGTGAGTGCTCAAATTACAGAGGTATAAGTTTGTTGAGTATTCCTGGTAAATTATATGGGAGGGTATTGATTGAGAGGGTGAAGGCATGTACAGAGCATCAGATTGGGGAAGAGCAGTGTGGTTTCAGAAGTGGTAGAGGATGTGTGGATCAGGTGTTTGCTTTGAAGAATGTATGTGAGAAATACTTAGAAAAGCAAATGGATTTGTATGTAGCATTTATGGATCTGGAGAAGGCATATGATAGAGTTGATAGAGATGCTCTGTGGAAGGTATTAAGAATATATGGTGTGGGAGGCAAGTTGTTAGAAGCAGTGAAAAGTTTTTATCGAGGATGTAAGGCATGTGTACGTGTAGGAAGAGAGGAAAGTGATTGGTTCTCGGTGAATGTAGGTTTGCGGCAGGGGTGTGTGATGTCTCCATGGTTGTTTAATTTGTTTATGGATGGGGTTGTTAGGGAGGTAAATGCAAGAGTCCTGGAAAGAGGAGCAAGTATGAAGTCTGTTGGGGATGAGAGAGCTTGGGAAGTGAGTCAGTTGTTGTTCGCTGATGATACAGCGCTGGTGGCTGATTCATGTGAGAAACTGCAGAAGCTGGTGACTGAGTTTGGTAAAGTGTGTGGAAGAAGAAAGTTAAGAGTAAATGTGAATAAGAGCAAGGTTATTAGGTACGGTAGGGTTGAGGGTCAAGTCAATTGGGAGGTGAGTTTGAATGGAGAAAAACTGGAGGAAGTGAAGTGTTTTAGATATCTGGGAGTGGATCTGTCAGCGGATGGAACCATGGAAGCGGAAGTGGATCATAGGGTGGGGGAGGGGGCGAAAATTTTGGGAGCCTTGAAAAATGTGTGGAAGTCGAGAACATTATCTCGGAAAGCAAAAATGGGTATGTTTGAAGGAATAGTGGTTCCAACAATGTTGTATGGTTGCGAGGCGTGGGCTATGGATAGAGTTGTGCACAGGAGGATGGATGTGCTGGAAATGAGATGTTTGAGGACAATGTGTTGTATGAGGTGGTTTGATCGAGTAAGTAACGTAAGGGTAAGAGAGATGTGTGGAAATAACAAGAGCGTGGTTGAGAGAGCAGAAGAGGGTGTTTTGAAATGGTTTGGGCACATGGAGAGAATGAGTGAGGAAAGATTGACCAAGAGGATATATGTGTCGGAGGTGGAGGGAACGAGGAGAAGAGGGAGACCAAATTGGAGGTGGAAAGATGGAGTGAAAAAGATTTTGTGTGATCGGGGCCTGAACATGCAGGAGGGTGAAAGGAGGGCAAGGAATAGAGTGAATTGGAGCGATGTGGTATACAGGGGTTGACGTGCTGTCAGTGGAGTGAATCAAGGCATGTGAAGCGTCTGGGGTAAACCATGGAAAGCTGTGTAGGTATGTATATTTGCGTGTGTGGACGTGTGTATGTACATGTGTATGGGGGGGGGGGGGTTGGGCCATTTCTTTCGTCTGTTTCCTTGCGCTACCTCGCAAACGCGGGAGACAGCGACAAAGTATAAAAAAAAAAAAAAAAAAAAATATATATATATATATATGATTTGGTAAACAGAGAAGAGGTAGTAAAAGCTTTGTGGAAGATGAAAGCTGGCAAGGCAGCAGGTTTGGATGGTATTGCAGTGGAATTTATTAAAAAAGGGGGTGACTGTATTATTGACTGGTTGGTAAGGTTATTTAATGTATGTATGACTCATGGTGAGGTGCCTGAGGATTGGCGGAATGTGTACATAGTGCCATTGTACAAAGGCAAAGGGGATAAGAGTGAGTGCTCAAATTACAGAGGTATAAGTTTGTTGAGTATTCCTGGTAAATTATATGGGAGGGTATTGATTGAGAGGGTGAAGGCATGTACAGAGCATCAGATTGGGGAAGAGCAGTGTAGTTTCAGAAGTGGTAGAGGATGTGTGGATCAGGTGTTTGCTTTGAAGAATGTATGTGAGAAATACTTAGAAAAGCAAATGGATTTGTATATAGCATTTATGGATCTGGAGAAGGCATATGATAAGAGTTGATAGAGATGCTCTGTGCAAGGTATTAAGAATATATGGTGTGGGAGACAAGTTGTTAGAAGCAGTGAAAAGTTTTTATCGAGGATGTAAGGCATGTGTACGTGTAGGAAGAGAGGAAAGTGATTGGTTCTCAGTGAATGTAGGTTTGCGGCAGGGGTGTGTGATGTCTCCATGGTTGTTTAATTTGTTTATGGATGGGGTTGTTAGGGAGGTGAATGCAAGAGTTTTGGAAAGAGGGGCAAGTATGAAGTCTGTTGGGGATGAGAGAGCTTGGGAAGTGAGTCAGTTTTTGTTCGCTGATGATACAGCGCTGGTGGCTGATTCATGTGAGAAACTGCAGAAGCTGGTGACTGAGTTTGGTAAAGTGTGTGAAAGAAGAAAGTTAAGAGTAAATGTGAATAAGAGCAAGGTTATTAGGTACAGTAGGGTTGAGGGTCAAGTCAATTGGGAGGTAAGTTTGAATGGAGAAAAACTGGAGGAAGTAAAGTGTTTTAGGAATCTGGGAGTGGATCTGGCAGCGGATGGAACCATGGAAGCGGAAGTGGATCATAGGGTGGGGGAGGGGACGAAAATTCTGGGAGCCTTGAAGAATGTGTGGAAGTCGAGAACATTATCTCGGAAAGCAAAAATGGGTATGTTTGAAGGAATAGTTGTTCCAACAATGTTGTAAGGTTGCGAGGCGTGGGCTATGGATAGAGTTGTGCGCAGGAGGATGGATGTGCTGGAAATGAGATGTTTGAGGACAATGTGTGCTGTGAGGTGGTTTGATCGAGTAAGTAACATAAGGGTAAGAGAGATGTGTGGAAATAAAAAGAGCATGGTTGAGAGAGCAGAAGAGGGTGTTTTGAAATGGTTTGGGCACATGGAGAGAATGAGTGAGGAAAGGTTGACCAAGAGGATATATGTGTCGGAGGTGGAGGGAACGAAGAGAAGTGGGAGACCAAATTGGAGGTGGAAAGATGGAGTGAAAAAGATTTTGTGTGATCGGGGCCTGAACATGCAGGAGGATGAAAGGAGGGCAAGGAATAGAGTGAATTGGAGCGATGTGGTATACCGGGGTTGACGGGCTGTCAGTGGATTGAATCAGGGCATGTGAAGCGTCTGGGGTAAACCATGGAAAGCTGTGTAGGTATGTATATTTTGCGTGTGTGGACGTATGTATATACATGTGTATGGGGGTGGGTTGGGCCATTTCTTCGTCTGTTTCCTTGCACTACCTCACAAACGCGGGAGACAGCGACAAAGCAAAAAAAAAAAAAAAATATATGATTTGGGGTGAAGAGGGTGGTGAGAGTAAGTGAGCTTGGGAAGGAGACTTGTGTGAGGAAGTACCAGGAGAGACTGAGTACAGAATGGAAAAAGGTGAGAACAATGGAAGTAAGGGGAGTGGGGGAGGAATGGGATGTATTTAGGGAATCAGTGATGGATTGCGCAAAAGATGCTTGTGGCATGAGAAGAGTGGGAGGTGGGTTGATTAGAAAGGGTAGTGAGTGGTGGGATGAAGAAGTAAGATTATTAGTGAAAGAGAAGAGAGAGGCATTTGGACGATTTTTGCAGGGAAAAAATGCAATTGAGTGGGAGGTGTATAAAAGAAAGAGACAGGAGGTCAAGAGAAAGGTGCAAGAGGTGAAAAAGAGGGCAAATGAGAGTTGGAGTGAGAGAGTATCATTAACTTTTAGGGAGAATAAAAAGATGTTCTGGAAGGAGGTAAATAAAGTGCATAAGACAAGGGAGCAAATGGGAACTTCAGTGAAGGGCGCAAATGGGGAGGTGATAACAAGTAGTGGTGATGTGAGAAGGAGATGGAGTGAGTATTTTGAAGGTTTGTTGAATTTGTTTGATGACAGAGTGGCAGATATAGGGTGTTTTGGTCGAGGTGGTGTGCAAAGTGAGAGGGTTAGGGAAAATGATTTGGTAAACAGAGAAGAGGTAGTAAAAGCTTTGCGGAAGATGAAAGACAGCAAGGCAGCAGCTTTGGATGGTATTGCAGTGGAATTTATTAAAAAAGGGGGTGACTGTATTGTTGACTGGTTGGTAAGGTTATTTAATGTATGTATGACTCATAATGAGGTGCCTGAGGATTGGCGGAATGCATGCATAGTGCCATTGTACAAAGGCAAAGGGGATAAGAGTGAGTGCTCAAATTACAGAGGTATAAGTTTGTTGAGTATTCCTGGTAAATTATATGGGAGGGTATTGATTGAGAGGGTGAAGGCATGTACAGAGCCTCAGATTGGGGAAGAGCAGTGTGGTTTCAGAAGTGGTAGAGGATGTGTGGATCAGGTGTTTGCTTTGAAGAATGTATGTGAGAAATACTTAGAAAAGCAAATGGATTTGTATGTAGCATTTATGGATCTGGAGAAGGCATATGATAGAGTTGATAGAGATGCTCTGTGCAAGGTATTAAGAATATATGGTGTGGGAGGCAAGTTGTTAGAAGCAGTGAAAAGTTTTTATCGAGGATGTAAGGCATGTGTACGTGTAGGAAGAGAGGAGAGTGATTGGTTCTCAGTGAATGTAGGTTTGCGGCAGGGGTGTGTGATGTCTCCATGGTTGTTTAATTTGTTTATGGATGGGGTTGTTAGGGAGGTGAATGCAAGAGTTTTGGAAAGAGGGGCAAGTATGAAGTCTGTTGGGGATGAGAGAGCTTGGGAAGTGAGTCAGTTGTTGTTCGCTGATGATACAGCGCTGGTGGCTGATTCATGTGAGAAACTGTAGAAGCTGGTGACTGAGTTTGGTAAAGTGTGTGAAAGAAGAAAGTTAAGAGTGAATGTGAATAAGAGCAAGGTTATTAGGTACACTAGGGTTGAGGGTCAAGTCAATTGGGAGGTAAGTTTGAATGGAGAAAAACTGGAGGAAGTAAAGTGTTTTAGATATCTGGGAGTGGATCTGGCAGCGGATGGAACCATGGAAGCGGAAGTGAATCATAGGGTGGGGGAGGGGGCGAAAATCCTGGGAGCCTTGAAGAATGTGTGGAAGTCGAGAACATTATCTCGGAAAGCAAAAATGGGTATGTTTGAAGGAATAGTGGTTCCAACAATGTTGTATGGTTGCGAGGCGTGGGCTATGGATAGAGTTGTGCGCAGGAGGGTGGATGTGCTGGAAATAAGATGTTTGAGGACAGTGTATGGTGTGAGGTGGTTTGATCGAGTAAGTAATGTAAGGGTAAGAGAGATGTGTGGAAATAAAAAGAGCGTGGTTGAGAGAGGAGAAGAGGGTGTTTTGAAATGGTTTGGGCACATGGAGAGAATGAGTGAGGAAAGATTGACCAAGAGGATATACGTGTCGAGGTGGAGGGAACGAGGAGAAGTGGGAGACCAAATTGGAGGTGGTAAGATGGAGTGAAAAAGATTTTGAGTGATCGGGGCCTGAACATGCAGGAGAGTGAAAGGCGGGCAAGGAATAGAGTGAATTGGATCGATGTGGTATACCGCGGTTGACGTGCTGTCAGTGGATTGAATCAGGGCATGTGAAGCGTCTGGGGTAAACCATGGAAAGTTGTGTGGGGCCTGGATGTGGAAAGGGAGCTGTGGTTTTGGTGCATTATTGCATGACAGCTAGAGACTGAGTGTGAACGAATGGGGCCTTTGTTGTCTTTTCCTAGGGCTACCTCACACACATGAGGGGGGAGGGGGATGGTATTCCATGTGTGGCGAGGTGGCGATGGGAATGAATAAAGGCAGACAGTGTGAATTGTGTGCATGGGTATATATGTATGTGTCTGTGTGTGTATATATATGTGTACATTGAGATGTATAGGTATGTATATTTGCGTGTGTGGACGTGTATGTATATACATGTGTATGGGGATGGGTTGGGCCATTTATTTCATCTGTTTCCTTGCGCTACCTCGCAAACGCGGGAGACAGCGACAAAGCAAAATAAATAAATATAAATAAAATATATATTTTTTTTTTTATTATATATTATATTATATATATATTATATATATAAGTAAGTAACGTAAGGGTAAGAGAGATGTGTGGAAATAAAAAGAGCGTGGTTGAGAGAGCAGAAGAGGGTGTTTTGAAATGGTTTGGGCACATGGAGAGAATGAGTGAGGAGAGATTGACCAAGAGGATATATGTGTCGGAGGTGGAGGGAACGAGGAGAAGAGGGAGACCAAATTGGAGGTGGAAAGATGGAGTGAAAAAGATTTTGTGTGATCGGGGCCTGAACATGCAGGAGGGTGAAAGGAGGGCAAGAAATAGAGTGAATTGGAGTCATGTGGTATACAGGGGTTGACGTGCTGTCAGTGGATTGAAGCAAGGCATGTGAAGCGTCTGGGGTAAACCATGGAAAGCTGTGTAGGTATGTATATTTGCGTGTGTGGACGTGTGTATGTACATGTGTATGGGGGGGGGGGGTTGGGCCATTTCTTTCGTCTGTTTCCTTGCGCTACCTCGCAAACGCGGGAGACAGCGACAAAGTATAAAAAAAAAAAAAAAAAAAAAAAAAAAAAAAATATATATATATATATTATCCCTGGGGATAGGGGAGAAAGAATACTTCCCACATATTCCCTGCGTGTCGTTGAAGGCGACTAAAAGGGGAGATGACTAAAAGGGGAGGGAGCGGGGAGCTTGTTTTTTTTTTAATTTTCCAAAAGAAGGAACAGAGAAGGGGGCCAGGTGAGGATATTCCCTTAGAGGCCCAGTCCTCTGTTCTTAACGCTACCTTGCTAATGCAGGAAATGGTGAATAGTTTGAAAGAAAAAGAAAAAAAAAATATATATATATATATATATATATATATATATATATATATATATATATATATATATATATATATATATATAATTTTTTTTTTTTTTGCTGTCTCCCGCGTGTGCGAGGTGGCGCAAGGAAACAGACGAAAGAAATGGCCCAACCCACCCCCATACACATGTATATACATACGTCCACACACACAATTATACATACCTACACAGCTTTCCATGGTTTACCCCAGACGCTTCACATGCCCTGATTCAATCCACTGACAGCACTTCAACCCCGGTATACCACATCGATCCAATTCACTCTATTCCTTGCCCTCCTTTCACCCTCCTGCATGTTCAGGCTCCGATCACACAAAATCTTTTTCACTCCATCTTTCCACCTCCAATTTGGTCTCCCACTTCTCCTCGTTCCCTCCACCTCCGACACATATATCCTCTTGGTCAATCTTTCCTCACTCATTCTCTCCATGTTCATAATTTCATTATTCCACTCAAGAAACATGCCATACTGTGGCATTTCAGCAAACATAGTCATTGTCAGCCACCATTGCCATGGTCATGCCAGTCACGATGAAAACCTCACAAGCAACAAGTGGGGCTATCATAACCCTCGATAATGATGGATACAGTGTTTGTGATATTGCATGCAACTTACTGTTCATCAAGACACAGCAGCACAGTGGATTATGTAATATGCCAAAACAGGTGATACAGACAACAGTCTCGGTGCATATATAACATTATGTGTTATTCACATAAACATATAACATTTTCCAAATATTGGCAGGATGTCACTAGTAGCCGATAGGACACCCTCTTGACATCAGGGCTACATATGTGTAGCAGGTCTGATGTAAATTTCTCAGTATCCATTGGACCATGTGTCATAATGTTAACACATACTCTCACTAATACTTTTTTACCAAGGGTAAATCTGCAATTTTGTGAAGACACTTCCCAACCAGTTTGCTCTCATTATATATGACTTGTGCAAATAAGGGAAAATTAGTACAATTTAGGTTTTGAACTTATTTCCCTATGGAAAACAATATTTATACATATCATCTATAATGCTCTTCTAATCTGACTTCTTTGTAATACTAAAAATCAGGGAACGCCCAAGTGTCAGAAGCAAAAGTAAATGAAATCCATTTTGTTTAATTATAAGCAATGAATAGCAAACACTTACCAAAAACATTAAATATAGTCACAAGATGGTCACAACAAAAGAAGATTCCTCAGTACCACAGCTCTTCTCTAAAGATTCTAAATGAAGTATAATATAATATAAGTTGGTTTCTTTTACGAAGTGGTAGCTATATATGATGAGGCGGCTCTTGCTATAGTTCTGAATTAGGTAATTTTGTCTGCCATTAAAGGGACTATACTGAAGCTACAGTACATAATACCTTTAGTTGTAGAAAACTGAAACACTGGAGTTACCATACGCAACTACAACAAAATGTACCCTAGTTAGAAGTTATATTCAGCCACAGTTCACTGGTATTGCCCTATACCACTCATAGGTATGACTCAAATCTCATCTAAACATTTCTTAAATACATCTTCGAACTTTCTTTACTATGTTAATCATATTACATATCTATAAGCTACTTCCTATATTCAGACTGTTACTCAAATATTCAATCATACTTCAGAGTTGGATATCAAGTTGTTTAAAGAGACCACAGATGAAGCAAATGTCTTCATGCCTTCTGTCTCCATTTCTTTCATAATTTTCTGGACTAAACCTTCTTATGGTGAAAATGGTCAACGCTGCTGATGTTACACATGAACTACCAGTTCTTAGGCTAATATTGAGGAATGTGTCGACTTTTATCAAAACAGAGTACTTGAGGTCTATTGTTTACTTAAAAATTTGTAGAGGATTCTATTACCTACTTGAAACATATGGAAACTTACTCATTTAGGAAAATCATAGGAGGTTAATGCATATGCTTCCAATGTCCTTGAATTGTTGAATCTGAATAATGATATACAGACACTTCAGTAATGAGCAGCTGTCTGAGCACATGCAAATGTCTGTTATGGTAATGATTCATCATGACGTTTTGCAAAATCATAAAAGAGTATCATAAAAATATAACAATAACATTCCATTATATTTCATTTACATACTAAGAAAGGGAGAGGCTACAAAATACAACACAGTATTATCCATTTATCAAAATCTGAACTTCAAATGCTCATAAAATAAGGTCACTTTCCTGTAGCTTTTATAATGTCCAACCAAAAAAAGACCACCAAATACCAATAATAACATCTTAGTTTTGACTAAACTAAAATTTGATACTCTTCAGTATTAGCAACTTACTGAATAATACCAAATATGTAGAACATAAATATATTCATTTATCACTAATGTGAAATTACAAAAATATATCTTCCTAATGAAAACACTACCTAATAAAGAAAATCCATAAAGGGGGTCCCTGACTTACAAATGGTTTATGTTCCTGGACCATTTATAAATTGAACTGTTCGTACATCTGAAAATTATAACCTACATAAATCAACAGCAAATGTCAATAACTGTCTGTAATAATGTATTAAATATTGTATTCTGGAACATTCTAAAAGAAGGATGCACATTTAAGTAGTACTGCTGTTCATGAATGTAATCAATCAATCATATGTCAGACTACGAATTAAGTATTTCTTTAACTTGTTCATAATTACAGATGCTCATATGTCAGGGACCCCCTGTACTCTAAGCAGACACAAGACAGATATGGCATTAGGGAGTAACAGGGGTTGAGCAAAATGCTTACTCACTGTGTGGAAGTTCTCTGAGAATGCTGTACAAGATTCCAAATGCTACTCCCAAAGAGCTCTTCATATTTAACGCAACAAAAAATCAAATTAGCAGATCTGCTGGTGTTGATGGAAGAACTTTTACAATGAACCCTTTCACTGTGGAAGAACTTTTACAATTAACCCTTTCACTGCACCACTCCACTTTTGTGGCTCAATGTAGTTCAGTGTACCATGCCTTGATTGTGGCTTTAAACCTTTATGCCCTGATTTTAATTCCCAACTGATCCATGATTCCACATCTTGTCCATAGATATCACTAGTAACCTAACAACGTTGCTGGAAAGAATATTAAGCATCACAGTCATCCATAAATCATCAAAGAAAGTGCAACTCTGTCATCTTGACAGGAAGTGAAATTTACAAAGTAAATATAGTCATCAATTTTGCAATAATATTGCTCATATAATTCTATAAAAATCTGGTTCTGTCTATTTAAATAATATGTAAATTCATATAAAATATATCAAACAATGTATATATGTACATGAATTTTTAGTTCTGTCTGTATAAATATCAAGTAAGTATTCAATGCATATAACTCTATATATATATGTAAAAATGCATAAGATACACAAACATATGAAATATGTAAATGATGCATAAGCTAAACACACATGGAAAAAACCACTGTAATATGTTTAGATGTAGAATGAAATCACACCTGAAAAAACATAATCACCACATACATAAATATTGAGGATCTATGCTGCCAGACAGGGCCAGCCCCCATCAATCTAACATTCTCCCACAATTTCTTTTTTCTTTTATGTTGAAGGCTCCAGTCAAGGACAAAAATCCACATCAAGGCAGGGGCCCCTTCATTGAAATATAGAGAGAATTATGAAATGGAAAAAGAAATGACAAGGGAGAGTATTTACGAATTTTTAAGAAAGTGAAAGACTTGTCTTTTGAAATATGCCAGGTCATAGTTATTGGGAAAGACATGAGAAGGTACAAAGTTTAAAAGCTTCGACGTGTAGGGAAAGAAGCAGGTATCAAAACGGCAGATCCTTGATTTGCAAATGCCCACACAATAATCATGTCATGCAGAAGCTTGCTAACTATAAAGGAAAGTTTACCAATTTCTTTGGTATTTTCTTCAATAACATACAATGTAGAAATATTTTGTAGGGGGCGGAGGGTAATTTTTTTTCACTGAGAAATACATAAAACAGAAATCTTGCACAACGAAAGGGCTAAGAGAGATAATCAATAATAATTCATAGTACACAGTTAGCCCTCTAAGACACTAAATTCACTGGAAATAAGATACTAAAAAGAAGTATTACCTTCCAATGTCTGTGACTGTTTAGTAAGATTAATACACTAAGTTCATGTTACGGCAATTTTCCAAAGTAAATAACCACATTCGTAAAATTATGAAAGAATATCCCATTATGCAAGCTGATCATGTTTTCCTTTTATTGTTTTTCTAATTCACACAATCAACAGTTACTGCCAGAATAAAAGTAAACCAAACTAATAAGGAAAAACAAACCGATAAAACCATCATTTTGAAATATTAAAGGTGTACATATGGCACTCACAGCATTGCTGAACACAAATGCCATGTGACCTGGGCCCAAGGCACAGTTACAGGAGACTGACAGGTGTATGCTTGGCAATAATCATAATTATACTGTCACAACTACCAAACCATGTGTCTTTAAAAACACAACATAAGTGATAAGCAACATCCTATGCTTGACTTCTGATACACATTATAAAGCTTATTATTCCTGCTAAGCTCAAACCTTTTCACAGTTGTCTTTGTATACGGTTTAAGTATGAAACAACCTCATCATTACAGGCAGATGCCACATGATGCATATTATATATCATATACACCAGTATCCCTTTTATGGGGTTCCTGCAGCTTCAAAGCTGCACTACAATCAGTAGTGAGGAAATGATTGCATCCCTTTTTATCCACTGACAAAGATAAAATCTCACCGCGGGTGACTTTCACTCAAATCACATGCAAGCAGAATCAAGTAATGGCAATTCAGTATTTTGATCTACTGTTCTGAACCTATTGCATGAATACACAACACAGCTGAAATACATCATAAAAGCCACACAGAAGGCTTCATATATATAGGTCCTTGTCATTACTACTAACATTAAAGCTATCAATAATTACACAATAAACCATTGCACCTCAAATTTAGGAGTCGTCAAAGTACATACGGCCAGGTCCATTAGCCTTCATGTAACGGCGGTATGACTTGTAACGACCAGACTGTGCCATCTTGATCTTCATCTCTTTATCTCGTTCTGTTTTCCATTCGTTAAAGTTTTCTTTCATCCAAAGTTCCTTTCCTAAGTAATCCTCTTTGGTTTTTTCATCCAAGTTCTGCAAATGTTAACACAAAAGACCTGGTAAGTAACACTACACAGGTATCGCATTAAATATGAGAACTGATTACAACCTGATAATCTCTCAAAAAAAATCCCTGAGGTGAACTTACGTTAAGAGCAAACTTTTTAATAATATCTGTTACTTTTGGAAGAATACTGTTTACACTTCTAATTCTACACCGGAAGTCAAAAGAGGTAATCTCCAATAACAAAGGCTGTCTATGAAGCATGATAAGTAGATCAGGGTGACATACATTTGGTGGGATACTGAAGATTAATCAGTCCGCATCAACCTATGACCTAACATGGCTGTGCATCAGACAGTGGCTGAGAAGCAGACTGGGGTGTGACAGAGATGGTGGCAGGGGTGGTGATAGTGGTGTTGGCAAAGTGGAAGGTGGTTTTAGAGGAGACAGTGGTGCTGGTAGTGGCAGTGGCAGAGGGGATGGCTGAGGTGGTTGTAAAGGGGGTGGCACAGGTGGTTGCAGAAAGGGTGGCACAGGGTGTGGTAATGGTGGTGGTGGTGGTAAATGGGGTGGCTGAGATAATGGTAGATATGGTGACATAAGTGGTTCTAAAAAGGTGGTAGCAGCACATACGCCTTGCATTTCTGGAATATAACACTATTCATAAAAATATCTCTATGTTAAAGTATCTATGTAATGTGTACACTCTACCCTGAATCTTAAAATGACTATAGGAAAACTGACTTGCTGAGGGCATTACCAACAGAGAAGGAACCTATGTTTACAATACGCATTTCAAAGAAAAAAGTTATTGTGAGGCCAAAAGGTGCAATTAGGGGTGTTACACAAATTCAGCTATACACCCACAAGTTTTTCTCATTTAGTGTAGATATATGAAGGTGGGATAGATACCACGAGGACAGAGAAATGCACAGAGAAAATGCAAAGCATTCTGCACAAAGTGCAAAAATATATAGCTAGCTCCTAAAAATTATATTAGTCCTCAAATAGTAACAAGTACAATTAATCAAAGACCTACACATTAAAAAAGTTATAATTACCCAATCCATCAACTGTGAATAAGTTAACATGCAATAAAAAATTACAGCACATATAAAACTAAGGTCTGTGGGGTTTGGTTATGGATAGCAAGCTGTGATTATGGTGCATCACATATGACAGAGAATGGATGTGAGGAAGTGCAGCCTTTCTCCATCTGTTTCTAGACAACCTCACTTACATGGGAAATGGCAATCAAGCATGAAAAAAATATAAAACTACAAAGGTAATGAAAGAGTTGCACAAATAATGAGTTTACACTCATCATATATGAGCCATGCAAACCAGCCAGTCCAATGGAAAGGAAGAAATTGGGCATGAGGATCATAAAATTCATACATGGGTATACATGGTTACAAAAAAAATTACTGCATTACTAATAAAACATATACAGTGATTCATTACTGAGATGTACTAATACATATGGTCTATATTACAGGGAGTCCCCATCTTATGAATGGCTGGCCTAAGAGAATCTGTACATGTAAACAAGCTCCAAAAAACATATTTTATTTCTAGTCCAACATACACCAAATTACTTGAAATTATGAACCACCACTTAAATGGGCATTAACTGTTTCTTAATATGATGCTTTTTCATATCTATCTATATCTCTGATGCCTGTTCCCTCTGAGAACTCCCTCAAGGGGTGACCACAGCAAAATTCTCCATAACTGGAGAACTCCAGTGCTACTTCTTAGCCTTTAGTGTCTAATCCTAACAGGCCAATAACAGAGGGCAACCCTAGAATAGTGATTCCATTATGCTTTATTAACTATATATACTTTAGAGTACAATATTTACTCTAATATTATATGAATTACCATCATTTCTATATATTTTCTGACTTACAATCAATTCAAGAGGGTCCAGGAAAGTAACCCATTCATAAGCTCAGGTCTCATATACTTAAAGACCCTGAATTTCACAGTCTTCTTTCTGATCACCAGTATAGCTTCCATAAGACAAAATCCACAGGTGATACTCTTTCCCATCTTAATGATGTCTGGTCATCATCCCTAAAAGATTTTGGGGAGTTCTTTGTAGCTGCCCTTGACATATCCAAAGCTTTTAACAGGTTGTGACATTGGAGACTCATCTCTAAGCTCCCCTCTTTTGGCTTCCCTCTCTCACTTTATCTCCACATAACTAGCTTCCTCTCTGGCTGATCTAACTCTGTGGTTGTTGATGGATCAGCCTCCCCCTTTCTCCATCAACAGCAGCATCCCTCAAGATTCTATCTTGTCCCCTACACATTTTCTTCTCTTTATCAATGATTTCCTCTACAAAAATAACCAAGTGCACTTAATACTGCATGCCTCAATATCCTCCAATTCTGCTCTTTCTTCTCTCACTTGATCTGCATCTCATCTTGAAACAGCTTCCTTAATAAACTCAGACTTGGACAGGATATCTCACTGGTGTACACGAAATCTACTAAAGTTTAATGCCTCCAAGACCAAGTTTCTACCCATCTCTCTATCGAAAACTCCTCACAACTCCCATCTCTCCTATGACGGTTCTGTAATTCTACTTATTGACTCAATAAACATTATTGGTATTACTATCACATCCATTCTTTCTTGGAAAACCCAAATTACAGAAACAGCAAAGTCTCTCTCTAAAAAACTGGGAGTCCAGTTTAGATTTTGAAATTTCTTTTCTTCGAAACAGTTGCTTTGTTTATACAAGTGATTGATTCATCTTTTCATGGAATACTGCTCTTACACCTGGGGTGATTCTAGCTCTACAAACTTACTTGCCAGTCAAGTATAAAGCAGTCTGACTAAAAAACTCTCCCAAGCTAACTTCAAAAGATGACCAGCTTGCCCTACACCAAAATGTTGGTTGACTTTCCCTCTTCTATAGGTATCACTTTGGTTCTTGCTCTTGAGAGCTGGCTGCTTGTAAGCTCCCACTAGCTAGACCATGAGATACTCACCAAGCTGCTGCATCACATGATTACTGTGTCCACTGGCAACTCAAGGATGGGCCGTTTTGATAACTTTTTCTTTCCCTACACCTCAAAACTTTGGAACTCTCTACTTTATGTTTTTTCCCAATAACTATGACCTGAATCATTTCAAATTAGAGGTGCTTCACTTCCACCAAAAATCATAAATACTTCCCCTTGTCTCTTCTTTTTCCTTTTCATAACTCTCAAAATTTCAATTAAGGCTCAGCCTTGATGTGTTTAAATTTATCTTCATTAAATTCCTCTGCATACAGGCACTGCAACAGCATTAGGTATCACAAGACTAACGTTTTTAAATTGATCTTCGATGAATTTCATTAAGTGCTTATCTGCCCATCTGTAAAAATTATTCACGTCTTAATTTTTCTTTATCTTCTGCACTCTCTATGGCTATATTTTTGTGTCATCTGTGAAACATCTGACTACACTCTCTCTTACTCCCTTATCTATGTCTAAGATTATGATATCAAAGAGTATTACAGCTAGAACTGTTCTTTACAGAAACCCTGACTATATCTTTTTTCTCAGACGTGTTTCCATTTGAAACTATTTTGAATTTTCTACTGGTTAAAAATTCATTGATCCAAATAGTCCATCTCTCCTTGTATATAAGACTTGCCACTTTCTTTAGTAACAACCCAAGGGTTACTTCATCAAACTCTTTTGCAAAATCAAGAAAAATAAAGTCCATTTTTTACTCATCCATCAAACCTTCATTTTTTTTTTTTTTTTTTTTTATACTTTGTCGCTGTCTCCCGCATTTGCGAGGTAGCGCAAGGAAACAGACGAAAGAAATGGCCCAACCCCCCCCCCCCCCATACACATGTACATACACACGTCCACACACGCAAATATACATACCTACACAGCTTTCCATGGTTTACCCCAGACGCTTCACATGCCTTGATTCAATCCACTGACAGCACGTCAACCCCTGTATACCACATCGCTCCAATTCACTCTATTCCTTGCCCTCCTTTCACCCTCCTGCATGTTCAGGCCCCGATCACACAAAATCTTTTTCACTCCATCTTTCCACCTCCAATTTGGTCTCCCTCTTCTCCTCGTTCCCTCCACCTCCGACACATATATCCTCTTGGTCAATCTTTCCTCACTCATTCTCTCCATGTGCCCAAACCATTTCAAAACACCCTCTTCTGCTCTCTCAACCACGCTCTTTTTATTTCCACACATCTCTCTTACCCTTACGTTACTTACTCGATCAAACCACCTCACACCACACATTGTCCTCAAACATCTCATTTCCAGCACATCCATCCTCCTGCGCACAACTCTATCCATAGCCCACGCCTCGCAACCATACAGCATTGTTGGAACCACTATTCCTTCAAACATACCCATTTTTGCTTTCCGAGATAATGTTCTCGACTTCCACACATTCTTCAAGGCTCCCAAAATTTTCGCCCCCTCCCCCACCCTATGATCCACTTCCGCTTCCATGGTTCCATCCGCTGACAGATCCACTCCCAGATATCTAAAACACTTCACTTCCTCCAGTTTTTCTCCATTCAAACTCACCTCCCAATTGACTTGACCCTCAACCCTACTGTACCTAATAACCTTGCTCTTATTCACATTTACTCTTAACTTTCTTCTTCCACACACTTTACAAAACTCAGTCACCAGCTTCTGCAGTTTCTCACATGAATCAGCCACCAGCGCTGTATCATCAGCGAACAACAACTGACTCACTTCCCAAGCTCTCTCATCCCCAACAGACTTCATACTTGCCCCTCTTTCCAGGACTCTTGCATTTACCTCCCTAACAACCCCATCCATAAACAAATTAAACAACCATGGAGACATCACACACCCCTGCCGCAAACCTACATTCACTGAGAACCAATCACTTTCCTCTCTTCCTACACGTACACATGCCTTACATCCTCGATAAAAACTTTTCACTGCTTCTAACAACTTGCCTCCCACACCATATATTCTTAATACCTTCCACAGAGCATCTCTATCAACTCTATCATATGCCTTCTCCAGATCCATAAATGCTACATACAAATCCATTTGCTTTTCTAAGTATTTCTCACATACATTCTTCAAAGCAAACACCTGATCCACACATCCTCTACCACTTCTGAAACTGCACTGCTCTTCCCCAATCTGATGCTCTGTACATGCCTTCACCCTCTCAATCAATACCCTCCCATATAATTTACCTTCATATATGTCATTATAATGGGCCAGTATTTGCATCTAGGTAATTTTATCTGGAACAGAACCACATTGTCCTTCACCAATGAATCTGTTTGAAATAAGATGCTCCATTATGTACTTGCTCAGAGGAATTGATGGTAACTGTGGATAAAAGCAAGGTTATTTGGTTTAGCAGTGCACAGAAGCAGGTTGTTTGGGTGCGAGTCAATATGGTGAAAACTTGGAGGAAGTGCAGTCTTTCAGATATCTGGGAGTGGACATGGCAGCGAATAGAACTAAGGTAGCAAAGATGAAGGGGCAAAGGTTCTGGGAGCATTGAGGAATATGTGGAAAGAGAGGCCTTTACCTCAGAGGGCAAAAATGGAAATGTTTGAAGGTATAGTAGTCTAATCAATAAGTACTAAAGATGTAAGAGAAAGGTGTTGTAATATAATCATGGTTTAGAAAGCTGAAGAAGGTGTGCTCAAATCATTTGGAAATAAGGAAAGAATGAGTGAGGTGAGGCTGACAGAGAGGATATATGTCTGAAGTGGAGGGGACCAGTGGAAGACCAAACTAGAGATGGATGGATGGAATTAAAAAGATTTTGAGTGTTTGGGGCCTAGATATAAAGGAGAGTGAAAGGTGTGCAGGGGAATTAGAATTGGAATGATATGGTATACAGGACATGATGTGCCATCAATGGACTGACCCAGGGTACATGAAGCAGCCAAGGGAAATCACAGAGGGGGCTGTGGAGTGGGGCCTGTTTGGATAAGGGACTGTGGTTTCAGTGCATTACACATGAAAGCTAGAGAATCACTGTAAGCAAATGAGGCCTTAGTCTGTTCCTGGCACTTCTTCACTAACATGGGAAATGGCAAACAAGAATAAAAGAAAAAAGAAATTAATCTGGGCATATGAATCAGAGAAGGTACACCACTGAACAGTCTGTGGGCTCGGCACTGGTTTTGGATATATGAAAATGAAGCCAATACTCATTTGTTTCTGATGCTACCCTACTTAGGTGGAACAAGCAAGTTTGCATAAAATCTTTTTTATAAAGCTAGGAGATTTCATAAACAGTTTGAAGAACATGAAGACAAGACCTGGGGAAATGACCATATCACCTTGGTGGGAGTGACCATATCAACATTAGTGAGATATGTTCAGAATACTGAAATGAATAAAATATAGATCAATTAGTATGAAAGAGAAAGATTCAATACAAAATAAAAACTAAAGAGGTCAGAGGTTATCAAAAAGATGAGAGAATCATTTGGCTTGGAGAGATTTCAGGGTACATATAGTGAGAGGAGCTAAAGGAAAGGGTTTCATAGCACTTATCAGATTGTGAAGATATGAGTGGGTAGTTTTAAAAATCATCTGATGCTGAGTTTTGAGAAGTTGAACATTGTAGAAATGGGGATGTAGATTTTGTGAGATAATGGTAAATTCAATACTAAACTCTAGCCTTGGGGATATGGCAGAAAGAATACTTCCCATGTATTCCCTATACATTGTAAAAGGTGACTAAGGGGGGCAGAAACAGGAGTCTGGAAACCCTCTCTTACCTATATTTCAATTTCTTAAAAGTTGGAACAATGGCAATATCATAACCAATGAGGTTAGGAGGTGCTGCTACTGAGGTATGGACTCGAAATTGGGAAAAGTTTTGAATTTCAATGCCTAAGGAAAATACTAGTTTTCTGGAGAATCCAATTCTCACTCTGCCTTGTCATAGCGACATCTTTATTACACCATACACACAATTGAAGGGTGCTGAGGTTTTTAATTTTTCAGACAATCTGGAGCCCTGCTGCCTCAAGGAAACAGTGCTGGAGTTGCCCTCTACCAGTGGCCTGTCAAGGGTGAGGCACTAAAGGCTAAGAACCAGCACCAGAGTTTAACAGTTATGCCGGGGACTAAAATGGACACGCAATTTTGGGTGATGGCAATGAATAAGAAAGGGATGACTGGTGAGAGTAAAAGGAGGGATCTTCTGGATGTGTTGGGGAGGCATTGCCCAATGCCAGTATTAGTTTCTTTTCAAATACTTAAGGTATACTGGGCTTTTTAGCTTTTGGGACAATTTGGGAGCCCTGCTGTCTCTGGGAAACATTGCACTGGAGTTGCCCTCTGCCAGTGGCCTCTCACGGGTGGGTCACAAAAGGTAAAGAGGGGGCACTGGAGTCTACAAGTTATGCCATGGAGTATAATGGATGAATGATTGAGGGTGGTAGTGCTGAAAGTGAATGGGATGATTGGAAAGAGTAAAAGGAGGGAACATTCGAATGTGCTGAGGATTGAGGAAACTGATTTCCTTGGGCTGGGTGTATGGAATGAAAATGGAAATGATAAATGCATATTATGGAGAGGCATGGATGTAGTGGTATGGAAAGGAATGAATGAAAATGATCAGGGAAGAGGGAAAGAAGGATGTGCAATTGTGCTTGCAAGAGTAAGGGAGGGTTCTTCAGAGCATGGATGGAATGGATCAAGAATAGCTTAGGAGAAAGGAAATATTGGAATTGTAAAGTATGCAATGCAAAGGTATATGTATATGTGGCTCTAAATATAAAGTCTGTGCAAGGTAAAGATGAAATGAAGCATTTCTGGAAAAATTTAAAAGATTGTATACATGGTTTTGAGAAGGAAAGGGGGTTTCAACGGGTGATAAGAATGCGAAGGTGGGTTGATGAAATCAGCAAGGTAGTTAGTAAATGGGAAGTGCCTGGAGCAAATGAGAATGGAAGTTATCTTGTGGATGACTGTGCTGAGGAAGAATAGAGATGTGAAATTGTTGGCAAGTGAAAAAATTAATTAGAAATATGCAAGGATGAGTATGAAAGGAGGGTGAATGAGAGTTTAGATGGAAGTGCATTAAATGTAGGCATGCAGTCACGTGTGAATGAGTTGTTCAAAATGTTTACAAAAAGACTGTTAAAGGTAGTAGTTAGATAAAGGTCAAGAGATATAGGAATGAAAAAGGAAATGCATGAGGACAGATGAAATTAAGAATGCTGTGGAAGAAAAGAAAAAGGCATATGGCAGACTGCTTGAAAGGAATGTACAAATGGAAGTTCACTAAAGGAGGAGAGAAGAATATATGACATGTAAGTGGAATGCCAAGAAGCTGATAGAAGAAAGCAAGGAAAGAGTAGATAAAGATTTTGAAGGAAAATAGTTGAGTGAAAAATTTAGGGAAAATGAGAGATTGTACTGTTATAGGGTGAAAAAGGAAAGAGGTGTATGTAGGAGTGGAAATTTTAAAGTGAGAAGCAAGGAAGGAGAGTTGCTGAATCAAAAGGAGGCGTGAGGAAGATGGAAAGAGCATTTTGAAGAACTGGTTAATGTGGGAGGTGTGGGAGCTGACGTTTCATGTATGGGTATGGAGGATAGAAGGAAGAGGATACAAGTGCACTGGGCTACAGCAAAAAGGGAGGTAAGAAGGGCAATATTGAGGCTGAGAGTAGGAAAGGCACCTGTTGAAATGTTGAAGTATGGAAGAGAAAGTGTGAGAGAGTGAATGCATTTGATATGTAATTTAACATGGAAACAGAAGGCTGTGCTTGAGGATTTGATGAAAGCTATCACTGTTCCTTTGCTCAAAGGAAAAGGTGCTAAGGATGTATGTAGGAATTATAGGGGAATAAGTCTGTTAAGTGAAGAGGGTGGTGAGAGTAAGTGAGCTTGGGAAGGAGACTTGTGTGAGGAAGTACCAGGAGAGACTGAGTACAGAATGGAAAAAGGTGAGAACAATGGAAGTAAGGGGAGTGGGGGAGGAATGGGATGTATTTAGGGAATCAGTGATGGATTGCGCAAAAGATGCTTGTGGCATGAGAAGAGTGGGAGGTGGGTTGATTAGAAAGGGTGGTGAGTGGTGGGATGAAGAAGTAAGAGTATTAGTGAAAGAGAAGAGAGAGGCATTTGGACGATTTTTGCAGGGAAAAAATGAAATTGAGTGGGAGATGTATAAAAGAAAGAGACAGGAGGTCAAGAGAAAGGTGCAAGAGGTGAAAAAAAGGGCAAATGAGAGTTGGGGTGAGAGAGTATCATTAAATTTTAGGGAGAATAAAAAGATGTTCTGAAAGGAGGTAAATAAAGTGCGTAAGACAAGGGAGCAAATGGGAACTTCAGTGAAGGGCGCAAATGGGGAGGTGATAACAAGTAGTGGTGATGTGAGAAGGAGATGGAGTGAGTATTTTGAAGGTTTGTTGAATGTGTTTGATGATAGAGTGGCAGATATAGGGTGTTTTGGTCGAGGTGGTGTGCAAAGTGAGAGGGTTAGGGAAAATGATTTGGTAAACATAGAAGAGGTAGTAAAAGCTTTGCGGAAGATGAAAGCCGGCAAGGCAGCAGGCTTGGATGGTATTGCAGTGGAATTTATTAAAAAAGGGGGTGACTGTATTGTTGACTGGTTGGTAAGGTTATTTAATGTATGTATGACTCATGGTGAGGTGCCTGAGGATTGGCGGAATGCGTGCATAGTGCCATTGTACAAAGGCAAAGGGGATAAGAGTGAGTGCTCAAATTACAGAGGTATAAGTTTGTTGAGTATTCCTGGTAATTTATATGGGAGGATATTGATTGAGAGGGTGAAGGCATGTACAGAGCATCAGATTGGGGAAGAGCAGTGTGGTTTCAGAAGTGGTAGAGGATGTGTGGATCAGGTGTTTGCTTTGAAGAATGTATGTGAGAAATACATAGAAAAGCAAATGGATTTGTATGTAGCATTTATGGATCTGGAGAAGGCATATGATAGAGTTGATAGAGATGCTCTGTGCAAGGTATTAAGAATATATGGTGTGGGAGGCAAGTTGTTAGAAGCAGTGAAAAGTTTTTATCGAGGATGTAAGGCATGTGTACGTGTAGGAAGAGAGGAAAGTGATTGGTTCTCAGTGAATGTAGGTTTGCGGCAGGGGTGTGTGATGTCTCCATGGTTGTTTAATTTGTTTATGGATGGGGTTGTTAGGGAGGTGAATGCAAGAGTTCTGGAAAGAGGGGCAAGTATGAAGTCTGTTGGGGATGAGAGAGCTTGGGAAGTGAGTCAGTTGTTGTTCGCTGATGATACAGCGCTGGTGGCTGATTCATGTGAGAAACTGCAGAAGCTGGTGACTGAGTTTGGTAAAGTGTGTGAAAGAAGAAAGTTAAGAGTAAATGTGAATAAGAGCAAGGTTATTAGGTACAGTAGGGTTGAGGGTCAAGTCAATTGGGAGGTGAGTTTGAATGGAGAAAAACTGGAGGAAGTGAAGTGTTTTAGATATCTGGGAGTGGATCTGACAGCGGATGGAACCATGGAAGCGGAAGTGGATCATAGGGTGGGGGAGGGGGCGAAAATTCTGGGAGCCTTGAAGAATGTGTGGAAGTCGAGAACATTATCTCGGAAAGCAAAAATGGGTATGTTTGAAGGAATAGTGGTTCCAACAATGTTGTATGGTTGCGAGGCGTGGGCTATGGATAGAGTTGTGCGCAGGAGGATGGATGTGCTGGAAATGAGATGTTTGAGGACAATATGTGGTGTGAGGTGGTTTGATCGAGTAAGTAACGTAAGGGTAAGAGAGATGTGTGGAAATAAAAAGAGCGTGGTTGAGAGAGCAGAAGAGGGTGTTTTGAAATGGTTCGGGCACATGGAGAGAATGAGTGAGGAAAGATTGACCAAGAGAATATATGTGTCTGAGGTGGAGGGAACGAGGAGAAGAGGGAGACCAAATTGGAGGTGGAAAGATGGAGTGAAAAAGATTTTGTGTGATCGGGGCCTGAACATGCAGGAGGGTGAAAGGAGGGCAAGGAATAGAGTGATTTGGAGCGATGTGGTATACCAGGGTTGACGGGCTGGCAGTGGATTGAATCAAGGCATGTGAAGCGTCTGGGGTAAACCATGGAAAGCTGTGTAGGTATGTATATTTGCGTGTGTGGACGTATGTATATACATGTGTATGGGGGTGGGTTAGGCCATTTCTTTCGTCTGTTTCCTTGCGCTACCTCGCAAACGCGGGAGACAGCGACAAAGCAAAAAAAAAAAGAAAAAAAAAAGTCTGTTAAGTATACCAAGATAAGTGCATGCAAGTGTGTTGACTGAGAGTGATGGGTTGACTGAGAGTGATGGAAGTGACTGAAGGCAGGTTAAGTGAAGAGCAAGGGGTTTTAGGAAAGGTTGGGGATGTGTGGATCAGAATTTTGTGGTGAAAATGACTGGAAAAGTAGCTTGTGAAAGGTTAAAAAGCTGTATGCAACTTTTATGGATCTGGATAAAGTGTATGACAGAGCTGAATTGAATGCTTTACTGAATGAATTAAGGATATACAGGGTAGGAGGACAACTGATGAATGGTGTAAAAGCCTTCTATAAATGCATGTGTAAGAGTAATGGAGAGTTGAACAAAAGTTTTGGTATATATGTGGGTGTAAGGCAGGGCTGTGTGATGTCGTCATGGCTTTTTAACATACATTTGGATAGATGACAGCAAAACTTGGGAAAGGGTGTGCAAAAATGGAGTGCACCGGATAGGTATGGTGGCTAGTGACAAGCCTACTTGCGGATGATACTGTGTTGTTTGCTGAGAGTGAGCAGGAGCTGCAGATGGTTGTAGTGTCTTTTATGATGTAAGCATAGGCTACTGAAGGAAGATGCAAGTAAAAGTAAAGTAATGGTGTTTTGAAAGGAAACAAATTGAAGTACATATTTGGCAAAACCATATGGAGTGAAAGGAGAATGTGCACTAAACTATGTTATAGATACAAAGGGAAAAAACTGAAAGAGATGAGAAAATTTAAGTACTTAGGAATTATCTTGGTTAGTTTGGTGATCATCAAACTAACCAAGATAATTCCTAAATACTTAAATCTAGGAATTACCTTGGTTAGTTTGGTGATTATCATTATAATCATTATATTTTTGATTATCATTATAATTACTATACTTGATCACCGTTTCCCACATCAGCTTGGTAGCACCAAGAAACAGACAAAGAATTACTCACCCACTCATATATACATTGAAAACCATACACAGATATATACATTATATTTTATTTATTATACTTTGTCGCTGTCTCCCGCGTTAGCGAGGCAGCGCAAGGAAACAGACGAAAGAATGGCCCAACTCACCTACTCCACATGTATATACATACACGTCCACACACACACACATACACATACCTATACATTTCAACGTATACATATATATACACACACAAACATATACATATATACACATGTACATAATTCATACTGTCTGCCCTTATTCATTCCCATCACCACCCCGCCACACATGAAATGACAACCCCCTATCCCCGCATGTGTGCAAGGTAGCGCTAGGAAAAGACAACAAAGGCCACATTCGTTCACACTCAGTCTCTAGCTGTCATGTATAATGGACCGAAACCACAGCTCCCTTTCCACATCCAGGCCCCACAAAACTTCCCATGGTTTACCCCAGACGCTTCACATGCCCTGGTTCAATCCATTGACAGCACATTGACTCCGGTATACCACATCGTTCCAATTCACTCTATTCCTTGCACGCCTTTCACCCTCCTGCATGTTCAGGCCCCAATCACTCAAAATCTTTTTCACTCCATCTTTCCACCTCCAATTTGGTCTCCCACTTCTCCTCGTTCCCTCCACCTCTGACACATATATCCTCTTTGTCGATCTTTCCTTACTCATTCTCTCCTATCAAACTATTTCAAAACACCCTCTTCTGCTCTCTCAACCACAATCTTTTTATTACCACACATCTCTCTTACCATTTCATTACTAACTCGATCAAACCACCTAACAACACATATTGTCCTCAAACATCTCATTTCCAGCACATTCACCCTCCTCCACACAACTCTATCTATAGCCCATGCCTCGCAACCATATAACATTGTTGGAACCCCTATTCCTTCAAACATAGCCATTTTTGCTTTTCAAGATAATGTTCTCACCTTCCACTCATTTTTCAACGCTCCCAGAACTTTCGCCACCTCCCCCACCCTACGATTCACTTCCACTTCCATGGTTCAAGCCGCTGCCAAATCCACTCCCAGATATCTAAAACACTTCACTTCCTCCAGTTTCTCTCCATTCAAACTTACTTCCCAACTGACTTGTCCCTCGACCCTACTGTACCTAATAACCTTGCTCTTATTCACATTTACTCTCAGCTTTCTTCTTTCACACACTTTACCAAACTCAGTCACCAGCTTCTGCAGTTTCTCACACGAATTAGCCACCAGCGCTGTATCATCAGCGAACAACAACTGACTCACTTCCCAAGCCCTCTCATCCACAATAGACTGCATACTTGCCCCTCTTTCCAAAAATTTTGCATTCACTTCCCTAACAACCCCATCCATAAACAAATTAAACAACCATGGAGACATCACGCACCCCTGCCACAAACCAACATTCACTGAGAACCAATCACTTTCCTCTCTTCCTGCTCGTACACATGCCTTACATCCTCGATAAAAACTTTTCACTGCTTCTAACAACTTGCCTCCCACACCATTTATTCTTAATACCTTCCACAGAGCATCTCTATCAACTCTATCATATGCCTTCTCCAGATCCATAAATGCTCCATACAAATCCATTTGTTTTTCTAAGTATTTCTCACATACATTCTTCAAAACAAACATCTGATCCACACATCCTCTACCACATGTAAATATTCATACTTGCTTGCCTTCAATCCATTCCCGACACCATCCTTCCCTACAGAAAACAGCACCACTACTCCCCACTTCAGCGAGGTAGCACTAGGAAAGTAGACAAAAAAAAGGCCGCATTCATTCACACTCAGTCTTTAGTTGTCATGTATAATGCATTGAAATCATAGCTCCCTATCCACATTCAGGCCCCACAGACCTTTCCATGGTTCACCCCAGATGTTTCACATGCCCTGTTTCAGTCCTATGACAGCACGTTGACCCTGGTACACCACATCGTTCCAATTCACTCTATTCATTACACACCTCTCACCTTCCTGTATGTTCAGGCCCCGATCACTCAAATTCTTTTTCACTCCATCCTTCCACCTCCAATGTGGTCTCCTACTTCTTGTTTTGTCCACCTCTGACACAAATATACTCTTTGTCAACCTTTCCTCACTCAACTCTCCAAGTGTCCAAACCATTTCAACACAACCTCTTCTGCTCTCTCAACCATACTCTTTATATTTCCACACCTCTCTCTTACCCTTTCATTACTTACTCGAGCAAACCACCTCACAACACATCCACCCTCCTCCATACAACCCTATGTATAGCTCATGCATTGCATCCATATAATATTCTTGGAACTACTATTCCTTCAAGCATACCTATTTTTGCTCTCTGAGATAACATTCTCTCTTTCCACACATTCTTCATCACTCCCAGAACCTTTGCCTCCTCCCCCACCCTGTGACTCACTTCCACTTCCATGGTTCCATTCACCACTAAGTCCATACCCAGATATCTAAAACACTTCACTTCCTCTAATTTTTCTCCATTCAAACTTACATCCCAACAAACTTGTCCCACAACCCTACAGAACATAATAACGTTGCTCTTATTCACATTTACTCTCAACTTTCACCTTTCACACACTTTTTCAAACTCAGTCACCAACTTCTGCAGTTTCTCACTCGAATCAGTCACCAGTGCTGTATCACTGGCAAACAACAACTGACTCTTTTCCCAGAGTCTTTCATCCCAAACAGATTGCATACTCACTCCTCTCTCCAAAACTTGCACCCAATCCATAAACATATTAAACAACTATGGAGACGTCACACACCCCTGCCGCAGGCTGAACTTCACAGGAAACCAATCACTCTCCTCTCCTCCTACTCATACATATGCTTTACATCCTTGATAAGAACTTTTCACGGCTTCTAGCAGCTTGCCTCCCACTCCATATACTCTTTAAGACCTTCCACAAAGCATGTCAGAGATATCAACCCCATCATATGCCTTCTCTAGATCCATAAATGCCACATATAAATCCACTGTTTTTCTAAATATTTCTTACACACATTCTTCAAAGCAAACACCTGATCCACAGATCCTATACTACTTCTGAAAACATGCTGCTCCTCCCCAATCTGGTGCTTTGTACATGTCTTCACTGCCTCAGTCAATACCCTCCCATACAATTTTCCAGGAATACTCAACAAACTTATGCCTCTTTAGTTTGAAAACTCCCCTTTGTCCCCTTTACCTTTGTACAATGGCACTATACATGCATTCTGTCATTCCTCAGGCACTTCACCAAGATCCATACATACACTGAATATCCTTACCTACCAACCAGTAACAATGTCACACCCTTTGTTAATAAATTCAACTGCAATACCATAGAAAGCTACTGCCTTGATGAATTTCATCTGTCACAAGGCTTTCATCACCTCTTCTCTCTTACCCAAACCATTCTTCCTGATATGCAAGGATAAACAAGGGATAGAGCAGTACATGGTAGAAGAGTCATTGGTCCCTTAATAGAATGATGAAAGGTAAGGGTATAAGTATGGAAGTGAAGAGAGGATTAATGGGCAGCATAGTCCTTCCAACCTTGGCTTATAAAATGGAAATATGGACATATTTCAAAGAGTTACAGAGTTAAAGAATCCAGTCTGTGGAAATAAGCTATTTGACAGAAGCATGTGATATGACTAGATGTAATAAAGACAGAAATGAGGGGATGTATGAGAGATATGGTATGGTAAGGAATGCAAAGAAAATGAGTTGTGAAGTGGTACAGTGAGTGAAACATAATACTTTGAGATAGTTCGGGTATGTGGAAAGAATGTAAGAAGGGAAGATCACAAGGAGAGTGTATGATAGTACAATTCAATGGGTTGGTGTGGGAGGCAGACATCCTAACATGGAGAAACAGAGAAGGAGAGTAATGGAGGGAGAGAATGGTGGAAGAATGTGTGGACTGGCATATGTGAAGGATGCATGTAACTACCAGAATAAGTGGAGACTCTTTTGCCATTGCCATCACCTTGATGGGCGTTGCCAGAGGGAGCGAGCATCAAAGATATAGACAGATAGATAGGAAAAGAAGCAGCAGCCCCAAGCAAGGAATGCTCATCCTCCTCAAAGTTTCAGGTGTCTGAATGTGTTTCAATGTAACCAAGATAAAAAAAGATCTTTGAAGTTCTAGCTCAGAGTGAATCAAAGTTTGGGTAAGGAGGAAGGATGGTTTGGGAATGTCTTTGGGGTTAGTGTGAGGGTGAGAGCTAAGGAAGGGGTAGCACTTCTACTGAATTAGGACTTAAGAATATGTGAAACAGTGTAAGGGTGTCAGCTCCACATTGATGTGGGTAAAAACAAAAGTAGATTACAAGAGGGGGGTGATTACTAGTGCTTAAGAGAAGAATGATGAAGAGAGGTGAGTGTTTTGAAAGCAACTGAGTGAGTGTGTCGGCAGTTTTCATGTGAGAGATTGGATATTAGTGATGGAAGATTTGAATGCAAAAGTGGGTAATGTAGCAGTTGAGGGTATAACTGGAAGGCATGGGTTAGTCAGTAAGGTGAACAGAAGTGGCAAATAGCTTGTGGAATTGTGTACTGATAAGGACTGGTGACTGGGAATACCTGGTTCAAAGAAAGGGACAAACAAAAGTATACATGGATTAGGTGAGAGCATTACTGGATTAAATTCTAATAAACTGGCATGTATGTGGATGAGCTTAGGTGAGTGTTTTGGAAGCACTTGAATGAGTGTGTCAGCATTCTGAAGCAAGTGACTGGGAATTAGTGATTGGTGATTTGAATGCAAAAGTGGGCAATGTGGAAGATGAGACGTAAAACTGAGGGGCATACGGTATTTAGTAAGGAGAACAAAAATGTTGAACAGCTTGTGGACTTTGGTGCTGAAAAAGGACTGGTGATTAGAAAGACTCCATTTAAAAACATAGACATATAAAAGTGAGTGTTCAAATTACAGAAGTATAAGTTTGTAGAGTATTCCTGGGAAATTATAAGAAAGGGTATTGATTGAGAGGGTGAAGGCATGTACCGAGCAGCAGATTGATGAAGAGCAGTGTAGTCTCAGAAGTGGTAGAGGATGTGTAGATCAGGTGTTTGCTTTGAAGAATGTATGTGAGAAATACTTGGAAAAACATATGGATTTGATTGTAGCATTTATGGATTTGGAGAAGGCATATGATAGAGTTGATAGAGATGCTCTGTGGAAGGTATGAAGAGTATATGGTGTAGGAGGTAAGTTGCCAGAAGCAGTGAAAAGTTTTTATCAAGGATGTAAGGCATGTGTACGTGTAGGAAGAGAGGAAAGTGAATGGGTCTCAGTGAATGTCGGTTTGCGGCAAGGGTGCATGATGTTGCTATGGTTGTTTAATTTGTTTATGGATGGGGTTGTTAGGGAGGTGAATGCAAGAGCTTTGGAAAAAGGGGCAAGTGTGCAGTCTGTTGTGGATGAGAGGGCTTGGGAAGTGAGTCAGTTGTTGTTGGCTGATGATACAGTGCTGGTGGCTGATTCAGGTGAGAAACTGCAGAAGCTAGTGAATGAGTTTGGTAAAGTGAGTGAAAGAAGAAAGCTGAGAGAAAATGTGAATAAGAGCAAGGATATTTGGCACAGTAGGGTTAAGGGACAAGTCAATTGGGAGGTAAGTTTGAATGGAGAAAAATTGGAGGAAGTGAAATGTTTTAGATATCTGGGAGTGGTTTTGGCAGCGGATGGAACCATGGAAGCGGAAGTGAGTCACAGGGTACGGGAGGGGTTGAAGGTTCTGGGAGCATTGAAGAATGTGTGAAAGGCGAGATCATTATCTCGGAAAGCAAAAATGGGTATGTTCGAAGGAATAGTGGTTCCAACAATGTTATATGGTTGCGAGGCATGGGCTATAGATAGGGTTATGTGGAGGAGGGTGGATGTGTTGGAAATGAGATGTTTTAGGACAATATGTGGTGCGTCTCCCACGTTAGCGAGGTAGCACAAAGAAACAGACAAAAGAATGGCCTAAACCACCCACATACACATGTATATACATACACGTCCACACATGCAAATATACATCTCAACGTATACATATTCGTACACACACACAGACATATACATATATACACATGCACATAATTCATACTGTCTGCCTTTATTCATTCCCATCACCATCCCACCATACATGAAATAACAACAACAACAACAACAACAACAACCCCCACATGTGCGCGAGGTACCACTAGGAAAAGACAACAAAGTCCACATTCGTTCACACTGGGTCTCTAGCTGTCATGTAATAATGCACCAAAACCACAGCTCCCTTTCCACATCCAGGCCCTACAGAACTTTCCATGGTTTACCCCAGACGCTTCACATGCCCTGGTTAAATCCACTGACAGCACGTCGACCCTGGTATACCACATCATTCCAATTCACTCTATTTCTTGCAAGCCTTTCACCCTCCTGCATGTTCAGGCCCCGATCACTCAAAATCTTTTTCACTCCATCTTTCCACCTCCAATTTGGTCTCCCACTTCTCCTCATTCCCTCCAACTCTGACACATATACCCTCTTGGTCAATCTTTCCTCACTCATTCTCTCCATGTGACCAAACCATTTCAAAACACCCTCTTCTGCTTTCTCAACCACATTCTTTTTATTACCACACATCTCTCTTACCCTGTTATTACTTACTCGGTCAAACCACCTCACATCACATATTGTCCTCAAACATTTCTAGCACATCCACCCTCCTCTGCACAACTCTATCTATAGCCCATGCCTCGCAACCATATACCACTGCTGGAACCACTATTCCTTCAAACATACCCATTTTTGCTTTCCGAGATAATGTTCTCGACTCCCACACATTCTTCAACACTCCCAGAACTTTCGCCCCCCCCCCCAACCCTATGATTCACTTCCGCTTCCATGGTTCCATCCGCTGCCAAATCCACTCCCAAATATTTAAACACTTCACTTCCTCCAGTTTTTCTCCATTCAAACTTACCTCCCAATTGACTTGTAACTCAACCCTACTGTACCTAACAACCTCGCTCTTATTCACATTTACTCTCAGCTTTCTTCTTTCACACACTTTACCAAACTCAGTCACCAGCTTCTGCAGTTTCTCACACGAATCAGCCACCAGCGCTGTATCATCAGCGAACAACAACTGACTCACTTCCAAAGCTCTCTCATCCACAACAGACTGCATACTTGCCCCTCCTTCCAAAACTCTTGCATTCACCTCCCTAACAACCCCATCCATAAACAAATTAAACAACCATGGAAACATCACACACCCTGCAGCAAACCAACATTTACTGCGAACCAATCACTTTCCTCTCTTTCTACTTGTACACATGCTTTACATCCTCGATAAAAAATTTTTACTGCTTCTAACAACTTGCCTCCCACAACATATATTCTTAATACCTTCCACAAAGCATCTCTATCAACTTTATCATATGCCTTCTCCAGATCCATAAATGCTACATACAAATCCATTTGCTTTTCTAAGTATTTCTCACATACATTCTTCAAAACAAACACCTGATCCACACATCCTCTACCACTTCTGAAACCACACTGCTCTTCCCCAATCTGATGCTCTGTACATGCCTTCACCCTCTCAATCAATACCCTCCCATATAATTTTCCAGGAATACTCATCAAACTTATACCTCTGTAATTTGAGCACTCACCTTTATCCCCTTTGCCTTTGTACAATGGCACTATGCAAGCATTCCGCCAATCCTCAGGCACCTCGCTATGAGTCATACACACATTAAATAACCTTAGCATCCAGTCAACAATAGAGTCACCCCCTTTTTTGATAAATTCTACTGCATTACCATCCAAACCCGCTGCCTTGCCGGCTTTCATCTTCCGCAAAGCTTTTACTACCTCTTCTCTGTTTACCAAATCATTCTCCCTAACCCTCTCACTTTGTACACCAAAACAGACCTATATCTAGACCAAAACACCCTATATCTACCACTCTATCATCAAACATATTCAACAAACCTTCAAAATACTCACTCCATCTCCTTCTCACATCACCACTACTTGTTATCACTTCCCCATTAGCCCCCTTCAATGAAGTTCCCATTTGTTCCCTTGTCTTACGGACTTTATTTACCTCCTTCCAAAACATCTTTTTATTCTCCCTAAAATTTAATGATACTCTCTCACCCCACCTCTCATTTGCCCTCTTTTTCACCTCTTGCACCTTTCTCTTGACCTCCTGCCTCTTTCTTTTATACATCTCCCACTTATTTGCATTATTTCCCTGCAAAAATCGTCCAAATGCCTCTCTCTTCTCTTTCACTAATAATCTTACCTCTTCATCCCACCACTCACTACCCTTTCTAGTCTGCCCACCTCCCACGCTTCTCATGCCACAAGCATCTTTTGCGCAAGCCATCACCACTTCCCTAAATACATCCCCACTCCCCTTACCTCCTTTGTTCTCACCTTTTTCCATTCTGTGTTCAGTCTCTCCTGGTACTTCACACAAGTCTCCTTCCCAAGCTCACTTACTCTCACCACTCTCTTCAACCCAATATTCTCTCTTCTTTTCTGAAAACCTCTTCAAATCTTCACCTTCACCTCCACAAGATACTGATCAGGCATCCCTACAGTTGCACCTCTCAGCACATTTACATCCAAGAGGCTCTCTTTCGCGTGCCTATCAATTAACACGTAATCCAATATCGCTCTCTGGCCATCTCTCCTACTTATGTATATTTCTCTTTTTAAACCAGATATTCCCAATCACCAGTCCTTTTTCAGCACATAAATCTACAAGCTCTTCACCATTTCCATTTACAACACTGAACACCCCCATGTACTTTAGTCGCCTTCCACGACACATGAGGAATGCATGGGAAGCATTCTTTCTCCCCTATCCCCAGAGATGATAATAATAATAATAATAATAATAATAATAATAATAATAATAATAATAAACAAATAAAGTATACACAGGTGAATATGAAAGATGATATGTGAGCATCATGGCACTGCACACTAATTGACAGACATGCTAAAGAATGACTCTTGTATGTGAATGGCACGCAGAAGGTGGAAGGTAAGCACGAGAGAATCAGTAGTGAATGGTGAATAATCAAGATGCTACTGAAAGACAAAAGAAAGGTGAATGGGGTAGTACTTACTGGGAAGGAGTATGTGTAATTGGGAGATGTAGAAGAGAAAGTAGCAGGAGGTCAAGAGGAAGGTGCAGGGGCTGAAAAAGACAGCAAATGAGAGCTGGGGTGAGTGAGTATCAGCAAACTTTAGGAAAAATAAGAAAATGTTTTGGAAAGAGGCTATTAGTATGAGAAAAAAGTGAACAAATAGGAACATTTGTCAAGAGGGGAAAATGGGAAAGGTTTGAAAAGAGGTTAACTGTGAGAAAAACAAGGGAACAAAAGGGAATATTTCTAGAGAGAGAAAATGGGGAGGTGGAGAAAGGCCAAATGAGGTGAAAATATGCAATGAGTTTGATGATAGAGTGGCAAATAAAGGGTGTTGAGCAAGAGAGGAATGAAAATTGAGAGTTATGGTGTAAAGAAAAGAGGAGGTGAGAACCTTTCATAAGATGAAATGTGGCAAGGCAACTAGATGTGGATGGTACTCAGTTGAATTTCTAAAGAAAAGTGACTTTGTTGATCAGATGAATTTCTTGAGAAAAGTGACAGTGTTGATAATCAGTTAGAGTTTCCATTATATACAGAGATCATGGTGAGGTACCTGAGGATCGGCAGAGGGCATGTATAGTTCCAGTGAATAAAGGCAAGGGGAACAAAGGTGAGTGTTCAAATTATTGTGTTTTAAGTTTGTTGAGAGTACCTGGTAAGAAGTAAGAAGAAGTGTGACTGTGAGGGTGGTGGCATGCACAAAGAATCATACTGGGGAGAAACAAAGTGGTTTCAGATGTAGTAAAGGATGTGTGGATCAGGAATTTATGAAGAATGTGGGTGAGAAATATTTGTGTGTGGCAATTCTGGATCTGGAGAAAGTATATGACTGGGTTGACAGAGATGCATTGCAGAAGGTGGTAAGAATATATGGTGAGGGAAGAAAACTATTAGCAGCAGTGAGGAGTTTTCATCAAGACAGTAAGACATGTGCATGATTACGTATAGAGGAGGATGAGTGGTTCCAGGTGAAGGGAGGTCTGCGGGAGGGGTATAAACATGCAAAGGTATGACAATGGCAATCTGTGTGACCCTTCTTGTGGTAACCACAGCACAATACGCAACCACTCAGAGATTAAATGGCCAAACTGGTAGAAACAAAGCACAATGTTTGAAAGGAGTGCAAGTCACAACCTTTGTTAGATGATGTAGGGTTTTGGATTGAGTGAGAAGAATGAGGGAATACTGGAGAGATGTGCACAACATCTAAGAGGCAGCAGAAAGTCAAGATATAGTATGCTAGTTGTCAAGCTCTTTGCAGAAAAGAATATGCAACAGACAAGCAGCAAGAAAACTCCACTGGAAAAGACTAATGAATTATGAGAAAGAAGTTTATTTGAAAATTTAATGGTCTGATTGGAAGTGCACAAAAAAGCATCATCACTGAGATTGCTGAAGACTTGAAAGCTACAAAAGAGTACATAAGCACCTTCAAATAAACCATGAAGATTTCTGATGAGAATTTCAAAGGTGGTTTTTATGGTTGTAAGACATATCCCATTTAAGACGAACATTTACTGAAATAGAGCATTTGGAAAGGACAAGCAAACTGCAAAGAGACTTTACAGTCATACAAGCATCACTGACATTAAGCCACAGGGAACTTAAACAGGATGAGATCTTTTTTTTTCATATAAATTCGCCATGTCCCACATTAGCACAGCAGCGTCAAGAACATATGGCTGAGCCTTAGAGGAAAAAAATCCTCACGCGGCCCACTTCTCTCTTCCTTCTTTTGGAAAAGTAAAACAAGGGGGGAGGATTTCCAGCCCCCTACTCCAAACCCTTTTAGTAACTTTTTACGACACACACAGGAAATATGTTGGCAGTATTCTTTCTCCTCCATTCCCAGGGATCTTGGCCAAGATAATCTAATCTATGACCAAATGCAGTTAAGGTTCTTTAAGTATCATTCCCAGGGATCTAGGCCAAGATAATCTAATCTATCACCAAATGCAGTTAAGGTTCTTTAAGTAATCTCTTCACACTTATCAATACATCAAACGGAGGGAGAGGATCTGAGAAATCCTGAGAAAGGTAGGTTTCTATGAAGATTTTCTTTTAAAGTCTTGGTATCATAAGCAATTTTCATGATGGTAAAGATACGGGCATCATCTGTTTCCAGATCAACATATGAATTTTATGCCTAATGATATGATTTCCTACCTCAGAAGGTGTTTGAGATTAAACGAGTCAATGTACAACTCAACTTGCAAGCAATCTGGAAAGGAATCATGTCTACTTTCTGCAGCATGCTATGCAAGATGGGGTTTGGATGCCCTCTGCCGTACTGGGATGGGTGACACAACTAGGTAATAATATGTCACTCTCTGAATGAGGTAGTGTCGACAAATCAAGAAAAACCTATAGGGATGGCTGAGTGTTTGATCAATCCTTAGGGTAAAGTAACAATCGGGTAAGGTAATAGTGATGGTCACAGGAAGGATGCCACAAGTAGTTATAAGGGTACACATTGTTTGTGGCAAAAGGGATGGCAAAGGGAACAGAAAAGCAGCTGGTATGGATAGCTATATAGGTGATGGTAACAAAGGGGTAATTGCAGGGGTGATGGTAAAGAGGGTTGGAAGAGATAAAGAAGAGAAGGAAGTAGTAGTGGTGGAAAAGGTGGAGGAATAGATAGTTCCAGAGGTGACAGTTGCACAGAGGGGATAGGAAAGATGGCACGAAAGGCTGTGGTAGTGACTAAAGTGTTTCTTGAGGTGGTAGAAGGGGTGTGGAAAGAGTGATTGTTAAAGTACCTACCTAAGACAAGATTTTGCCATGATGGCAGGGCTAGCTTATAGCATTCACTGCACTGCTTTATTTTTGTAACTGATCCTCTTGGCTGCCAACCTTTTACTCATTTCACACCTTGCTATGTTCTTTGACAGCTATTCTTCTGGTATGATAGTCTACTCTAGGTTCATCTGGCATTGTCTTCAACCATGAGTCTAGCTTTTCGTTTGCGTGTTTCTGTAGTCACTCCATCCATGCTTCTTAGCTCTCCTTGTATGGCATTAAATAATCATTCAACCTTCCTCTCTGGGTATTCAGGCATTTTCATCTGGTGCCTTTTTAGTATACCTCCACTTATTAAATGACATTTGACAATTTTGTATCTACCTTGTTGGACTGCTTTCAGAAAGGTTTACGGTGTTACTTTTCATACCCTGTATTTGTTGCTGGGCATATACTTTCATATATCTTTTTCAATGTCTTTCAAGATTAAATAATTTGAGTTCCCTCAGT
>NC_092296.1:11278208-11328002 GCF_036320965.1 Panulirus ornatus
TATAGCACATCGACCCTCCTGCACAGAACTCTATCCATAGCCCACACCTCACAACCATACAACATTGTTGGAACCACTATTCCTTCAAATATACCCATTTTTGCTTTCCAAGATAATGTTCTTGACTTCCAAACATTCTTCAAGGCTCCCAGAATTTTCGCCCCCTCCCCCACCCTATGATTCACTTACACTTCCATGGTTCCATCCGCTGCCAGATCCACTCCCAGATATCTAAAACACTTTACTTCCTCCAGTTTTTCTCCATTCAAACTTACCTCCCAATTGACTTCACCCTCAACCCTACTGTACCTAATAACCATGCTCCTATTCACTTTTACTCTAAACTTTCTTCTTTCACATACTTTACCAACTCAGTCATCAGCTTCTGCAGTTTCTCACATGAATCAGCCACCAGCGCTGTATCAACAGTGAACAACAACTAACTCACTTCCAAAGCTCTCTCATCCAAAACAGACTGCATACTTGCCCCTCTTTCCAAAACTCTTGCATTCACCTCCCTAACAACCCCATCCATAAATAAATTAAACAACCATGGAGACATCACACACCCCTGCCGCAAACCTATTTTGACTGAGAACCAATCACTTTCCTCTCTTCCTACACGTACACATGTCTTACATCCTCGATAAAAACTTTTCACTGCTTCTAACAACTTGCCTCCCACACCATATATTCTTAATACCTTCCACAGAGCATCTCTATCAACTCTATCATATGCCTTCTCCACATCCATAATTGCTACATTTAAATCCATTTGCTTTTCTAAATATTTCTCACATATATTCTTCAAAGCAAACACCTGATCCACACATTCTCTACTACTTCTGAAACCACACTACTCTTCTCCAATCTGATGCTCTGTACATGCCTTCACCCTCTCAATCAATACCCTCCCATATAATTTACCAGGAATACTCAACAAACTTATACCTCTGTAATTTGATGACTCACTCTTATCCCCTCTGCCTTTGTACAATGACACTATGCATGCATTCCGCCAATCCTCAGGCATCTCACCATGAATCATACATACATTAAAGAACCTTACCAACCAGTCAAATATACAGTCACCCCCTTTTTTTACTAAATTCCACTGCAATACCATACAAACCTGTTGCCTTGCCGGCTTTCATCTTCCACAAAGCTTTTACTACCTCTTCTCTGTTTACCAAATCATTTTCCCTAACCCTCTCACTTTGCACACCACCTCCACCAAAACACCCTATATCTGCCACTCTATCATCAAACACATACAACAAACCTTCAAAATACTCACTCTATCTCTTTCTCACATCACCACTACTTGTTATCACCTCCCCATTAGCCCCCTTCACAGAAGTTCCCACTTGCTCCCTTGTCTTATGCACTTCATTTACCTCCTTCAAAAACATCTTTTTATTCTCCCTAAAATTTAATGATACTCTCTCACCCTAACTCTAATTTGCCCTCTTTTTCACCTCTTGCACCTTTCTCTTGACCTCCTCTCTCTTTTATATATCTCCCACTCATTTGCATTTTTTCACTGCAAAAATTGTCCAAATGCCTCTCTCTTCTCTTTCACTAATAATCTTACTTCTTCATCCCACCACTCACTACCCTTTCTAATCAACCCACCTCCCACATTTCTCATGCCACAAGCATCTTTCGCCCCCTCCCCCACCCTATGATTCGCTTCCGCTTCCATGGTTCCATCCGCTGCCAGATCCACTCCCAGATATCTAGAATACTTTACTTCCTCCAGTTTTTCTCCATTCAAACTTACCTCCCAATTGACTTGACCCTCAACCCTACTGTACCTAATAACCTTGCTCTTATTTACATTTACTCTTAACTTTCTTCTTTCACACACTTTACCAAACTCAGTCACCAGCTTCTGCAGTTTCTCACATGAATCAGCCAACAGCGATATATCATCAGCGAACAACAACTGACTCACTTCCCAAGCTCTCTCATCCAGAACAGACTGCATAATTGCCCCTCTTTCCAAAACTCTTGCATTCACCTCCCTAACAACACCATCCAAAAACAAATTAAACAACCATGGAGACATCACACACCCCTGCCGCAAACCTACATTCACTGAGAACCAATCACTTTCCTCTCTTGCTACACGTACACATGCCTTACATCCTTGATAAAAACTTTTCACTGCTTCCAACAACTTGCCACCCACACCATATATTCTTAATACCTTCCACAGAGCATCTCTATCAACTCTATCATATGCGTTCTCCAGATCCATAAATGCTACATAAAAATCCATTTGCTTTTCTAAGTATTTCTCACATACATTCTTCAAAGCAAACACCTGATCCACACATCCTCTACCACTTCTGAAACCACACTGCTCTTCCCCAATCTGATGCTCTGTACATGCCTTCACCCTCTCAGTCAATACCCTCCCATATAATTTACCAGGAATACTCAACAAACTTATACCTCTGTAACTGGAGCACTCACTCTTATCCCCTTTGCCTTTGTACAATGGCACTATGCACGCATTCCGCCAATACTCAGGCACCTCACCATGAGTCATACATACATTAAATAACCTTACCAACCAGTCAACAATACAGTCACCCCCTTTTTTAATAAATTCCACTGCAATACCTTCCAAACCTGCTGCCTTGCGGGCTTTCATCTTCCGCAAGGCTTTTTTTCTTTCTTTCTTTCAAACTATTCGCCATTTCCCGCGTTAGCAAGGTAGTGTTAAGAACAGAGGACTAGGCCTCCGAGGGAATATCCTCACGTGGCCCCCTTCTCTGTCCCTTCTTTTAGAAAATTAAAAAAAAATGAGAGGGGAGGATTTCCAGACCCCCGCTCCCTCCCCTTTTAGTCGCCTTCTACGACACGCAGGGAATATGTGGGAAGTATTCTTCCTCCCCTATCCCCAAGGATATGGATGAATGATTCATGGTGAGGTACCTGAGGATTGGCGGAATGCTTGCATATCGCCATTGTACAAAGGCAAAGGGGATAAGAGAGAGTGCTCAAATTACAGAGGTATAAGTTTGTTGAGTATTCCTAGCAAATTATATGGGAGGGTACTGACTGAGAGGGTGAAGGCATGTACAGAGCATCAGATTGGGGAAGAGCGGTGTGGTTTCAGAAGTGGTAGAGGATGTGTGGATCAGGTGTTTGCTTTGAAGAATGTATGTGAGAAATACTTAGAAAAGCAAATGGATTTGTATGTAGCATTTATGGATCTGGAGAACGCATATGATAGAGTTGATAGAGATGCTCTGTGGAAGGTATTACGAATATATGATGTGGGAAGATAGTTGTTAGAAGCAGTGAAAATTTTTATCGAGGATGTAAGGCATGTGTACGTGTAGGAAGAAAGGAAAGTGATTGGTTCTCAGTGAATGTAGGTTTGCGGCAGGGGTGTGTGATGTCTCCATGGTTGTTTAATTTGTTTATGGATGGGGTTGTTAGGGAGGTGAATGCAAGAGTTTTGGAAAGAGGGGCAAGTATGCAGTCTGTTATGGATGAGAGAGCTTGGGAAGTGAGTCAGTTGTTGTTTGCTGATGATACAGCACTGTGGCTGATTCATGTGAGAAACTGCAGAAGCTGGTGACTGAGTTTGGGAAAGTGTGTGAAAGAAGAAAGGTAAGAGTAAATGTGAATAAAAGCAAGGTTATTAGGTACAGTAGGGTTGAGGGTCAAGTCAACTCGGAGGTAAGTTTGAATGGAGAAAAACTGGAGGAAGTAAAGTGTTTTAGATATCTGGGAGTGGATCTGGCAGCGGATGGAACCATTGAAGCGGAAGTGAATCATAAGGTGGGGGAGGGGGTGAAAATTCTGGGAGTCTTGAAGAATGTTTGGAAGTCGAGAACATGTGCTCTTGCCCATTCATAACTTACTCGATCAAACCACCTCACACCACATATTGTCCTCAAACATCTCATTTCCAGCACATCCGCCCCCCTGCGCACAACTCTATCCACAGCCCACGCCTCGCAACCATACAACATTGTTGGAACCACTATTCCTTCAAACATATCCATTTTTGCTTTCCGAGATAATGTTCTCGACTTCCACACATTCTTCAAGGCTCCCAGAACTTTCGCCCCCTCCCCAACCCTATGATCCACTTCCGCTTCCATGGTTCCATTCGTTGCCAGATCCACTCCCAGATATCTAAAACACTTTTCTTCCTCCAGTTTTTCTCCATTCAAACTTACCTCCCAATTGACTTGACCCTCAACCCTATTGTACTTAGTAACCTTGCTCTTATTCACATTTACTCTTAATTTTCTTCTTTCACACACTTTACCAAACTCAGTCACCAGCTTCTGCAGTTTCTCACATGAATCAGCCACCAGCACTGTATCATCAGTGAACAACAACTGACTCAATTCCCAAGCTCTCTCATCCACAACAGACTGCATACTTGCCCCTATTTCCAAAACTCTTACATTCACCTCCCTAACAACCCCATCCATAAACAAATTAAACAACCATGGAGACATCACACACCCCTGCCGCAAACCTACATTCACTGAGAACCAATCACTTTCCTCTCTTCCTACATGTACACATGCCTTACACCCTTGATAAAAACTTTTCACTGCTTCTAACAACTTGTCTCCCACACCACATACTCTTAATACCTTCCACAGAGCATCTCTATCGACTCTTATCATATGCCTTGTCCAGATCCATAAATGCTACATACAAATCCATTTGCTTTTCTAAGTATTTCTCACATACATTCTTCAAAGCAAACACCTGATCCACAAATCCTCTACCACTTCTGAAACCACACTGCTCTTCCCCAATCTGATGCTCTGTACATGCCTTCACCCTCTCAATCAATATCCTCCCATATAATTTACCAGGAATACTCAACAAACTTATACCTTTGTAACTGGAGCACTCGCTCTTACCCCCTTTGTCTTTGTACAATGGCACTATGCAAGCATTCTGCCAATCCTCAGGCACCTCACCATGAATCATACATACATTAAATAACCTTACCAACCAGTCAACAATACAGTCACCCTCTTTTTTAATACATTCCACTGCAATACCATCCAAACCTGCTGCCTTGCCGGCTTTCGTATTCCACAGAGCTTTTACTACCTCTACTCTGTTTACCAAATCATTTTCCCTAACCCTCTCACTTTGCACACCAACTCGACCAAAATACCCTACATCTGCCACTCTATCATCACACACATTCAACAAACCTTCAAAATACTCACTCTATCTCCTTCTCACATCACTGCTACTTGTTATCACCTCCCCATTAGCCCCCTTCAATGAAGTTCCCATTTGCTCCCTTGTCTTACGCACTTTATTTACCTACTTCCAAAGCATCATTTTATTCTCCCTAAAATTTAATGATACTCTCTCACCCCAACTCTCATTTGCCCTCTTTTTCACCTCTTGCACCTTTCTCTTGACCTCCTGCCTCTTTCTTTTATACATCTCCCAATCATTTGCATTTCTTCCCTGCAAAAATCGTCCAAATGCCTCTCTCTTCTCTTTCACTAATAATCTTACTTCTTATCCCACCACTCACTACCCTTTCCAATCAACCCAACTCCCACACTTCTCATGCCACAAGCATCTTTTGTCCAAACCATCACTGCTTCCCTAAATACATCCCATTCCTTCCCCACTCCCATTACCTCCTTTGTTCTCACCTTTTCCCATTCTGTATTCAGTCTCTCCTGGTACTTCCTCACACAAGTCTCCTTCCCAAGCTCACTTACTCTCACCACTTTCTTCACCCCAACATTCTCTCTTCTTTTCTGAAAACCCCTACAAATCTTCACCTTCGCCTCCACAAGATAATGATCAGACATCCCTCCAGTTGCACCTCTCAGCACATTAACATCCAGAAGTTTCTCTCGTGTGCCTATCAATTAACACGTAATCCAATAACGCTCTCTGGCCATCTCTCCTACTTACATACATATACTTATGTATATCTCGTTTTTTAAACCAGGTATTCCCAATCACCAGTCCTTTTTCAACACATAAATCTACAAGCTCTTCACCATTTCCATTTACAACATTGAACACCCCATGTATACCAATTATTCCCTCAACTGCCACATGACTCACCTTTGCATTCAAATCACCTTGCTAAGAATACTAGTGAAAGAGAAGAGAGAGGCATTTGGACAATTTTTGCAGGGAAATAGTGCAAATGACTGGGAGATGTATAAAAGAAAGAGGCAGGAGGTCAAGAGAAAGGTGCAAGAGGTGAAAAAGAGGGCCAATGAGAGTTGGGGTGAGAGAGTATCATTAAATTTTAGGGAGAATAAAAAGATGTTTTGGAAGAAGGTAAATAAAGTGCGTAAGACAAGGGAACAAAAGGGAACTTCAGTGAAGGGGGCTAATGGGGAGGTGATAACAAGTAGTGGTGATGTGAGAAGGAGATGGAGTGAGTACTTTGAAGGTTTGTTGAATGTGTTTGATGATAAGAGTGGCAGATATAGGGTGTTCTGGTCGAGGTGGTGTGCAAAGTGAGAGGGTAATGGAAAATGATTTGGTAAACAACGGGTTTGGATGGTATTGCAGTGGAACCTATTAAAAAAGGGGGTGACTGTATTGTTGACTGGTTGGTAAGGTTATTTAATGTATGTATGATTCATGGTGAGGTGCCTGAGGATTGGCGGAATGCTTGCATAGTGCCACTGTACAAAGGCAAAGGGGGTAAGAGTGAGTGCTCAAATTACAGAGGTATAAGTTTGTTGAGTATTCCTGGTAAATTATATGGGAGGGTATTGATTGAGAGGGTGAAGGCATGTACAGAGCATCAGATTGGGGAAGAGCAGTGTGGTTTCAGAAGTGGTATAGGATGTGTGGATCAGGTGTTTGCTTTGAACAATGTATATGAGAAATACTTAGAAAAGCAAATCGATTTGTATGAAGCATTTATGGATCTGGAGAAGGCATATGATAGAGTTGATAGAGATGCTCTGTGGAAGGTATTACGAATGTATGATGTGGGAAGCAAGTTGTTAGAAGCAGTGAAAAGTTTTTATCGAGGATGTAAGGCATGTGTACGTGTAGGAAGAGAGGAAAGTGATTGGTTCTCAGTGAATGTAGGTTTGCGGCAGGGGTGTGTGATGTCTCCATGGTTGTTTAATTTGTTTATGGATGGGGTTGTTAGGAGGTGAATGCAAGAGTTTTGGAAAGAGGGGCAAGTATGAAGTCTGTTGTGGATGAGAGAGCTTGGGAAGTGAGTCAGCTGTTGTTCGCTGATGATACAGCGCTGGTGGCTGATTCATGTGAGAAACTGCAGAAGCTGGTTACTGAGTTTGGTAAAGTGTGTGAAAGAAGAAAGCTAAGAGTAAATGTGAATAAGAGCAAGGTTATTAGGTACAGTAGGGTTGAGGGTCAAGTCAATTGGGAGGTAAGTTTGAATGGAGAAAAACTGGAGGAAGTAAAGTGTTTTAGATATCTGGGAGTGGATCTGGCAGCGGATGGAACCATGGAAGCGGAAGTGGATCATAGGGTGGGGGAGGGGGCGAAAGTTCTGGGAGCCTTGAAGAATGTGTGGAAGTCGAGAACATTATCTCGGAAAGCAAAAATGGCTATGTTTGAAGGAATAGTGGTTCCAACAATGTTGTATGGTTGTGAGGTGTGGGCTATGGATAGAGTTGTGCGCAGGAGGGTGGATGTGCTGGAAATGAGATGTTTGAGAACAATATGTGGTGTGAGGTGGTTTGATCAAGTAAGTAATAATAGGGTAAGAGAGATGTTTGGTAATAAAAAGAGTGTGGTTGAGAGAGCAGAAGAGGGTGTTTTGAAATGGGTTGGTCAAATGGAGAGAATGAGTGAGGAAAGATTGACAAAGAGGATATATGTGCAAGAGGTGAAGGGAACGAGGAGAAGTGGGAGACCAAATTGGAGGTGGAAAGATGGAGGGAAAAAGATTTTGAGTGATCGGGGCCTGAACATGCAGGAGGCTTAAAGGCCTGCAAGGAATAGAGTGAATTGGAACAATGTGGTATACCGGGGTCAATGTGCTGTCAATGGATTGAACCAGGGCATGTGAAGCATCTGGGGTACATCATGGAAAGTTCTGTGGGGCCTGGATGTGGAAAGGGAGCTGTGGCTTCAGTGAATTATTACATGACAGCTAGAGACTGACTGTGAACGAATGTGGTCTTTGTTGTCTTTTCCTGGCACTACCTCGCACACGTGAGGGGGGAGGGGGTTGTTATTTCATGTGTGGCGAGGTGGTGATGGGAATGAATAAAGGCAAACAGTATGAATTATGTATATGTGTATATATGTATATGTCTGTGTGTGTATATATATGTATACATTGAGATGTATAGGTATGTATATTTGCGTGTGTGGATGTGTATGTATATATATGTGTATGTGGGTGGGTTGGGCCATTCTTTCGTCTGTTTCTCTGCGCTACCTCGCCAACGTGGGAGACAGCGACAAAGCAAAATAAAATAAATAAATAAATAAATATGTCTGTGTATTATCCTTGGGGATAGGGGAGAAAGAATACTTCCTAAGTATTCCTTGCGTGTCGTAGAAGGCAACTAAATGGGGAGGGAGCGGGTGGGTGGAAATCCTGCCCTCTCATTCTTTTTTAATTTTCCAAAAGAAGGAACAGAGAAGGGGGCCAGGTGAGGATATTCCCTCAAAGTCGCAGTCCTCTGTTCTTAACGCTACCTCACTAATGCGGGAAATAGCGAATAGTATGAAAGAAAGATGTCTGTGTATGTATATGTATGTATACATTGAAATGTATAGGTATGTATACGTTGAAATGTATAGGTATGTATATGTGTGTGCGTGTGGGAGTTTATGTATATACATGTGTATGTGGGTGGGTTAGGATTTTCTTTCATCAATTTCCTTGTGCTACCTTGCTAATGTGGAAGACAGCAACTAAATATATCAAAAAAAGTATATTTTGGAAAGAGGTAAACAAGTGCGTAAGACAAGAGAACAAATGGGAACATCGGTGATGGTGGATAATGGGGAGGTAATAACAAGTAATGGTGAAATGAGGAGATGGGGTGAGTATTTTCAAGGTTTGTTGAATGTATTTGATGATAGAGTGGCAGATATAGGGTGTTTTGGTCGAAGTGGGGTGTGAAGCTAGAGGGTCAGGGAGAATGGTTTGGGAAACAGAGAAGAGGTAGTGAAAGCTTTTTGGAAGATGAAAGTTGGCAAAGCAGTGGGTTTGGATTGTATTGCAGTGGAATTTATTAAAAAAGAGGGTGACTGTGTTGTTGACTGGTTGGTAAGGATATTCAGTGTATGTATGATTCATGGAGAGGTGCCTGAGAATTGGCAGAATGCATGCATAGTGACATTGTTCAAAGGGAAAGGGGATAAAGGTGAGTGCTCAAATTACAAAGGTATGAGTTTGTTGAGTATTCCTGGGAAATTTTATGGGAGGATATTGACTGAGAGGGTAAAGGCATTTACAGAGCATCAGATTGGGGATGAGTAGTGTGGTTTCATAAGTGGTAGGAGATGTGTGGATCAGGTTCTATGAAGAATGCATTTGAGAAATACTTAGAAAAACAGATAGATTTGTATGTAGCATTTATGGAACTGGAGAAGGCATATGATAGAGTTATATAGTGTGGAAGTTGCTAAAAGCAGTGAAAACTTTTTATCTAGAATGTAAGGCATGTGTACGAGTAGGAAGAGAGGAAAGTGACTAGTTCCCAGTGAATGTCGGTTTGTGGCGGGGTGCATGATGTCTCCACATTTGTTTAATTTGTTCATGGATGGGGTTGTTAGGGAGGTGAATGCATGAGTTTTGGAAAGAGGGCCAAGTATCCAGTCTGTTGTGGATGAGAGGGCTTGGGAAGTTAGTCAGTTGTTGTTCGCTGATGATACAGTGCTGGTGGTTGACTCAGATGAGAAACTGCAGAAGCTGTTGACTGAGTTTGGTAAAGTGTGTGAAAGAAGAAAGCTGAGAGTAAGTGTGAATAAGAGCAAAGTTATTAGATTCAGTAGGGCTGAGAGACAAGTTAATTGGGAGGTAAGTCTGAATGGAGAAAAACTGGAGGATGTAAGGCATGTGTACGAGTAGGAAGAAAGGAAAGTGATTAGTTCCCAATGAATGTCTGTTTGCGGCAGGGGTGAATGATGTTTCCATGGTTGTTTAATTTGTTTATGGATGGGGATGTTATATAGGCAGATGCAAGACTTTGGAGAGAGAGGCAAGTATGCAGTCTGATGAGGATGAGAGGGCTTGGGAAGTGAGTCAGATATTGCTCACTGATGATACAGCGCTGGTGGTTGATTCAGTTAAGAAACTGCAGAAGTTAGTGACTGAGTTTGGTAAAGTGTGTGAAAGAAGAAAGCTGAGAGTAAATGTGAATAAGTCCAAGGTTATAAGGTACAGTAGGGTTGAGGGACAAGTAAATTGGAAGGTAAGTTTGAATGGAGAAAAACTGGGGGAAGTGAAGTGTTTTAGATATCTGGGAGTGGATTTGGCAGCGGATGGAACCATTGAAACGGAAGTGAGTCACAGGGTGGGGGGTGGGGCGAAGGTATTGGGTGTGTCGAAGAATGTGTGGAAGGTGAGAACGTTTTTTCGGAGAGCAAAAATGGGTATGTTGGAAGGAATAGTGATTCCAACAATGTTATATGGTTGTGAGGCATGGGCTATAGATAGGGTTGTGCGGAGGAGGGTGGATGTGTTGGAAATGAGATGTTTGAGGACAATATGTGGTGTGAGGTGGTTTGATCGAGTAAGTAATGAAAGGGTAAGAGAGATCTGTGGCAATAAAAAGAGTGTGGTTGAGAGAGCAGAAGAGGGTGTATTGAAATGGTTTGGTCACATGGACAGAATGAGTGAGGATAGATTGACAAAGAGGATATATGTGTCAGAGGTGGAGGGAACGAGAAGTGGGAGACCAAATTGGAGGTGGAAGGATGGAGTGAAAAAGATTTTGAGCAATCAGGGCCTGAACATACAGGAGGGTGAAAAACGTGTAAGTGAATTGGAATGATGTGGTAAACCAGGGTCAACGTGCTGTCAATGGATTGAACCAGGGCATGTGAAGCATCTGGGGTACACCATGGAAAGTTCTGTGGGGCCTGGATGTGGAAAGGGAGCTGTGGCTTCAGTGAATTATTACATGACAGCTAGAGACTGACTGTGAACGAATGTGGTCTTTGTTGTCTTTTCCTGGCACTACCTCGCACACGTGAGGGGGGAGGGGGTTGTTATTTCATGTGTGGCGAGGTGGTGATGGGAATGAATAAAGGCAAACAGTATGAATTATGTATATGTGTATATATGTATATGTCTGTGTGTGTATATATATGTATACATTGAGATGTATAGGTATGTATATTTGCGTGTGTGGATGTGTATGTATATATATGTGTATGTGGGTGGGTTGGGCCATTCTTTCGTCTGTTTCTCTGCGCTACCTCGCCAACGTGGGAGACAGCGACAAAGCAAAATAAAATAAATAAATAAATAAATATGTCTGTGTATTATCCTTGGGGATAGGGGAGAAAGAATACTTCCTAAGTATTCCTTGCGTGTCGTAGAAGGCAACTAAATGGGGAGGGAGCGGGTGGGTGGAAATCCTGCCCTCTCATTCTTTTTTAATTTTCCAAAAGAAGGAACAGAGAAGGGGGCCAGGTGAGGATATTCCCTCAAAGTCGCAGTCCTCTGTTCTTAACGCTACCTCACTAATGCGGGAAATAGCGAATAGTATGAAAGAAAGATGTCTGTGTATGTATATGTATGTATACATTGAAATGTATAGGTATGTATACGTTGAAATGTATAGGTATGTATATGTGTGTGCGTGTGGGAGTTTATGTATATACATGTGTATGTGGGTGGGTTAGGATTTTCTTTCATCAATTTCCTTGTGCTACCTTGCTAATGTGGAAGACAGCAACTAAATATATCAAAAAAAGTATATTTTGGAAAGAGGTAAACAAGTGCGTAAGACAAGAGAACAAATGGGAACATCGGTGATGGTGGATAATGGGGAGGTAATAACAAGTAATGGTGAAATGAGGAGATGGGGTGAGTATTTTCAAGGTTTGTTGAATGTATTTGATGATAGAGTGGCAGATATAGGGTGTTTTGGTCGAAGTGGGGTGTGAAGCTAGAGGGTCAGGGAGAATGGTTTGGGAAACAGAGAAGAGGTAGTGAAAGCTTTTTGGAAGATGAAAGTTGGCAAAGCAGTGGGTTTGGATTGTATTGCAGTGGAATTTATTAAAAAAGAGGGTGACTGTGTTGTTGACTGGTTGGTAAGGATATTCAGTGTATGTATGATTCATGGAGAGGTGCCTGAGAATTGGCAGAATGCATGCATAGTGACATTGTTCAAAGGGAAAGGGGATAAAGGTGAGTGCTCAAATTACAAAGGTATGAGTTTGTTGAGTATTCCTGGGAAATTTTATGGGAGGATATTGACTGAGAGGGTAAAGGCATTTACAGAGCATCAGATTGGGGATGAGTAGTGTGGTTTCATAAGTGGTAGGAGATGTGTGGATCAGGTTCTGCTATGAAGAATGCATTTGAGAAATACTTAGAAAAACAGATAGATTTGTATGTAGCATTTATGGAACTGGAGAAGGCATATGATAGAGTTATATAGTGTGGAAGGTAAGTTGCTAAAAGCAGTGAAAACTTTTTATCTAGAATGTAAGGCATGTGTACGAGTAGGAAGAGAGGAAAGTGACTAGTTCCCAGTGAATGTCGGTTTGTGGCGGGGTGCATGATGTCTCCACATTTGTTTAATTTGTTCATGGATGGGGTTGTTAGGGAGGTGAATGCATGAGTTTTGGAAAGAGGGCCAAGTATCCAGTCTGTTGTGGATGAGAGGGCTTGGGAAGTTAGTCAGTTGTTGTTCGCTGATGATACAGTGCTGGTGGTTGACTCAGATGAGAAACTGCAGAAGCTGTTGACTGAGTTTGGTAAAGTGTGTGAAAGAAGAAAGCTGAGAGTAAGTGTGAATAAGAGCAAAGTTATTAGATTCAGTAGGGCTGAGAGACAAGTTAATTGGGAGGTAAGTCTGAATGGAGAAAAACTGGAGGATGTAAGGCATGTGTACGAGTAGGAAGAAAGGAAAGTGATTAGTTCCCAATGAATGTCTGTTTGCGGCAGGGGTGAATGATGTTTCCATGGTTGTTTAATTTGTTTATGGATGGGGATGTTATATAGGCAGATGCAAGACTTTGGAGAGAGAGGCAAGTATGCAGTCTGATGAGGATGAGAGGGCTTGGGAAGTGAGTCAGATATTGCTCACTGATGATACAGCGCTGGTGGTTGATTCAGTTAAGAAACTGCAGAAGTTAGTGACTGAGTTTGGTAAAGTGTGTGAAAGAAGAAAGCTGAGAGTAAATGTGAATAAGTCCAAGGTTATAAGGTACAGTAGGGTTGAGGGACAAGTAAATTGGAAGGTAAGTTTGAATGGAGAAAAACTGGGGGAAGTGAAGTGTTTTAGATATCTGGGAGTGGATTTGGCAGCGGATGGAACCATTGAAACGGAAGTGAGTCACAGGGTGGGGGGTGGGGCGAAGGTATTGGGTGTGTCGAAGAATGTGTGGAAGGTGAGAACGTTTTTCGGAGAGCAAAAATGGGTATGTTGGAAGGAATAGTGATTCCAACAATGTTATATGGTTGTGAGGCATGGGCTATAGATAGGGTTGTGCGGAGGAGGGTGGATGTGTTGGAAATGAGATGTTTGAGGACAATATGTGGTGTGAGGTGGTTTGATCGAGTAAGTAATGAAAGGGTAAGAGAGATCTGTGGCAATAAAAAGAGTGTGGTTGAGAGAGCAGAAGAGGGTGTATTGAAATGGTTTGGTCACATGGACAGAATGAGTGAGGATAGATTGACAAAGAGGATATATGTGTCAGAGGTGGAGGGAACGAGAAGTGGGAGACCAAATTGGAGGTGGAAGGATGGAGTGAAAAAGATTTTGAGCAATCAGGGCCTGAACATACAGGAGGGTGAAAAACGTGTAAGTGAATTGGAATGATGTGGTAAACCAGGGTCAACGTGCTGTCAATGGAATGAACAAGGTCATGTGAAGTGTCTGGGGTATACCATGGAAAGTTTCGTGGAGACTGGATGTGGAAAAGGAGCTGTGGTTTCGGTGCATAACATGTAACAGCTAGAGCCTGACTGTGAATGAATGTGGCCTTTGCTGTCTTTTCCTAGCGCTACCTCACACGCAAACAAGGGGGAGGGGCTGCTATTTCATATGTCTCACAATTCACTTGGTGTTTCAGCAATGATATTCCAGAGTTCCATTATGTGTGTGAACATGAGGATGAATGTGGTATGGATGCATGTAGCAGCTGTGACATCGTGTTCAAATAAGTTTGTGAGGCCTGCACAAAGTTTAAATGTTTCATCCACAGTCCCTCTACACTGGGTAATGACCACAGTTTTAGTGACTGTTTTACACCACTTGTGCCATTTCCCTCCCTTTGTTGTAATACATGCAGATGAATGCACTCATAATTACTCATGTTTCAAACCTCATCAATGATATTAGTGAAGTTATGCCACACAACAATCATATGATTAAACATTAACCACTGCAGCCACATAACATGCAGAATATTCCTGGCAGAATATCACTATGACTGTGTCTTAATTATCAGCTTGGTACCATATTCACTTACCTATTGCGTATATGGAAAGACATGGAAAAGACTGCTGATAAGAGATTTACATGACAACTGAACATGACTGGCATGCTGTCTGTGCCCGATAATGTGGTGGTGTCTAGCATCACAAAGTTTCCTCATATACACAAGCTTCTGACATGGATACTCAATTTGTGGTTTTCAGCTACCATGTAAAACTATCACACTGTTTTCATTGATGACAGTGGTTCTATGAAGTCCTATCATGACATATGTGAATTTCAAATTCAAAGGTAAACTGCCACCAAATTCCTGGACTTTTGCAAGAGCATTTGACAAAGTAAATTACTGTTTTATATGAGAAAGTGTCAAGACACAGATATGAAAAGAAAAATGGAAGAGTGAATTAAAAAATCCCTAACCAAAAAAAGATTCAGAGTAACAAATAAAATCATGTGAGAAACTGCAGAACCTGGTGACTGAGTTTGGTAAAGTGTGTGAAAGAAGAAAGTTAAGAGTAAATGTGAATAAGAGCAAGGTTATTAGGTAGAGTAGGGTTGAGGGTCAAGTCAATTGGGAGGTAAGTTTGAATGGAGAAAAACTGGAGGAAGTAAAGTGTTTTAGATATCTGGGAGTGGATCTGGCAGCAGATGGAACCATGGAAGCGGAAGTGAATCATAGGGTGGGGGAGGGGGCGAAAATCCTGGGAGCCTTGAAGAATGTGTGGAAGTCGAGAACATTATCTCGGAAAGCAAAAAGGCTATGTTTGAAGGAATAGTGGTTCCAACAATGTTGTATGGTTGCGAGGCGTGGGCTATGGATAGAGTTGTGCGCAGGAGGGTGGATGTGCTGGAAATGAAATGTTTGAGGACAATGTGTGGTGTGAGGTGGTTTGATCGAGTAAGTAATGTAAGGGTAAGAGAGATGTGTGGAAATAAAAAGAGCGTGGTTGAGAGAGCAGAAGAGGGTGTTTTGAAATGGTTTGGGCACATGGAGAGAATGAGTGAGGAAAGATTGACCAAGAGGATATATGTGTCGGAGGTGGAGAGAATGAGGAGAAGTGGGAGACCAAATTGGAGGTGGAAAGATGGAGTGAAAAGGATTTTGTTTGATCGGGGCCTGAACATGCAGGAGGGTGAAAGGAGGGCAAGGAATAGAGTGAATTGGGTCGATGTGGTATACCGGGGTTGACGTGCTGTCAGTGGATTGAATCAGGGCATGTGAAGCGTCTGGGGTAAACCATGAAAAGTTGTGTGGGGCCTGGATGTGGAAAGGGAGCTGTGGTTTCGGGCATTATTGCATGACAGCTAGAGACTGAGTGTGAACAAATGGGGCCTTTGTTGTCTTTTCCTAGTGCTACCGTGCACACATGAGGGGGGAGGGGGATGGTATTCCATGTGTGGCGAGGTGGCGGTGGGAATGAATAAAGGCAGACAGTGTGAATTGTCTGCATGGGTTTATATGTATGTGTCTGTGTGTGTATATATATGTGTACATTGAGATGTATAGGTATGTATATTTGCATGTGTGGACGTGTATGTATATACAGTGTGTATGGGGGTGGGTTGGGCCATTTCTTTTGTCTGTTTCCTTGCGCTACCTTGCAAACGCGGGAGACAGCGACAAAGCAAAATAAATGAATAAATAAAATAAAATCATGTCTGAAGATGTGATTTTGGGTGAACAATTCATAATCATGATTTCAAATACTGACAAGGATGCAAGGGAAAGTACAGTCTGGTGCACTGAGGATAAACTATGATAGTTCATAGAGAAGAAGACTAAATTAAACTACAAAAATACCTAAAGACCTAAAGAAACTAAAAAAATGCCAAGATATTGTCTACAAATGGGCAGGAAAGAAACTCATGGAATACAATGACAAATCTTAGCAAATAAGTCATAGATGGACAATATAGGGATTCCTTCTTATAAAGGCCTGACAGAAAAGAGAGTGAGAGCAAAGAAAATGTTAGAGATCTGAGAGTCACTAATAATGGAAAGATTGAATCTAAGGAACACACTGACAGAATACTACTTTCAAGCCAAATAAAGAATTTTAGGATGACAAAAACAATCACAAAGTGACAGAAAACATATGATGAAAATGTCCAATGTTCAATAACAAGCAAAAGAGAATACTGATGTATTGTAAGAGCACCAGTTGAACAACCAAAAATAAACAAGCTGGAAAGATAAAAGAAAAATTTCACAGGAACAAATGAGGCACTCAGAGATAGATTGACAATTCAACCAGATGGTAGGATGAATATTCATAAAAGTGTGAGGGTGAGAATCATACCTTTCGGGCGGTGTTTTCCGACCTTATGGCCATACAAATAGGGCAATTCTTGAAAAGCTGACACTGCACCATAATAAGTAGAAAACAGTGAATCAGCAGTGTGGAACAATGTCATGTCTGCACTTAACCAATCAGTAAGCACTGGCCCCAGTGTGTGTGTGTGTGTGTGTGTGTGTGTGTGTGTGTGTGTGTGTGTAGGAAAGTGATGATACCTGTGAATCTTTTGCATGAGTAAGATATATTACGAATGTGAGATGTGCTCCTGACAGGGATAACATGGAGGAAGGGTGCGGTCATTCATGTGCACAGTTGATGGCTCTTGATTTGTGGAAGAAAAGTAATGCTATGGCAAAGGCATCAAAGTAAATATTTTGTGTGTTTGTGTGTGTTATGCAAAGTAAAGATTTTGTGTGTTTGTGTGTGTTATGCATTACATTATCAACATGATCATTACATTACCAACAAGATCGAAGCTGAAGTCACAGACCTTGAATATTCAGCAATAACTACAAGGACCAGACCAGAAATTTAAAAATGCTCTTCATCTGCCTCTGTTTCACTCATGTGGGCTGCTTCACTAAGAATGATCAATTAAACTCCCATGGTGTAGCAGTTTGCGATCCTAACTATGACACATTCACGGGCCACCCAGGGTCTAGCGCACTGGTTCGAATCCTGGTTATGGGAGTCGGTCCACAGTCAACCCAGCTGTTCATCCACCCCAAGGGGGTGGTTGAAAAATGGGTATATGCAGCATTAATGGGATGGCCTTGATTAGGGCCTCAGCTGTCAATTCCATCTCAATTAACACAGAAAAAATATTCATGGTCAGTGGCCTCTCTTATCTCCAGCCACATTGAAAAGTAGCTGAGACAAGAAGTCTTCACTACATGTGACTATGCAGAGCAAATCATACACACAAAAAAAAAAAATATCCCTTCAAGACCATAAAAAGGAGTGCCACGATTTTATTGACGTCACGATTCTCCAGATCCACGTCACTAAGCGTGTGGAGACTGGTTTCAGCTTTAAAGATGCCATGACATTTATATACTCAGATGACTGCTGGAGGGATATGGTATCAAGAATACACACAACCATGCTAACCTCCAACAAATCAGGCTGCAAGAAAGGGTGTGGCAACACATACAACTCAAACTTTAACCTGGCATGCATTACACACCTCTATAAGCACCTCAAACCTGTTGATTTCCTTGCTGAGAAATCCTGCGATATCTAAGTTCTCATTAAATACATCCTGTTGCAAAATGCCATTATTTTGAAGAGCTCCTAAAGAGCCAGGATGAACCAACTGCCATTGCCAAGGAAAAGGACCAAAACAATAAAATGTTGAAGCATTAACCTCCTCCCCCCAACACACACACAAAAAATAATGTTTGACACTACGAATTATGATCATCCACATTATCATCAATTCTATAACAGATTATGGAGTGTGGTGTTGTTTGAATTTGTTTGAATATGTCAGACCTTATCAATCAAGAAAAAATTATAAACACAAATTTCATTCTAAAAACCCTTCAAAATGAGACCTAAAACATGAAAATCCTATGGTTGGTTATGAAGATAAATGTCATTGTGATGACCCAAACTTAACAGAACACTAACTCAAATGACACGAGTTGGAACTCTACAATCTAGGAGGAAGAGATACATGATAAATTTTTTTTTTTTTGTTTTTTTTTTTGCTTTGTCGCTGTCTCCCATGTTTGCGAGGTAGCGCAAGGAAACAGACGAAAGAAATGGCCCAACCCACCCCCATACACATGTATATACATACGTCCACACACGCAAATATACATACCTACACAGCTTTCCATGGTTTACCCCAGACGCTTCACATGCCCCGATTCAATCCACTGACAGCACGTCAACCCCGGTATACCACATCACTCCAATTCACTCTATCCCTTGCCCTCCTTTCACCCTCCTGCATGTTCAGGCCCCGATCACACAAAATCTTTTTCACTCCATCTTTCCACCCCCAATTTGGTCTCCCTCTTCTCCTCGTTCCCTCCACCTCCGACACATATATCCTCTTGGTCAATTTTTCCTCACTCATTCTCTCCATGTGCCCAAACCACTTCAAAACACCCTCTTCTGCTCTCTCAACCACGCTCTTTTTATTTCCACACATCTCTCTTACCCTTACATTACTTACTCGATCAAACCACCTCACACCACACATTGTCCTCAAACATCTCATTTCCAGCACATCCATCCTCCTGCGCACAACTCTATCCATAGCCCACGCCTCGCAACCATACAACATTGTTGGAACCACTATTCCTTCAAACATACCCATTTTTGCTTTCCGAGATAATGTTCTCGACTTCCACACATTCTTCAAGGCTCCCAGAATTTTCGCCCCCTCCCCCACCCTATGATCCACTTCCGTGTGTGGCAGAAAACAGAAGGCATATGGGCATTAAATCTAAAAGCACCTCATTAAGGAAGATAAAGAATTTCAAAAACTTGAATAATATCCGGTTACACAAATAATATAAGATGAATATTCACGAGTTCACCACAAAGAAACATGAGCTTCTACATAATACAATGCCAGGAGACTTTACAAACAGAAGCATTCAAGGGAGGGCTAGATATCTCATTCCATAAACACCACATCCAACACCCAATCTTCTGACACATTCAAAAGCCCTTCAAAATATTCTCTCTATACCTTTTTCACCTTTTCTTTGCTAGTAACTACTTTACATATGCTCCCTTCACTATCACTCCCATTTGTTCTCTTGTTTTCCTCACACCCTAAACCTCCCTCCAAAACATTTTCTTATTCTCCCAGAAATTCACCATTACTTTCTCACCCCATCTCTCATTTGCCCACTTTTTTCAACTTCCTTAACTCCCTCTTGATGTGCCGCTTTCTCTTATATACCTCCCAAATACTCATGCTCCTTCCCTGTAGTTTCCATCCATACACCTTTTTTTCTTTTTTCTTTCACGAGCAATCTAACTTCCTCATCCCACAACTCACAACCCTATCTCATAAGTCTATATCCCATCGAAATATCACACACTTCACCTAAATATGTGAGCACTGCTACTCTGAATACCTTACACTCTTTACCCACTCCCCTCATTTCATTTACTTTCACCTTTGTATCTCTGCACACACGCCTCGTTTCTTTGCTCATTCACTTTCATCACTTCCTTCCTAGCCATGTCATTTCCTCTTTTAAAACCCCTTCAAACCTTAACATTCACCTCCACCAAGAAATCATCATACATCACACCTGCTGTCCCTCTCAGCACAATCACATACAAAAGCCCCTCTTTTGGAGCCTGTCAATTTGAACATTATCTAATAATGCCTACTGAACTCCTAATCCATTCCTCCATGTAGTTATGCATGCACCTTTTTACATAAAACATTCCAAATCATTCCAAATCACCAATTCTTTTTTCACAACACATCTCAACTAGGTGTTCTCCATCTTCAATTATACTGGGTATCTTATGCCCCTTAATCATACCCTCAACTACCACATCACCAAGTCTTGCATTTAATTCCCCACCATGAGGACTCAATCTCTTGCATCAAAATTGCCCAATCACCCTCTTGACTTCTACAAGAGGATTCCCCTCTCATCATCACTTCACTCACTACCAGGTGATAGGCAATGACTCTCACCACGTCATAGTCAAAATTCATTTTCAGCTACATCAGTCTCAAAATCACTTCCTTTCACTCAACACAATCCTAAAGTTCCTCCTTCAACAAAAGAACTATCCCCTCCTTTGCTCTTGTCATCACACTACCCAGCCTTTCCCAAAACATTTCAACGCTCTTCACTTTCAGCTAAGTTTCATTTCCAACCAGATCATCTAGGTTCCTCACCTCCAACATACTGCCTATCTCTCCCTTCTTCATCTTGGCTATAGCCATGCACCATCAGTCATCCCAGCCTGAAACTTCAAAGAAGGGGAAAAATTTCCAGCCCCCAATGAGTGGGGGTACTATTCAAGTGAAAAGGTGTGGCATGTTCACTGTAATAAAAAACGTGTAGAAAGAATGGGAAGAATATAAGATGAGAAAGAAGGTGCAAAATATGGAAAAACTGCAAAATATGGAAAAACTGAAGATTCTTAATACATCAATCTCAAACTAACAAATTTTGAGAATGTGTAGCATGACTAACATGTAATGTAAGAGTGAGGAGGTTGCTAAAGATAAGAACCATCATCGAAACAAAAAAGAAACTCTTTATTTCTCCACTGGCAATGCTTTTACACAGGGGTAAAGCCAATTGATCTATAACCTGCTATAAAATCTATCAATGACGTACTTGTAAGTAGGTTTGGCATAAACTCCACGAATATCCATCTTCCGTTCAATAACTTCACGAATTATTCTTTCCTCCTGCTCTTTAATCTGTTCCTTTGACATTCCTTTGAGCTTCTTCTTGTCTGTCACAAGCAATCCCTCTTGCTTGGCTAACTCTATAGCTTGTATACGGTATTTTGGTACAACTGCAAAGTACTTGATGGCTTCTCTATATCTGAAAACATTATTAAATTTCACATTAGAACTCTCTGCAGCATTTACAGACAGAAAAAACTGAAAATCCTGAAACACATGAAGGAGATTACTGACACAAGTAACTTACCTTAAAAACATAAAACTTAAAGTGAAACTATATCACAAGTGGCTTACGGAACTAACAACTAATTAGCCTTAATATCATGTCCCTTCTCAATCATCAGGCAGGCATTCCCTCTATGTTACTCATCGCCCTAAATTATTTTCACTCTCATTCCTTTTCTGTCTCTGCCCCCTTCTCCTTTATCTCTTTCCACAACTTTAGATTTTTCCCTCTGTTTCATGTATTAAGTAGCATGGTTAATATGTAACCTTTAACATATATATATGAGCAAACACAGTGCTTCAAGTTGAGTGATCATCTCCACAGGTGACAGTGGAGAGAAATATCACAAACTCTGGGAAAGGCTAAGAGACATAATATAAAACATCATTGTATCAATAAATTTGGAAACGGTGAAGAGCTTGTAGATTTATGTGCTGAAAAAGGACTGGTGATTCGGAATACCTGGTTTAAAAAGCGAGATATACATAAGAGTGAGTGCTCAAATTACAGAGGTATAAGTTTGTTGAGTATTCCTGGTATATTATATGGGAGGGTATTGATTGAGAGGGTGAAGGCATGTACAGAGCATCAGATTGGGGAAGAGCAGTGTGGTTTCAGAAGTGGTAGAGGATGTGTGGATAAGGTGTTTGCTTTGAAGAATGTATGTGAGAAATACTTAGAAAAGCAAATGGATTTGTATGTAGCATTTATGGATCTGGAGAAGGCATATGATAGAGTTGATAGAGATGCTCTGTGGAAGGTATTAAGAATATATGGTGTGGGAGGCAAGTTGTTAGACGCAGTGAAAAGTTTTTATCGAGGATGTACGGCATGTGTACGTGTAGGAAGAGAGGAAAGTGATTGGTTCTCAGTGAATGTAGGTTTGCGGCAGGGGTGTGTGATGTCTCCATGGTTGTTTTATTTGTTTATGGATGGGGTTGTTAGGGAGGTGAATGCAAGAGTTTTGGAAAGAGGGGCAAGTATGAAGTCTGTTGTGGATGAGAGACCTTGGGAAGTGAGTCAGTTGTTGTTCGCTGATGATACAGCGCTGGTGGCTGATTCATGTGAGAAACTGCAGAAGCTGGTGACTGAGTTTGGTAAAGTGTGTGAAAGAAGAAAGTTAAGAGTAAATGTGAATAAGAGCAAGGTTATTAGGTACAGTAGGGTTGAGGGTCAAGTCAATTGGGAGGTAAGTTTGAATGGAGAAAAACTGGAGAAAGTAAAGTGTTTTAGATATCTGGGAGTGGATCTGGCAGCAGATGGAATCATGGAAGCGGAAGTGAATCATAAGGTGGGGGAGGGGGCGAAAATCCTGGGAGCCTTGAAGACTGTGTGGAAGTCGAGAACATTATCTCGGAAAGCAAAAATGGCTATGTTTGAAGGAATTGTGGTTCCAACAATGTTGTATGGTTGCGAGGCGTGGGTTATGGATAGAGTTGTGCGCAGGAGGGTGGATGTGCTGGAAATGAGATGTTTGAGGACAATGTGTGGTGTGAGGTGGTTTGATCGAGTAAGTAATGTAAGGGTAAGAGAGATGTCTGGAAATAAAAAGAGCGTGGTTGAGAGAGCAGAAGAGAGTGTTTTGAAATGGTTTGGGCACATGGAGAGAATGAGTGAGGAAAGATTGACCAAGAGGATATATGTGTCGGAGGTGGAGGGAGTGAGGAGAAGTGGGAGACCAAATTGGAGGTGGAAAGATGGAGTGAGAAAGATTTTGTGTGATCAGGGCCTGAACATGCAGGAGGGTGAAAGGAGGGCAAGGAATAGAGTAAATTGGATCGATGTGGTATACCGGGGTTGACGTGCTGTCAGTGAATTAAATCAGGGCATGTGAAGCGTCTTAGGTAAACCATGGAAAGTTGTGTGGGGCCTGGATGTGGAAAGGGAGCTGTGGTTTCGGGCATTATTGCATGACAGCTAGAGACTGAGTGTGAACGAATGGGGCCTTTGTTGTCTTTTCCTAGTGCTACCTCGCACACATGAGGGGGGGAGGGGGATGGTATTCCATGTGTGGCGAGGTGGCGATAGGGATGAATAAGGGCAGACAGTGTGAATTGTGTGCATGGGTATATATGTATGTGTCTGTGTGTGTATATATATGTGTACATTGAGATGTATAGGTATGTATATTTGCGTGTGTGGATGTGTATGTATATACATTGTGAATGAGGGTGGGTTGGGTCATTTCTTTCGTCTGTTTCCTTGTGCTACCTCGCAAACGCGGGAGACAGCAACAAAGCAAAATATAATAATATAACGTATGTAAGTAGGAGAGATGGCCAGAGAGCGTTATTGGATTACGTATAAATTGACAGGTGCGTGAAAGAGAGACTTTTGGATGTTAATGTGCTGAGAGGTGCAACTGGAGGGATGTCTGATCATTATCTTGTGGAGGCAAAGGTGAAGATTTGTATGGGTTTTCAGAAAAGAAGAGAAAATGTTGGGGTGAAGAGGGTGGTGAGAGTAAGTGAGCTCGGGAAGGAGACTTGTGTGAGGAAGTACCAGGAGAGACTGAATACAGAATAGAAAAAGGTGAGAACAAAGGAGGTAAGGGGAGTGGGGGAGGAATGGGATGTATTTAGGGAAGCAGTGATGGCTTGTGCAAAAGATGCTTGTGGCATGAGAAGAGTGGGAGGTGGGTTGATTAGAAAGGGTAGTGAGTGGTGGGATGAAGAAGTAAGATTATTAGTGAAAGAGAAGAGAGAGGCATTTGGATGATTTTTACAGGGAAAAAATGCAAATGAGTGGGAGATGTATAAAAGAAAGAGACAGGAGGTCAAGAGAAAGGTGCAAGAGGTGAAAAAGAGGGCAAATGAGAGTTGGGGTTAAAGAGTATCATTAAATTCTAGGGAGAATAAAAAGATGTTCTGTAAGGAGGTAAATGAAGTGCGTAAGACAAGGGAGCAAATGGGAACTTCATTGAACGGGGCTAATAGGGAGGTGATAACAAGTAGTGGTGATGTGAGAAGGAGATAAAGTGAGTATTTTGAAGGTTTGTTGAATGTGTTTGATGATAGAGTGGGAGATAAAGGGTGTTTTGGTCAAGGTGGTGTGGAAAGTGAGAGGGTTAGGGAAAATGATTTGGTAAACAGAGAAGAGGTAGTAAAAGCTTTGCGGAAGATGAAAGCCAGCAAGGCAGCAGGTTTGGATGGTATTGAAATGGAATTCATTAAAAAAGCAGGTGACTGTAATGTTGACTGGTTGGTAAGGTTATTTAATGTATGTATGATTCATGGTGAGGTGCCTGAGGATTGGCGGAATGCGTGCATAGTGCCATTGTACAAAGGCAAAGGGGATAAGAGTGAGTGCTCCAATTACAAAGGTATAAATTTGCTGAGTATTCCTGGTAAATTATTTGGGAGGGTATTGATTGAGAGGGTGAAGGCATGTACAGAGCATCAGATTGGGGAGGAGCAGTGTGGTTTCAGAAGTAGTAGAGGATGTGTGGATCAGGTGTTTGCTTTGAAGAATGTATGTGAGAAATACTTAGAAAAGCAAATGGATTTATATGTAAAATTTATGGATCTGGAGAAGGCATATGACAGAGTTGATAGAGATGCTCTGTGGAAGGTACTAAGAATATATGGCGTGGGAGGCAAGTTGTTAGAAGCAGTGAAAAGTTTTTATCGAGGATGCAAGCCATGTGTACGTGTAGGAAGAGAGGAAAGTGATTGGTTCTCAGTGAATGTAGGTTTGCGGCAGGGGTGTGTGATGTCTCCATGGTTGTTTAATTTGTTTATGGATGGGGTTGTTAGGGAGGTGAATGCAAGAGTTTTGGAAAGAGGGGCAAGTATGCAGTCTGTTGTGGATGGGAGAGCTTGGGAAGTGAGTCAGTTGTTGTTCACTGATGATACAGCGCTGGTGGCTGATTCATGTGAGAAATTGCAGAAGCTGGTGACTTAGTTCAGTAAAGTGTGTGAGAGAAGAAAGTTAAGAGTAAATGTGAATAAGAGCAAGGTTATTAGGTACAGTAGGGTTGAGGGTCAAGTCAATTGGGAGGTAAGTTTGAATGGAGAAAAACTGGAGGAAGTAAAGTGTTTTAGATATCTGGGAGTGGATCTGGCAGCGGATGGAACCATGGAAGCGGAAGTGAATCATAGGGTGGGGGAGGGGGCGAAAATTCTGGGAGCCTTGAAGAATGTTTGGAAGTCGAGAACATTATCTCATAAACCAAAAATGGGTATGTTTGAAGGAATAGTGGTTCCAACAATGTTGTATGGTTGCGAGGCGTGGGCTATGGAAAGAGTTGTGTGTAGGAGGGTGGATGTGCTGGAAATGAGATGTTTCAGGACAATATGTGGTGTGAGGTGGTTTGATCGAGTAAGTAATGTAAGGGTAAGAGAGATGTGTGGAAATAAAAAGAGTGTGGTTGAGAGAGCAGAAGAAGGTGTTTTGAAATGGTTTGGTCACATGGAGAGAATGAGTGAGGAAAGATTGACCAAGAGGATATATTTGTCAGAGGTGGAGGGAACGAGGAGAAGTGGGAGACCAAATTGGAGGTGGAAAGATGGAGTGAAAAAGATTTTGAGTGATCGGGGCCTGAACATGCAGGAGGGTGAAAGGCGGGCAAGGAATAGAGTGAATTGGAACGATGTGGTATACCAGGGTCGACATGCTGTCAATAGATTGAACCAGGGCATGTGAAGCGTTTGGGGTAAACCATGGAAAGTTGTGTGGGGCCTGGATGTGGAAAGGGAGCTGTGGTTTCGGTGCATTATTACATGACAGCTAGAGACTAAGTGTGAACGAATGGGGCCTTTGTTGTCTTTTCCTAGCGCTACCTCGCACACATGAGGGGGAAGGGTGTTGTTATTCCATGTGTGGCGAGGTGGCGATGGGAACAAATAAAGGCAGACAGTATGAATAATGTACATGTGTATATACGTATATGTCTGTGTGTGTATATATATGTGTACATTGAGATGTATAGGTATGTATATTTGCGTGTGTGGACGTGTATGTAAATACATGTGTATGTGGGCGGGTTGGGCCATTCTTTCGTCTGTTTCCTTGCGCTACCTTGCTAACACGGGAGACAGCGACAAAGCAAAATAAATAAAAAAAATATATTATTATTTTTTTTATTATACTTTGTCGCTGTCTCCTGCGTTTACGAGGTAGTGCAAGGAAACAGATGAAAGAAATGGCCCAACCAACCCCCATACACATGTATATACATACGTCCACACACGCAAATATACATACCTACACAGCTTTCCATGGTTTACCCCAGACGCTTCACATGCCTTGATTCAATCCACTGACAGCACGTCAACCCCGGTATACCACATCGCTCCAATTCACTCTATTCCTTGCCCTCCTTTCACCCTCCTGCATGTTCAGGCCCCGATCACACAAAATCTTTTTCACTCCATCTTTCCACCTCCAATTTGGTCTCCCTCTTCTCCTCGTTCCCTCCACCTCCGACACATATATCCTCTTGGTCAATCTTTCCTCACTCATTCTCTCTATGTGCCCAAACCACTTCAAAACACCCTCTTCTGCTCTCTCAACCACGCTCTTTTTATCTCCACACATCTCTCTTACCCTTACGTTACTCACTCGATCAAACCACCTCACACCACACATTGTCCTCAAACATCTCATTTCCAGCACATCCATCCTCCTGCGCACAACTCTATCCATAGCCCACGCCTCGCAACCATACAACATTGTTGGAACCACTATTCCTTCAAACATACCAATTTTTGCTTTCCGAGATAATGTTCTCGACTTCCACACATTCTTCAAGGCCCCCAGAATTTTCGCCCCCTCCCCGACCCTATGATCCACTTCCGCTTCCATGGTTCCATCCGCTGCCAGATCCACTCCCAGATATCTAAAACACTTCACTTCCTCCAGTTTTTCTCCATTCAAACTCACCTCCCAATTGACTTGACCCTCAACCCTACTCTACCTAATAACCTTGCTCTTATTCACATTTACTCTTAACTTTCTTCTTCCACACACTTTACCAAACTCAGTCACCAGCTTCTGCAGTTTCTCACATGAATCAGCCACCAGCGCTGTATCATCAGTGAACAACAACTGACTCACTTCCCAAGCTCTCTCATCCCCAACAGACTTCATACTTGCCCCTCTTTCCAAAACTCTTGCATTTACCTCCCTAACAACCCCATCCATAAACAAATTAAGCAACCATGGAGACATCACACACCCCTGCTGCAAACCTACATTCACTGAGAACCAATCACTTTCCTCTCTTCCTACACGTACAGATGCCTTACATCCTCGATAAAAACTTTTCACTGCTTCTAACAACTTTCCTCCCACACCATATATTCTAAATACCTTCCACAGAGCATCTCTATCAACTCTATTATATGCCTTCTCCAGATCCATAAATGCTACATACAAATCCATTTGCTTTTCTAACAGGTAGTGGTGATGTGAGAAGGAGATGGAGTGAGTATTTTGAAGGTTTGTTGAATGTGTTTGATGATAGAGTGGCAGATATAGGGTGTTTTGGTCGAGGTGGGGTGCAAAGTGAGAGGGTTAGGGAAAATGATTTGGTAAACAGAGAAGAGGTAGTGAAAGCTTTGAGGAAGATGAAAGCCGGCAAGGCAGCAGGTTTGGATGGTATTGCAGTGGAATTTTTTAAAAAAGGGGGTGACTGTATTGTTGACTGGTTGGTAAGGTGATTTAATGTATGTATGACACATGGTGAGGTGCCTGAGGATTGGCGGAATGCGTGCATAGTGCCATTGTACAAAGGCAAAGGGGATAAGAGTGAGTGCTCAAATTACAGAGGTATAAGTTTGTTGAGTATTCCTGGTAAATTATATGGGAGGGTATTGATTGAGAGGGTGAAGGCATGTACAGAACATCAGATTGGGGAAGAGCAGTGTGGCTTCAGAAGTGGTAGAGGATGTGTGGATCAGGTGTTTGATTTGAAGAATGTATGAGAAAAAAATATATATTTTTACAAATGGATTTGTATGTAGCATTTATGGATCTGGAGAAGGCATATGATAGAGTTGATAGAGATGCTCTGTGGAAGGTATTAAGAATATATGGTGTAGGAGGAAAGTTGTTAGAAGCAGTGAAAAGTTTTTATCGAGGATGTAAGGCATGTGTACGTGTAGGAAGAGAGGAAAGTGATTGGTTCTCAGTGAATGTAGGTTTGCGGCAGGGGTGTGTGATGTTTCCATGGTTGTTTAATTTGTTTATGGATGGGGTTGTTAGGGAGGTAAATGCAAGAGTTTTGGAAAGAGGGGCAAGTAGGAAGTCTGTTGGGGATGAGAGAGCTTGGGAAGTGAGTCAGTTGTTGTTCGCTGATGATACAGCGCTGGTGGCTGATTCATGTGAGAAACTGCAGAAGCTGGTGACTGAGTTTGGTAAAGTGTGTGGAAGAAGAAAGTTAAGAGTAAATGTGAATAAGAGCAAGGTTATTAGGTAGAGTAGGGTTGAGGGTCAAGTCAATTGGGAGGTGAGTTTGAATGGAGAAAAACTGGAGGAAGTGAAGTGTTTTAGATATCTGGGAGTGGATCTGGCAGCGGATGGAAATATGGAAGCGGAAGTGGATCATAGGGTGGGGGAGGGGGCAAAAATTCTGGGGGCCTTGAAGAATGTGTGGAAGTCGAGAACATTATCTCGGAAAGCAAAAATGGGTATGTTTGAAGGAATAGTGGTTCCAACAATGTTGTATGGTTGCGAGGCGTGGGCTATGGATACAGTTGTGCGCAGGAGGATGGATGTGCTGGAAATTAGATGTTTGAGGACAATGTGTGGTGTGAGGTGGTTTGATCGAGTGAGTAACGTAAGGGTAAGAGAGATGTGTGGAAATAAAAAGAGCGTGGTTGAGAGAGCAGAAGAGGGTGTTTTGAAGTGGTTTGGGCACATGGAAAGGATGAGTGAGGAAAGATTGACCAAGAGGATATATGTGTCGGAGGTGGAGGGAACGAGGAGAAGAGGGAGACCAAATTGGAGGTGGAAAGATGGAGTGAAAAAGATTTTGTGTGATCGGGGCCTGAACATGCAGGAGGGTGAAAGGAGGGCAAGGAATAGAGTGAATTGGAGCGATGTGGTATACCGGGGTTGACGTGCTGTCAGTGGATTGAATCAAGGCATGGGAAGCGTCTGGGGTAAACCATGGAAAGCTGTGTAGGTATGTGTATTTGCGTGTGTGGACGTGTGTTTATGCATGTGTATGGGGGGGGGTTGGGCCATTTCTTTCGTCTGTTTCCTTGCGCTACCTCACAAACACGGGAGACAGCGACAAAGTATAATAAAATAATAATAAATAATATATATATATATTATCCCTGGGGATAGGGGTGAAAGAATACTTCTCACGCATTCCTCGCGTGTCGTAGAAGGCAACTAGAGGGAACGGGAGCGGGGGGCCAGAAATCCTCCCCTCCTTGTATTTTTTAACTTTCTAAAATGGGAAACAGAAGAAGGAGTCATGCGGGGAGTGCTCATCCTCCTCGAAGGCTCAGACTGGGGTGTCTAAATGTGTGTGGATGTAACCAAGATGTGAAAAAAGGAGAGATAGGTAGTATGTTTGAGGAAAGGAACCTGGATGTTTTGGCTCTGAGTGAAACGAAGCTCAAGGGTAAAGGGGAAGAGTGGTTTGGGAATGTCTTGGGAGTAAAGTCAGGGGTTAGTGAGAGGACAAGAGCAAGGGAAGGAGTAGCAGTACTCCGGAAACAGGAGTTGTGGGAGTATGTGATAGAATGTAAGAAAGTAAATTCTCGATTAATATGGGTAAAACTGAAAGCTGATGGAGAGAGATGGGTGATTATTGGTGCATATGCACCTGGGCATGAGAAGAAAGATCATGAGAGGCAAGTGTTTTGGGAGCAGCTGAATGAGTGTGTTAGTGGTTTTGATGCACGAGACCGGGTTATAGTGATGGGTGATTTGAATGCAAAGGTGAGTAATGTGGCAGTTGAGGGAATAATAGGTATACATGGGGTGTTCAGTGTTGTAAATGAAAATGGTGAAGAGCTTGTAGATTTATGTGCTGAAAAAGGACTGGTGATTGGGAATACCTGGTTTAAAAAGCGAGATATACATAAGTATACGTATGTAAGTAAGAGAGATGGCCAGAGAGCGTTATTGGATTACGTGTTAATTGACAGGCGCGCGAAAGAGAGACTTTTGGATGTTAATGTGCTGAGAGGTGCAACTGGAGGGATGTCTGATCATTATCTTGTGGAGGCTAAGGTGAAGATTTGTATGGGTTTTCAGAAAAGAAGAGTGAATGTTGGGGTGAAGAGGGTGGTGAGAGTAAGTGAGCTTGGGAAGGAGACTTGTGTGAGGAAGTACCAGGAGAGACTGAGTACAGAATGGAAAAAGGTGAGAACAATGAAAGTAAGGGGAGTGGGGGAGGAATGGGATGTATTTAGGGTATCAGTGATGGATTGCGCAAAAGATGCTTGTGGCATGAGAAGAGTGGGAGGTGGGTTGATTAGAAAGGGTAGTGAGTGGTGGGATGAAGAAGTAAGATTATTAGTGAAAGAGAAGAGAGAGGCATTTGGATGATTTTTGCAGGGAAAAAATGCAATTGAGTGGGAGATGTATAAAAGAAAGAGACAGGAGGTCAAGAGAAAGGTGCAAGAGGTGAAAAAGAGGGCAAATGAGAGTTGGGTTGAGAGAGTTTCATTAAATTTTAGGGAGAATAAAAAGATGTTCTGGAAGGAGGTAAATAAAGTGCGTAAGACAAGGGAGCAAATGGGAACTTCAGTGAAGGGCGCAAATGGGGAGGTGATAACAAGTAGTGGTGATGTGAGAAAGAGATGGAGTGAGTATTTTGAAGGTTTGTTGAATGTGTTTGATGACAGAGTGGCAGGTATAGGGTGTTTTGGTCGAGGTGGTGTGCAAAGTGAGAGGGTTAGGGAAAATGATTTGGTAAACAGAGAAGAGGTAGTAAAAGCTTTGCGGAAGATGAAAGCCGGCAAGGCAGCAGGTTTGGATGGTATTGCAGTGGAATCTATTAAAAAAGGGGGTGACTGTATTATTGACTGGTTGGTAAGGTTATTTAATGTATGTATGACTCATGGTGAGGTGCCTGAGGATTGGCAGAATGCGTGCATAGTGCCATTGTACAAAGGCAAAGGGGATAAGAGTGAGTGCTCAAATTTTAGAGGTATAAGTTTGTTGAGTATTCCTGGTAAATTATATGGGAGGGTATTGATTGAGAGGGTGAAGGCATGTACAGAGCATTAGATTAGGGAAGAGCAGTGTGGTTCAGAAGTGGCAGAGGATGTGTGGATCAGGCGTTTGCTTTGAAGAATGTATGTGAGAAATACTTAGAAAAGCAAATGGATTTGTATGTAGCATTTATGGATCTGGAAAAGGCATATGATAGAGTTGATAGAGATGCTCTGTGGAAGGTATTAAGAATATATGGTGTGGGAGGCAAGTTGTTAGAAGCAGTGAAAAGTTTTTATCGAGGATGTAAGGCATGTGTACGTGTAGAAAGAGAGGAAAGTGATTGGTTCTCAGTAAATGTAGGTTTGCGGCAGGGGTGTGTGATGTCTCCATGGTTGTTTAATTTGTTTATGATGGGGTTGTTAGGGAGGTGAATGCAAGAGTTTTGGAAAGAGGGGTAAGTATCAAGTCTGTTGCGGATGAGAGACCTTGGGAAGTGAGTCAGTTGTTGTTTGCTGATGATACAGTATTGGTGGCTGATTCATGTGAGAAACTGCAGAAGCTGGTGACTGAGTTTGGTAAAGTGTGTGAAAGAAGAAAGTTAAAAGTAAATGTGAATAAGAGCAAGGTTATTAGGCACAGTAGGGTTGAGGGTCAAGTCAATTGGGAGGTAAGTTTGAATGGAGAAAAACTGGAGGAAGTAAAGTGTTTTAGATATCTGGGAGTGGATCTGGCAGCGGATGGAACCATGGAAGCGGAAGTGGATCATAGGGTGGGGGAGGGGGCAAAAATTCTGGGAGCCTTGAAGAATGTGTGGAAGTCGAGAACATTATCTAAGAAAGCAAAAATGGGTATGTTTGAAGGAATAGTGGTTCCAACAATTTTGTATGGTTGCAAGGCGTGGGCTATGGATAGAGTTGTGCGCAGGAGGATGGATGTGGTGGAAATGAGATGTTTGAGGACAATGTGTGGTGTGAGGTGGTTTGATCGAGTAAGTAACGTAAGGGTAAGAGAGATGTGTGGAAATAAAAAGAGCGTGGTTGAGAGAGCAGAAGAGGGTGTTTTGAAATGGTTTGGGCACATGGAGAGAATGAGTGAGGAAAGATTGACCAAGAGGATATATGTGTCGGAGGTGGAGGGAACGAGGAGAAGTGGGAGACCAAATTGGAGGTGGAAAGATGGAGTGAAAAAGATTTTGTGTGATCGGGGCCTGAACATGCAGGAGGGTGAAAGGAGGGCAAGGAATAGAGTGAATTGGATCGATGTGGTATACTGGGGTTGACATGCTGTCAGTGGATTGAATCAGGGCATGTGAAGCGTCTGGGGTAAACCATGGAAAGCTGTGTAGGTATGTACATTTGCGTGTGTGGAAGTGTATGTATATACATGTGTATGGGGGTGGGTTGGGCGAATAGTTTGAAAAAAAAAAAAATATATATATATATATATATATATATATATATATATATATATATATATATATATATATATATATATATTTTTTTTGTTTTGTTTTGTTTTGTCCCTGTCTCCCGCGTTTGTGAGGTAGCGCAAGGAAACAGGAAAGAAATGGCCCAACCCACCCCCATACACATGTATATACATACGTCCACACACGCAAATATACATACCTACACAGCTTTCCATGGTTTACCCCAGACGCTTCACATGCCCTGATTCAATCCACTGACAGCACGTCAACCCCGGTATACCACATCGATCCAATTCACTCTATCCCTTGCCCTCCTTTCACCCTCCTGCATGTTCAGGCCCCGATCACACAAAATCTTTTTCACTCCATCTTTCCACCTCCAATTTGGTCCCCCACTTCTCCTCATTCCCTCCACCTCCGACACATATATCCTCTTGGTCAATCTTTCCTCACTCATTCCCTCCATGTGCCCAAACCATTTCAAAACACCCTCTTTTGCTCTCTCAACCACGCTCTTTTTATTTCCACACATCTCTCTTACCCTTACGTTACTTACTCGATCAAACCACCTCACACCACACATTGTCCTCAAACATCTCATTTCCAGCACATCCATCCTCCTGCGCACAACTCAATCCATAGCCCACGCCTCGCAACCATACAACATTGTTGGAACCACTATTCCTTCAAACATACCCATTTTTGCTTTCCGAGATAATGTTCTCGACTTCCACACATTCTTCAAGGCTCCCAGAATTTTCGCCCCCTCTCCCACCCTATGATCCACTTCCGCTTCCATGGTTCCATCCGCTGCCAGATCCACTCCCAGATATCTAAAACACTTTACTTCCTCCAGTTTTTCTCCATTCAAACTTACCTCCCAATTGACTTGACCCTCAACCCTACTGTACCTAATAACCTTGCTCTTATTCACATTTACTCTTTACTTTCTTCTTTCACACACTTTACCAAACTCAGTCACCAGCTTCTGCAGTTTCTCACATGAATCAGCCACCAGCGCTGTATCATCAGCGAACAACAACTGACTCACTTCCCAAGCTCTCTCATCCCCAACAGACTTCATACTTGCCCCTCTTTCCAAAACTCTTGCATTCACCTCCCTAACAACCCCATCCATAAACAAATTAAACAACCATGGAGACATCACACACCCCTACCGCAAACCTACATTCACTGAGAACCAATCACTTTCCTCTCTTCCTACACGTACACATGCCTTACATCCTCGATAAAAACTTTTCACTGCTTCTAACAACTTGCCTCCCACACCATATATTCTTAATACCTTCCACAGAGCATCTCTATCAACTCTATCATATGCCTTCTCCAGATCCATAAATGCTACATACAAATCCATTTGCTTTTCTAAGTATTTCTCACATACATTCTTCAAAGCAAACACCTGATCCACACATCCTCTACCACTTCTGAAACCACACTGCTCTTCCCCAATCTGATGCTCTGTACATGCCTTCACCCTCTCAATCAATATCCTCCCATATAATTTACCAGGAATACTCAACAAACTTATACCTCTGTAATTTGAGCACTCACTCTTATCCCCTTTGCCTTTGTACAATGGCACTATGCATGCATTCCGCCAATCCTCAGGCACCTCACCATGAGTCATACATACATTAAATAACCTTACCAACCAGTCAACAATACAGTCACCCCCTTTTTTAATAAGTTATATAGATAACTTTTCCCTCATAAAAATCAGTTTGCAAAACAATTATGCTTCTCTGTGAAGACAAATTATAACAAGCAGACAGGTAGATGATTTTATGATATCAAAAACACATAAAACTTGTGACCTATCTCTGAGGAGATTTTGGATTTTGATGGATTTCAGAAATACGAGTTAGATTGTGATGTGAACATACCATACCATTTAACAAAGTGTTTTGCATAAAGGGCCTCAAACAAGTTCTAGGTAGTATTTGCTTGTAATTCAGGCTGGGAACCAAAAAAGTCATTAATCCTGAGGACCAAGAAATGTTTGAATTTTGGAATTTTACAGATTATACAAACTTGGGTCTAAAGATGGTAGTCCATACACTATCTATCGTAACCTTAACAGAGCTTTTTGTACATTTGATACAGATTTAAATGTTATCTGTTTATAATACTGTACAGTGAGGTCCTAGAACCCAAACTCTGCTTGTCTGGTTCTCCATACAGAACAGACAAACAAGTCTGGATACCCTTTAGTCATCTGTATCATTAGAAAGAGATGTACCTAGATATTTCAGTACAGTATAGCATGTTCACAGAAGCCATTACTTGTTCAATATTCATTTCATGACAGTTTCAACAGTAATTAACCAATCTGCTACATATCAATTTTTCAGGCTAGTTCCTGGCATCAATAATCCACAAAAAAGTGAATTAGAATCCTACTGTTTTTATCACTTTTTCAGTATCGAAAGGAAATACATTTTTTATTGCTGGAACTAAAATTCCTTGAGATCCATACCATATAGAGAAAAATATTTTTACAGCAAGATTGCAAAATCTGGCATGTTAAACAAATTCTCTTACAAGCAGGACATAATCTGATGTACAAGAAGCAATAAAGAGATAAATTCCAGGTGAAAAGTGAAAGTTGTTAGTTTACCATGGTTTTAATTTTTCTAACTTCTATTTCACAGTAAATTAAGAATATGACAACACAGAATTGCATATATGTAAATTATGAATAATTTACATTTAACTTTAATAAAAAATAAGCCAATAATCTTAATCTAAGGTAATGCTGGATGCTTGAGTTGTCAGAGGATTCTTTGGAGATTCTGACCACTTTGCAGTTCTTGAAGAAGTGAAGATTAAGAAGTGCAGGAATGGTGTAAGGAAGAATGGAGAGGTGAAAGTGTTTACTAGGCAGAAGATGAATCAGGAAGAATGGGAAGAATGCAAGGAGTATGAAGGAATGGTGACAGGAAGTTTTAATGAAGGTGCTGCAAACGTTGGGGTGCAGTCATATATGACGATAAAGAATGGTGAAAGGAAGTTTGTCTGAGAGTGCAGCAAATGTTGGGATGCAGTCATGTATGAGCTGTTTAAATTGTTTAAAGAAGGACTGTTAAAGGTTACAGAATTAGTACCTGAGTACATGGTTGCGAGATATAAGAATAAAAGTGGAAATGCATGGTGGATGGATGTGATGAGAAATGCTGTGAAAGAGAAGAAAAAGTGCATGTGGTACAATGCTCAAAAGGAATTTACCAGTGGCAATTCAGCAAAGACGGAGGGAAAAATATATGATGTCTAAGTGGAATATTAAGAGGCTGATTGAGAAAAGCAAAGAAAGAGTACATGAAAATTTTGGAAGAAAGTTGGGTGAAAAGTTTAAGGAAAATAAGAAATTGTACCAGAGGAAAGTGAAGGTGAAAGAGGAAAGATGTGAATGTAAGAGTGAAAATGTAAATATGAAAAGTAAGAATGGGATTTGCTGAACAAGAATTAAGAAGTGAAAGAAAGATGGAAAGAGTATTTTGAAGAAATTATGGATGTCAGAGATTTTAAGGTATCAGTTGTCACATGCATGGTCTTGGAGGATAGCAGGAAAAAGACACAAGTGCAGAGGCCTATAGCAAGAAGGGAAGTAAAAAGAAAAAAAAAGGCAATGATAAGGTTGAAGGTAAGAAAGGTACAAGGAGTGGATGGAATTACAGCTGAAGTGTTGAAGAATGAAGGACTAAGTGTGACAATAGATGCATTTGATTTGTAATTTTGCATGGAAACAAAAGGTTGTGCGCTTCAGCGAGGTAGCACCAAGAAAACAGACAAAAAAGGCCATATTCGTTCACACTCAGTCTCTAGCTGTCATGTGCAATGCACTAAAACCACAGGTCCCTATCCACATCTAGGCCCAACAAACCTTTCTATGGTTTACATCAGATGTTTCAAATGCCCTAGTTCAGTCCATTGATAGCAATCAGACCCTGGTATACCACATCATTCTTACTCACTCTAATCCTTGCACGCCTCTCACCCTACTATATGTTCAGGCACTGACCACTCAAAGTCTTTTTCATTCCGTCCTTCCACCTCCAATTTCATCACCCGCTTCTCCTTCTCCCCACCAAACTTGACACATATATCCACTTTGTCAATCTTTCCTCACTCATTCTCTCGATATGCCCAAACAATTTCAACACACCCTCTTCTGTACTCTCACCCACACTCTTTTTTATTTCCAAACATTTCTCTTACCCTTTCACTACTTACTTGATCAAACCACCTCACACCACATATTGTCCTCAACCATTTCATTACCAACACATCTACCCTCCTCCATACAACCCTATCTACAGCCCATGCCTCGCAATCATATAACATTGTTGGAACTACTGTTCCTTCAAACATACCCATTTTTGCTATCCGAGATAATATTCTCTCCCACACATTCTTCGTCGCTCCCAGAGCATTTGCCCCCTCAGTGTCTCACTTCCACTCCCATGGTTCGATCTGCTGCTAAGTCCAATCCTAGGTATCTAAACATTTCACTTACTCCAATTTTTCTTCATTCAAACTTACATCCCAACTTACTTGTCCTTCAACCTTGCTGAACTTAATAACCTTGCTCTCATTTACATCTACTCTTAACTTTCTCCTTTCACACACTTTCCCAAACTCAGTCACAAACTTCTGCAGTTTCTCACTTGAATAAGCTACCAGAGCTGTATCATCAGTGAACAATACCTGACTCACTTCCCAGTCCCTCTCATCCCCAACAGAGTGCATACTCGCCCCTCACTCCAAAACTTTTGAATAACCTCCCTAACAACCCCATCCATAAACAAATAAAGCAACCATGGGGAGGTCATCGCATGCCCCTGCCACAGACCAACATTCATTAGGGAACCAATCACTCTCCTCTCTTCCTACTCATACAAATGCCATACATCTTTGGTAAAAACTTTTCACTACTTCTAGCAGCTTGCCTCCCACACCATATACTCTATCAGCCCTATCATTTGCATCCTCCTGATCCATAAATGCTACATACAAATCCATCTATTTTTCTAAGTGTGTATTACATATTTTTTCTATTATACTTTATCGCTGTCTCCCGTGTTAGCAAGGTAGCGCAAGGAAACAGACGAAAGAATGGCCCAACCCACCCATACACACATGTATATACATACACGTCCACACATGCATATATACATACACGTCCACACATGCATATATACATACCTATACATCTCAACATATACATACATATACACACACAGACATATACATATATACACATGTATATATTTCATACTGTCTGCCCTTACTCATTTCCGTCGCCACCCCACCACATATGAAATGACAACCCCCTCCCACGCATGTGCATGAGGTAGCTCTAGGAAAAGACAACAAAGGCCACATTCATTCACATTCAGTCTCTAGCTGTCATGTATAATGCAGCAAAACCACAGCTCCCTTTCCACATCCAGACCCCACAAAACTTTCCATGGTTTACCCCAGATGCTTCACATGCCCTGGTTCAATCCATTAACAGCATGTTGACCCCGGTATACCACATCGTTCCATTTCACTCTATTCCTTGCACACCTTTCATCCTCCTGCATGTTCAGGCCCCAATCACTCAGAATCTTTTTCACTCCATCTTTCCACCTCCAATTTGGTCTCCCACTTCTCCTCGTTCCCTCCACCTCTGACACATATATCTTCTTTGTGAACGAATGTGGCCTTTGTTGTCTTTTCCTAGCACTACCTCATGCTGTGCAGGGGGAGGGGGTTCTCATTTCATGATTGGTAGCGTGGCGACAGGAATGAATAAGGGCAGACAATATGAATTAATATGTATATGTCTGTGTGTGTATATATATGTATACATTGAGATGTATAGGTATGTATATGTGCGTGTGTGGACGTGTATGTATATACATGTGTACGTGGTTGGGCTGGGCCATTCTTTCATCTGTTTCCTTGCGCTATCTGATTAACGCAGGAGACAGCGAGAAAGTATGATAAAGAAAAAATATGTGTGTGTGTGTGTGTGTGTGTGTGTGTGTGTGTGTATGTGTGTGTGTGTGTGTGTGTGTGTGTGTGTGTGTGTATGAGTGAATGGGCTATTCTTCGTCTACTTTCTGAAGCTACCTTGTTGACGCGGGACACAGCAATTAAGTGCAATTGAATGTGGAATGGCAAAAAGTGAGAGCAAATGACGTGAGGGGAGTGGGGGAGAAATGGGATGTATTTAGAGAAGTGGTGATGGCTTGTGCAAAAGATGCATGTGGCATGAGAAAGGTGGGAGGTGAGCAGATTAGAAAGGGTAGTGAGTGTTTAGATGAATAAGCAAGGTTGTTACTGAAAGAGAAAAGAGAGGTATATGGATGATACCTGTAGGGAAGTAGTGCCAATGACTGGGAAATGTATAAAGTGGCAGGAGGTCAAGGGAAAGGCGCAAGGGTTGAAAATGAGGGCAAATGAGACCTGGGGTGAGAGACTATCATCAAATTCTTGGGAAAATAAAAAGATGTTTTGGAAAGAGGTAAATAACATGCATAAGACATGAGAACAAATGGGATCATCGGCGAAGGGGGTAAGTGGGGAGGTAATAACAGGTAGTGATGAAATGAGAAGATGGAGTGAGTATTTCAAAGGCTCATTGAATGTGTCTGATGACAGAGTGCTAGATATGGGGTGTTTTGGTCAGGGTAATGTGTAAAGTGAGAGGGTCAGAGAGAATGGTGTGGTAAAAAGAGAAGAGATTGTGAAAGCTTTGCAGAAGATGAAAGCTAACAAGGTGGCAGGTTTGGATAGTATTGCAGTAGAATTCATTAAAAAAAAAGGGGGTGACTTGTGTGGTTGATTGGTTGGTAAGGATATTTAACGTATGTATGGACCATGATGAAGTGCCTGAGGATTGGCAGAATACGTCCATAGTGCCATTGTACAAAGCCAAGGGGGATAAAGGCGAGTGTTCAAACTATAGAGGCATAAGTTTGTTGAGTATTCCTGGGAAATTATATGGGAGGGTATTGATTGCGAGGGTCAAGGCATGTACAAAGCATCAGATTGGGGAAGAGCAGTGTGGTTTCAAAAGAGGTAGAGGATGTGTGGATCAGGTGTTTGCTTTCAAGAATGTATTTGAGAAATGACTGGAAAAACAGATGGATTTGTATGTGGCATTTATGGATCCGGGAAAGTATATGATAGGGTTGATAGATATGCTTTGTGGAAGGTTTTAAGGGTATATAGTGTGGGAGATAAGTTCCTAGAAGCAGCGAAATATGCTTTGTGGAAGGTTTCAAGGGTATATAGTGTGTGAGGTAAGTTGCTAGAAGCAGTGAAAAGTTTTTACCAAGGATGTAAGGCATGTGTACGAGTAGAAAGAGAAAAGTGATTGGTTCTCAGTGAATGTTGGTCTGTGGTAGGGGTGTATGATATCCCCTTGGTTGTCTAATGTTTTTATGGATGGGATGGTTAGGGAGGTAAATGCAAGAGTTTTGGAGAGAGGGTTGAGTATACAGTCTGTTGGGGATGAGAGGGCCTGGAAAGTGAGTTAGTTGTTGTTCGCCAATGATACAGCTCTAGTGGCTGATTCATGTGAGAAACTGCAGAAGTTGGTGACTGAGTTTAGAAAAGTGTGTGTAAGGAGAAAGCTGAGAGCATATGTGAATAAGGGCAAGGTTATTAGGTTCAGTAGGGTTGAGGGACAAGTTACTTGGGATGTAAGTCTGAATGGAAAAAACTGGAGGAAGTGAAGTGTCTCAAGATATCAGGGAGTGGGCTTAGCATCAGATGTAACCACAGAAGCAGAGGTGAGTCACAAGGTGGGGGAGGGGAAGAAGGTTCTGGGAGTGATGATAAATGTGTGGAAGGAGAGAACGTTATCTCGGAGAGCAAAAATGGGCATGTTTGAAGGAATAGTAGTTCCAACAATGTTATACCGTTGCGAGGCATGGGCTAAAGATAGGGTTGTATGGAGAAGGGTGAATGTGTTGGAAATTAAATGTTTGAGGACAATATGTAGTGTGAGGTGGTTTGACCGAGTAAGTAATGAAAGGGTAAGAGAGATGTGTGGAAATAAAAGAGTGTGGTTGAGTGAGTAGAAGAGGGTGTGGTGTAATGGTCTGGACATATGAAGAGAATGAGTAAGGAAAGATTGACAGAAAGAATATATCTGTCAGTGGTGGAGAGAACAAGAAGCGGGAGGCCAAATTAGAGGTGGAAGGATGGAGTGAAAAAGATTTTCAGTGATGGGGCCTGAACATACAGGAGGGTGAAAGGTGTGCAAGGAATAGATTGAACTGAACCAACATGGTATACTGGGGTCGTCATGCCGTCAATGGACTGAACCAGGGCATGTAAAGCATCTGGGGTAAACCACGGAAAGGTCTGTGAGACCTGGATGTGGATAGGTTGCTGTGATTTCAGTGCATTACACATGACAGCTAGAGACCAAGTGAGAACAAACGTGGCCTTTTTGTCTGTTTTTCTGGAGCAACAAAACTGAAGTGGGGGTGAGGAGGAGGAGGAGGAGGAGGAGGAGGAGGAGGAGGAGGAGGGGGGCAACAGGAATGGATGAAGGGAAGTAAGTATTAATATGCACATCTGTATATACTTATATGTTGATATATTTATGTATATCCCTGGGGGTAGGGGAGAAAGAATACTTCCCACGTATTCCCTGCATGTCGTAGAAGGCGACTAAAAGGGGAGGGAGCGGGTGGCTGGAAATCCTCCCCTCTCGTTTTTTGTAATTTTCCAAACGAAGGAACAGAGAAGGGGGCCAGGTGAGGATATTTCCTCTAAGGCCCAGTCCTCTGTTCTTAACGCTACCTCGCAAACGTGGGAAATGGCGAATAGTATGAAAAAAAAAAAAAAATTTATGTATATGTACGTAAGTGGGCGATTATGTATGTATATATATATAAATATTTTTTTTTTTTTTTTTTTATACTTTGTCGCTGTCTCCCGCGTTTGCGAGGCAGCGCAAGGAAACAGACGAAAGAAATGGCCCAACCCCCCCCCATACACATGTACATACACACGTCCACACACGCAAATATACATACCTACACAGCTTTCCATGGTTTACCCCAGACGCTTCACATGCCTTGATTCAATCCACTGACAGCACGTCAACCCCTGTATACCACATCGATCCAATTCACTCTATTCCTTGCCCTCCTTTCACCCTCCTGCATGTTCAGGCCCCGATCACACAAAATCTTTTTCACTCCATCTTTCCACCTCCAATTTGGTCTCCCTCTTCTCCTCGTTCCCTCCACCTCCGACACATATATCCTCTTGGTCAATCTTTCCTCACTCATCCTCTCCATGTGCCCAAACCACTTCAAAACACCCTCTTCTGCTCTCTCAACCACGCTCTTTTTATTTCCACACATCTCTCTTACCCTTACGTTACTCACTCGATCAAACCACACATTGTCCTCAAACATCTCATTTCCAGCACATCCATCCTCCTGCGCACAACTCTATCCATAGCCCACGCCTTGCAACCATACAACATTGTTGGAACCACTATTCCTTCAAACATACCCATTTTTGCTTTCCGAGATAATGTTCTCAACTTCCACACATTCTTCAAGGCCCCCAGAATTTTCACCCCCTCCCCCACCCTATGATCCACTTCCGCTTCCATGGTTCCATCCGCTGCCAGATCCACTCCCAGATATCTAAAACACTTCACTTCCTCCAGTTTTTCTCCATTCAAACTCACCTCCCAATTGACTTGACCCTCAACCCTACTGTACCTAATAACCTTGCTCTTATTCACATTTACTCTTAACTTTCTTCTTCCACACACTTTACCAAACTCAGTCGCCAGCTTCTGCAGTTTCTCACATGAATCAGCCACCAGCGCTGTATCATCAGCGAACAACAACTGACTCACTTCCCAAGCTCTCTCATCCCCAACAGACTTCATACTTGCCCCTCTTTCCAAAACTCTTGCATTTACCTCCCTAACAACCCCATCCATAAACAAATTAAACAACCATGGAGACATCACACACCCCTGCTGCAAACCTACATTCACTGAGAACAAATCACTTTCCTCTCTCCCTACACGTACACATGCCTTACATCCTCGATAAAAACTTTTCACAGCTTCTAACAACTTGCCTCCCACACCATATATTCTTAATACCTTCCACAAAGCATCTCTATCAACTCTATCATATGCCTTCTCCAGATCCATAAATGCTACATACAAATCCATTTGCTTTTCTAAGTATTTCTCACATACATTCTTCAAAGCAAACACCTGATCCACACATCCTCTACCACTTCTGAAACCACACTGCTCTTCCCCAATCTGATGCTCTGTACATGCCTTCACCCTCTCAATCAATACCCTTCCATATAATTTACCAGGAATACTCAACAAACTTATACCTCTGTAATTTGAGCACTCACTCTTATCCCCTTTGCCTTTGTACAATGGCACTATGCACACATTCCGCCAATCCTCAGGCACCTCACCATGAGTCATACATACATTAAATAACCTTACCAACCAGTCAACAATACAGTCACCCCCTTTTTTAATAAATTCCACTGCAATACCATCCAAACCTGCTGCCTTGCCGGCTTTCATCTTCCACAAAGCTTTCACTACCTCTTCTCTGTTTACCAAATCATTTTCCCTAACCCTCTCACTTCGCACACCACCTCCACCAAAACACCCTATATCTACCACTCTATCATCAAACACATTCAACAAACCTTCAAAATACTCACTCCATCTCCTTCTCACATCGCCACTACTTGTTATCACCTCCCCATTTGCGCCCTTCACTGAAGTTACCATTTGCTCCCTTGTCTTACGCACTTTATTTACCTCCTTCCAGAACATCTTTTTATTCTCCCTAAAATTTAATGATACTCTCTCACCCCAACTCTCATTTGCCCTTTTTTCACCTCTTGCACCTTTCTCTTGACCTCCTGTCTCTTTCTTTTATACATCTCCCACTCAATTGCATTTTTTCCCTGCAAAAATCGTCCAAATGCCTCTCTCTTCTCTTTCACTAATACTCTTACTTCTTCATCCCACCACTCACTACCCTTTCTAATCAACCCACCTCCCACTCTTCTCATGCCACAAGCATCTTTTGTGCAATCCATCACTGATTCCCTAAATACATCCCATTCCTCCCCCACTCCCCTTACTTCCATTGTTCTCACCTTTTTCCATTCTGTACTCAGTCTCTCCTGGTACTTCCTCACACAGGTCTCCTTCCCAAGCTCACTTACTCTCACCACCCTCTTCACCCCAACATTCACTCTTCTTTTCTAAAAACCCATACAAATCTTCACCTTAGCCTCCACAAGATAATGATCAGACATCCCTCCAGTTGCACCTCTCAGCACATTAACATCCAAAAGTCTCTCTTTCGCACGTCTGTCAATTAACACGTAATCCAATAACGCTCTCTGGCCATCTCTCCTACTTACATAAGTATGAGCACTCCCCGCGTGACTCCTTCTTCTGTTTCCCATATATATATATATATATATATATATATATATATATATATATATATATATATATTTGAAATGGTTTGGGCACATGGAGAGAATGAGTGAGGAAAGATTGACCAAGAGGATATATGTGTCGGAGGTGGAGGGAACGAGGAGAAGAGGGAGACCAAATTGGAGGTGGAAAGATGGAGTGAAAAAGATTTTGTGTGATCGGGGCCTGAACATGCAGGAGGGTGAAAGGAGGGCAAGGAATAGAGTGAATTGGAGCGATGTGGTATACAGGGTTTGACGTGCTGTCAGTGGATTGAATCAAGGCATGTGAAGCGTCTGGGGTAAACCATGGAAAGCTGTGTAGGTATGTATATTTGCGTGTGTGGACGTGTGTATGTACATGTGTATGGGGGGGGGGCCATTTCTTTCGTCTGTTTCCTTGCGCTACCTCGCAAACGCGGGAGACAGCGACAAAGTATAAAAAAAAAAAAAAAAAAAAAAAAAAAAAAAAAAAAAAATATATATATATATATATATATATATATATATATATATAGGGGGTGAAAGAATACTTCCCACGTATTCCTCGCGTGTCGTAGAAAGCGACTAGAGGGGACGGGAGCGGGGGGCCAGAAATCCTCCCCTCCTTGTATTAACTTTCAAAAATGGGAAACAGAAGGAGTCACGCGGGGAGTGCTCATCCTCCTCGAAGGCTCAGAGTGGGGTGCCTAAATGTGTGTGGATGTAACCAAGATGTGAAAAAAGGAGAGATAGGTAGTATGTTTGAGGAAAGGAACCTGGATGTTTTGGCTCTGAGTGAAACGAAGCTCAAGGGTAAAGGGGAAGAGTGGTTTGGGAATGTCTGGGGAGTAAAGTCAGGGGTTAGTGAGAGGACAAGAGCAAGGGAAGGAGTAGCAATACTCCTGAAACAGGAGTTGTGGGAGTATGTGATAGAGTGTAAGAAAGTAAATTCTCGATTAATATGGGTAAAACTGAAAGTTGATGGAGAGAGGTGGGTGATTATTGGTGCATATGCACCTGGGCATGAGAAGAAAGATCAAGAGAGGCAAGTGTTTCGGGAGCAGCTGAATGAGTGTATTAGTGGTTTTGATGCACGAGACCGGGTTATAGTGATGGGTGATTTGAATGCAAAGGTGAGTAATGTGGCAGTTGAGGGAATAATTGGTATACATGGGGTGTTCAGTGTTGTAAATGGAAATGGTGAAGAGCTTGTAGATTTATGTGCTGAAAAAGGACTGATGATTGGGAATACCTGGTTTAAAAAGCGAGATATACATAAGTATACTTATGTAAGTAGGAGAGATGGCCAGAGAGCGTTATTGGATTACGTGTTAATTGACAGGCGTGCGAAACAGAGACATTTGGATGTTAATGTGCTGAGAGGTGCAACTGGAGGGATGTCTGATCATTATCTTGTGGAGGCTAAGGTGAAGATTTGTATGGGTTTTCAGAAAAGAAGAGTGAATGTTGGGGTGAAGAGGGTGGTGAGAGTAAGTGAGCTTGAGAAAGAGACCTGTGTGAGGAAGTACCAGGAGAGACTGAGTACAGAATGGAAAAAGGTGAGAACAATGGAAGTAAGGGGAGTGGGGGAGGAATGGGATGTATTTAGGGAATCAGTGATGGATTGCACAAAAGATGCTTGTGGCATGAGAAGAGTGGGAGGTGGGTTGATTAGAAAGGGTAGTGAGTGGTGGGATGAAGAAGTAAGAGTATTAGTGAAAGAGAAGAGAGGCATTTGGACGATTTTTGCAGGGAAAAAATGCAATTGAGTGGGAGATGTATAAAAGAAAGAGACAGGAGGTCAAGAGAAAGGTGCAAGAGGTGAAAAAAAGGGCAAACGAGAGTTGGGGTGAGAGAGTATCATTAAATTTTAGGGAGAATAAAAAGATGTTCTGGAAGGAGGTAAATAAAGTGCGTAAGACAAGGGAGCAAATGGGAACTTCAGTGGAGGGCGCAAATGGGGAGGTGAAAACAAGTAGTGGTGATGTGAGAAGGAGATGGAGTGAGTATTTTGAAGGTTTGTTGAATGTGTTTGATGATAGAGTGGCAGATATAGGGTGTTTTGGTGGAGGTGGTGTGCAAAGTGAGAGGGTTAGGGAAAATGATTTGGTAAACAGAGAAGAGGTAGTGAAAGCTTTGCGGAAGATGAAAGCCAGCAAGGCAGCAGGTTTGGATGGTATTGCAGTGGAATTTATTAAAAAAGGGGGGTGACTGTATTGTTGACTAGTTGGTAACGTTATTTAATGTATGTATGACTCATGGTGAGGTGCCTGAGGATTGGCGGAATGCGTGCATAGTGCCATTGTACAAAGGCAAAGGGGATAAGAGAGAGTGCTCAAATTACAGAGGTATAAGTTGTTGAGTATTCCTGGTAAATTATATGGGAGGGTATTGATTGAGAGGGTGAAGGCATGTACAGAGCATCAGATTGGGGAAGAGCAGTGTGGTTTCAGAAGTGGTAGAGGATGTGTGGATCAGGTGTTTGCTTTGAAGAATGTATGTGAGAAATACTTAGAAAAGCAAATGGATTTGTATGTAGCATTTATGGATCTGGAGAAGGCATATGATAGAGTTGATAGAGATGCTCTGTGGAAGGTATTAAGAATATATGGTGTGGGAGGAAAGTTGTTAGAAGCAGTGAAAAGTTTTTATCGAGGATGTAAGGCATGTGTACGTGTAGGAAGAGAGGAAAGTGATTGGTTCTCAGTGAATGTAGGTTTGCGGCAGGGGTGTGTGATGTCTCCATGGTTGTTTAATTTGTTTATGGATGGGGTTGTTAGGGAGGTAAATGCAAGAGTTTTGGAAAGAGGGGCAAGTATGAAGTCTGTTGGGGATGAGAGAGCTTGGGAAGTGAGTCAGTTGTTGTTCGCTGATGATACAGCGCTGGTGGCTGATTCATGTGAGAAACTGCAGAGCCTGGTGACTGAGTTTGGAAAAGTGTGTGGAAGAAGAAAGTTAAGAGTAAATGTGAATAAGAGCAAGGTTATTAGGTACAGTAGGGTTGAGGGTCAAGTCAATTGGGAGGTGAGTTTGAATGGAGAAAAACTGGAGGAAGTGAAGTGTTTTAGATATCTGGGAGTGGATCTGGCAGCGGATGGAACCATGGAAGCGGAAGTGGCTCATCGGGTGGGGGAGGGGGCGAAAATTCTGGGAGCCTTGAAGAATGTGTGGAAGTCGAGAACATTATCTCGGAAAGCAAAAATGGGTATGTTTGAAGGAATAGTGGTTCCAACAATGTTGTATGGTTGCGAGGCGTGGCTATGGATAGAGTTGTGCGCAGGAGGATGGATGTGCTGGAAATGAGATGTTTGAGGACAATGTGTGGTGTGAGGTGGTTTGATCGAGTAAGTAACGTAAGGGTAAGAGAGATGTGTGGAAATAAAAAGAGCGTGGTTGAGAGAGCAGAAGAGGGTGTTTTGAAATGGTTTGGGCACATGGAGAGAATGAGTGAGGAAAGATTGACCAAGAGGATATATGTGTCGGAGGTGGAGGGAACGAGGAGAAGAGGGAGACCAAATTGGAGGTGGAAAGATGGAGTGAAAAAGATTTTGTGTGATCAGGGCCTGAACATGCAGAGGGTAAAAAGGAAGGAAGGAATAGAGTGAATTGGAGCGATGTGGTATACCGGGGTTGACGTGCTGTCAGGGGATTGAATCAAGGCATGTGAAGCGTCGGGGGTAAACCATGGAAAGCGTGTAGGTATGTAATTTGCGTGTGTGGACGGGATGTATATACATGTGTAGGGGGTGGGTTTTTTTTTTGGGGCCCTTTCTTTCGTCTGTTTCCTTTCGCTACCTCCAAACGCGGGAGACAAACGGAAATAAAAAGAAAAAAAAAAAAAAAATATATATAATATAATTATATAAATTATATTTCCCCGGGGGTAGGAGAAAGAATACTTCCCATCGTATTCCCTGCGTGCGTAGAAGGCGACTAAAAGGGGAGGGAGCGGGGGGCTGGAAATCCTCCCCTCTCACTTTTTTTTAAATTTTTCCCAAAAAAAGAAGGGGGAAAAGAGAAGGGGCCCAGGTGAGGATATTCCCTCAAGGGCCCAGTCCTCTGTTCTCAACGCTAACCTCGCGATCGGGGGAAAAGGCGAATAGTATGAAAGAAAAGAAAGAATATATATATATAAATATAATAATATATATATATAATATAATTATAAAATAAAAATGTGTGTGTGTGTGTTGGTGTGTGGATATGAGTGGATGAGCCATTTTTCATCTGTTTCCCCCACTCTACCTCACTGACGCGGGAAACACCAATTTAAAGGGAAAGGGATGTACTTAGGGAAGCACCCATGGGTTTCGCAAAAGATGCATATGGCATGAGAAAGAGAGAGGGCAGATTTTTAAAGAGTTGTAGTGGCAGGATGAAGAAGTAAGAGTTGTCATTGAAAAAGAAAAGAGAGGCGTTTGGACAATACTTGTAGGGAATATGCAAATGGGCTGGAGATGTATACAAGAAAGCCCCGCAGGAGGTCAAAGAGAAGGTGCAAGAGGTGAAAAGAAAGGAAATGAGAGTTTTTGGGTGAAGAGTTTTCACTAAACCTTTTAGGAGAAAAATGAGTTTTGGAAGGAGTAAATAATGTGTGGAAGACAAGAGAAGAAATAGAAATACAGTGAAGGGGGAAAACGGGGAGGTAATAAAAGGTAGTGATGAAGTAAGAAGGAGGTGGAGCAAGTATTTCGAAGGTTCCCTTAAATGTGTTTGATGAAATGAGTGGCAGATATAGGGTGTCTTGTTCAGGGGGGTGTATGAAGTTTTGAGGGTCAAGAAGAATGGGTTTTGGTTAAGAGACAAAAAGGTAGAAAGCTTTGCGGAAAAACAAAAACCGGGAAGGCGGCAGTTTTGGGTGCTTTTGAATGAATTTTTAAAAAAAAAAAAGGGGGGGGCTGTTGTTTTGACTGGTTGGTAAAAGGGTATTCACTGTAAAATGGCTCGGTGAAGTGCCTGAGGGTTGGCAGAAAGCAGCATAGTGCCTTTGTACAAAGGCAAGGGGATAAAGGTGAGTGTTTTAAACTTTAAAAAAGGCAAAAGTTTATTCGATAGTCCTGGGAAATTATATGGGAGGGTATTGAAATGAGAGGTGGGCATGTACGAAATATCAAATTGGGGGAAAAGTATTGTGGTTTCAGAAGTGTGGAGGATGTGTGGATCAGGGGTTTACTTTGAAGAATGTATGAGAGAAATACCTT
>NC_092296.1:11328102-11469464 GCF_036320965.1 Panulirus ornatus
TGAGAAACTGCAGAAGTTGGTGATGAGTTTAAAAAAAGTGTGTGTAGGAGAAAGTTGAGAGCATATGTGAATAAGGGAAAGGTTTTAGGTTCAGTAGGGTTGAGGGAAAAAGTTACTTGGATGTAGTCTGGGGGGAAAAAAAAAAACTGGGGAGTAAAGTGTCTCTAGATATCGGGAGTGGCTTAGATAGATGTAACCACAGAAGCAGAGGTGGGGTCCAAGGTGGGGGAGGGGAAAGGTTTCTGGGAGTGGATGATTTTTTGTGGGGAAAGGGAAAGGAAAACGTATCTCGGAGAGCAAAAATGGGAGTTGAGGGAATAGTAGTTCCACCAATGTTTCCCTTTTGCGAGGATGGGCAAAGAAAAGGGTGTATGGAGAAGGGGAAGTATGGTTGAATTAAATGTTTGAGGACAAATATGTAGTGTAGGTGGTTTAAACCGAGTAAGTAATGAAAAGGGTAAGGGATGTGTGGAATAAAAGAGTGTGGTTGATTTGGTAGAAGAGGGTGTGTGTAAGGTTTGGACATATGAAGAGAATGAGTAAGAAAAATTTTGGGACAGAAAGTTTATCGTCAGTGGTGGAGAAAAACAAGAAGCGGAGCCAATTAGAGGTGGAAGGATGGAGTGAAAAATTTTTCAGTGATGGGGCCTGAAATACAGGAGGGTGAAAGGTGGCCCAGGAATAGATTGAACTGAACCAACTGGTTACTGGGTCGTATCCCGTAAAATGGATTTGACGGGGGCAGGGTAAAGCATTTGGGGAAAAACCGGGAAAGTCTGTGGGGACCTGGATGTGGATGGTTGCTGTGATTTCAGTGCATTCCAGACAGTTTGAGACCAAGTGAGAACAAACGTGGCCTTTTTGTCTGTTTTTCTGGAGCAACAAACTGAGTGGGGGGGAGGAGGAGGAGGAGGAGGGGGAGGGGAGGAGGAGGAGGCGGGGGGCAACGGGAAAACTGGATGAAGGGAATAAGTATTAATATGCAATCTGTATATATTAATGTTAATATATATGTTATACCGGGGGGGGTAGGGGAGAAAGAATACTTCCCCGTATTACCTGCGTGTCGTAAAAGGGGGACTAAAGGGGGGGGGCGGGTGGTGGAAATCCTCCCCCTCGTTTTTTGTATTTTCCAAACGAAGGAACAGAGAGGGGGCCAGGTGAGGATATTTCCTCTAAGGCCCAGTCCTCTGTTTTAACGTACCTCGCAACGCGGGAAATGGGGGTAGATGAAAAAAAAAAATTAGGTATATGTCGTAAGTGGGAGATATGTATGTATATTATTATATATATAATATATTTTTATTAAAATTTATAATAATACTTATATTTTTATATTTATATATATTTTTTATTGTACTTTGTTGTGTCCCCGCATTTGCGAGGTGCGCAAGGAAACGACGAAGAAATGGCCCAAAGCCCCATCCCGGGTATTTTCATACGCCCACACGAAAATTAAAACATACCTACACATTTTCATGGTTTACCCCGACGCTTCATTGCCCCCGATCAATCCCTGACAGCCTTTAACCAGGTATACAACATCACTCCATTCACTTATTCCTTGCCCTCCTTTTCACCTCCTGCATTTTTCAGCCCGTCAACAAAATCTTTTTCACCCCTCTTTCCTCCTAATTTGTTCCCCTTTTTCCCGTTCCTCCCCCTTTCCGAACATATATCTCTTGGAAAATCTTTCCTCCTATCCCTCTACATGTCCCCCAACCACTCCAAACACCCTCTTCGGGTCTCTCAACCACGCTCTTTTTATTTCCCCCAAAATCTCTTTCCCCTTTCGTTACTCACTGATCAAACCAACACTGTCCTAAAAATTCTTTCCAGCACACCATCCTCCTGGCCCAAAATCTATCCTAGCCCCCGCCTTGCAACCATACACATGGTTTTGGGAAACCATATTCCTTCAACATACCCCCTTTTTGCTTTCCGAGTTAATGTTCTCGACTTCCACACTTCTTTAAGGCCCAGATTTTTTGCCCCTCCCACCTTGATCCACTTCCGCTTCCAGGTTCCATCCGCTGCCAGATCCACTCCCCGATATCTAAACATCACTTCCTCCCGTTTTTTTCCATTTAAACCACCTCCCCAAATTTACTTGACCTCAACCCTACTGTACCTAATACCTTGCTCTTTTTCACATTTATCTTAACTTTCTTCTTCACCACACTTTACCAAACTCAGTACCAGCTTCTGCAGTTTCTCACATGAATCAGCCACAGGCTGGATCACAGCGGGAAAAACAACTGACTCCCCTTCCAAGTCTCTCAAACACCAAAGGGCTTTTTTCTTGCCCTCTTTCCAAAACTCTTGCTTTACTCCTAACAACCCATCCTAAACAAATTAAAAAACCTGAGAATCACCCACCCGCCGCAAACCTACATTCACTGAGATCAAATCACTTTCCGTTCCCTACCCGTACACAGCCTTTCATCCCCGTAAAACTTTTCATGCTTCTACATTTTCTCCCACACCATTTTTCTTTTACCCCCTTTCCCCAAAGCATCTCTATCAACTTTACATATGCCTTCTCCGATCCATAAATGCTCTACAAACCATTTGCTTTTTAAATAAATTTTCACATACTTTTTTTCAAAGCAAAACCTGATCACGCATCCCCTACCCTTTGAAAAAACACGCTTTCCCCAATCTGTGCCCCTGTACATGCCTTCACCTCCCAAACAATACCCTCCATATTTTTTTTTCCAGGAATACTCAACAAACTTACCCCCGTTTAATTGAGCACTTCAACTCTTATCCCTTTGCTTGTACTTGGCCCCTTTGCACATTTTGCCAAACCTCAGCACTCACCCTGAGTCAAAATACCTTTAAAAAACCCTTTCCAAACCAGGGCAAAAATTTCAGTCACCCTTTTTTAAAAAATTCACTGCAATACCAAACCAAACTGCGGGCCCGCCGGGCTTAAACTCCACAAAGCTTCACTACCTTTCCTGTTTACCAAATATTTTCCTTACCCTCACTTTTGCACACACATCCACCAAAACACCTTTTTCTCCCTCTACATCAAAAATTCAACAAACCTTCAAATTCTCACTCATCTCCCTTTCACTCGCTACCCACTGTTATCACTCCCCCTTTGCGCCCTTCACTGAAGTTCAGTTGCTCCTTGTCTTACGCACTTTATTTACTCCTTCCAGGACATCTTTTTTATTCTCCCCAAAATTTAATGATACTCTCTCACCCCAACTCTCATTTGCCCTTTTTTTTTCCCTTGCACCTTTTTTCTTGGGCCCCCTGTCTCTTTCTTTTATACAATCCCACTCAATTGCATTTTTTCCCTGCAAAAAAACGTCCCAAAAGCCTCTCTCTTCTCTTTCACTATACCCTTTCTTCTTATCCCCCCACCCATACCCTTTCTAATCACCCCCCTCCCTCTTTCATTTCCACAAGCCCCTTTTGCGCAAAACCATCACTGATTCCCCAAAAACATCCCCTTCTCCCCCTCCCTTACTTCTTTTTTTCACCTTTTCCCTTTGTTTTCAGTCTCTCCTGGTTTCTTCCCCAAAGGTCCCTTGAAATGGTTTTGGGCACATGGAGAGAATGAGTGAGGAAAGATTGACCAAGAGGATATAATGTGTCGGAGGTGGAGGGAACGAGGAGAAGAGGGAGACCAAATTGGAGGTGGAAAGATGGAGTGAAAAATATTTTGTGTGATCGGGGCCTGAACATGCAGGAGGGTGAAAGGAGGGCAAGGAACAGAGTGAATTGGAGCGATGTGGTATACAGGGGTTGACGTGCTGTCAGTGGATTGAATCAAGGCATGTGAAGCGTCTGGGGTAAACCATGGAAGGCTGTGTAGGTATGTATATTTGCGTGTGTGGACGTATGTACATGTGTATGGGGGGGGTTGGGCCATTTCTTTCGTCTGTTTCCTTGCGCTACCTCGCAAACGCGGGAGACAGCGACAAAGTATGAAAAAAAAAAAAAAAAAAAAAAATATATATATATATATATATATATTATATATATATATAGGGGGTGAAAGAATACTTCCCACGTATTCCTCGCGTGTCGTAGAAAGCGACTAGAGGGGACGGGAGCGGGGGGCCAGAAATCCTCCCCTCCTTGTATTAACTTTCTAAAATGGGAAACAGAAGGAGTCACGCGGGGAGTGCTCATCCTCCTCGAAGGCTCAGAGTGGGGTGCCTAAATGTGTGTGGATGTAACCAAGATGTGAAAAAAGGAGAGATAGGTAGTATGTTTGAGGAAAGGAACCTGGATGTTTTGGCTCTGAGTGAAACGAAGCTCAAGGGTAAAGGGGAAGAGTGGTTTGGGAATGTCTGGGGAGTAAAGTCAGGGGTTAGTGAGAGGACAAGAGCAAGGGAAGGAGTAGCAATACTCCTGAAACAGGAGTTGTGGGAGTATGTGATAGAGTGTAAGAAAGTAAATTCTCGATTAATATGGGTAAAACTGAAAGTTGATGGAGAGAGGTGGGTGATTATTGGTGCATATGCACCTGGGCATGAGAAGAAAGATCAAGAGAGGCAAGTGTTTCGGGAGCAGCTGAATGAGTGTATTAGTGGTTTTGATGCACGAGACCGGGTTATAGTGATGGGTGATTTGAATGCAAAGGTGAGTAATGTGGCAGTTGAGGGAATAATTGGTATACATGGGGTGTTCAGTGTTGTAAATGGAAATGGTGAAGAGCTTGTAGATTTATGTGCTGAAAAAGGACTGATGATTGGGAATACCTGGTTTAAAAAGCGAGATATACATAAGTATACTTATGTAAGTAGGAGAGATGGCCAGAGAGCGTTATTGGATTACGTGTTAATTGACAGGCGTGCGAAACAGAGACATTTGGATGTTAATGTGCTGAGAGGTGCAACTGGAGGGATGTCTGATCATTATCTTGTGGAGGCTAAGGTGAAGATTTGTATGGGTTTTCAGAAAAGAAGAGTGAATGTTGGGGTGAAGAGGGTGGTGAGAGTAAGTGAGCTTGAGAAAGAGACCTGTGTGAGGAAGTACCAGGAGAGACTGAGTACAGAATGGAAAAAGGTGAGAACAATGGAAGTAAGGGGAGTGGGGGAGGAATGGGATGTATTTAGGGAATCAGTGATGGATTGCACAAAAGATGCTTGTGGCATGAGAAGAGTGGGAGGTGGGTTGATTAGAAAGGGTAGTGAGTGGTGGGATGAAGAAGTAAGAGTATTAGTGAAAGAGAAGAGAGGCATTTGGACGATTTTTGCAGGGAAAAAATGCAATTGAGTGGGAGATGTATAAAAGAAAGAGACAGGAGGTCAAGAGAAAGGTGCAAGAGGTGAAAAAAAGGGCAAACGAGAGTTGGGGTGAGAATCATTAAATTTTAGGGAGAATAAAAAGATGTTCTGGAAGGAGGTAAATAAAGTGCGTAAGACAAGGGAGCAAATGGGAACTTCAGTGGAGGGCGCAAATGGGGAGGTGAAAACAAGTAGTGGTGATGTGAGAAGGAGATGGAGTGAGTATTTTGAAGGTTTGTTGAATGTGTTTGATGATAGAGTGGCAGATATAGGGTGTTTTGGTGGAGGTGGTGTGCAAAGTGAGAGGGTTAGGGAAAATGATTTGGTAAACAGAGAAGAGGTAGTGAAAGCTTTGCGGAAGATGAAAGCCAGCAAGGCAGCAGGTTTGGATGGTATTGCAGTGGAATTTATTAAAAAAGGGGGTGACTGTATTGTTGACTGGTTGGTAAGGTTATTTAATGTATGTATGACTCATGGTGAGGTGCCTGAGGATTGGCGGAATGCGTGCATAAAGCCATTGTACAAAGGCAAAGGGGATAAGAGAGAGTGCTCAAATTACAGAGGTATAAGTTTGTTGAGTATTCCTGGTAAATTATATGGGAGGGTATTGATTGAGAGGGTGAAGGCATGTACAGAGCATCAGATTGGGGAAGAGCAGTGTGGTTTCAGAAGTGGTAGAGGATGTGTGGATCAGGTGTTTGCTTTGAAGAATGTATGTGAGAAATACTTAGAAAAGCAAATGGATTTGTATGTAGCATTTATGGATCTGGAGAAGGCATATGATAGAGTTGATAGAGATGCTCTGTGGAAGGTATTAAGAATATATGGTGTGGGAGGAAAGTTGTTAGAAGCAGTGAAAAGTTTTTATCGAGGATGTAAGGCATGTGTACGTGTAGGAAGAGAGGAAAGTGATTGGTTCTCAGTGAATGTAGGTTTGTGGCAGGGGTGTGTGATGTCTCCATGGTTGTTTAATTTGTTTATGGATGGGGTTGTTAGGGAGGTAAATGCAAGAGTTTTGGAAAGAGGGGCAAGTATGAAGTCTGTTGGGGATGAGAGAGCTTGGGAAGTGAGTCAGTTGTTGTTCGCTGATGATACAGCGCTGGTGGCTGATTCATGTGAGAAACTGCAGAAGCTGGTGACTGAGTTTGGAAAAGTGTGTGGAAGAAGAAAGTTAAGAGTAAATGTGAATAAGAGCAAGGTTATTAGGTACAGTAGGGTTGAGGGTCAAGTCAATTGGGAGGTGAGTTTGAATGGAGAAAAACTGGAGGAAGTGAAGTGTTTTAGATATCTGGGAGTGGATCTGGCAGCGGATGGAACCATGGAAGCGGAAGTGGATCATAGGGTGGGGGAGGGGGCAAAAATCCTGGGGGCCTTGAAGAATGTGTGGAAGTCGAGAACATTATCTCGGAAAGCAAAAATGGGTATGTTTGAAGGAATAGTGGTTCCAACAATGTTGTATGGTTGCGAGGCGTGGGCTATGGATAGAGTTGTGCACAGGAGGATGGATGTGCTGGAAATGAGATGTTTGAGGACAATGTGTGGTGTGAGGTGGTTTGATCGAGTGAGTAACGTAAGGGTAAGAGAGATGTGTGGTAATAAAAAGAGCGTGGTTGAGAGAGCAGAAGAGGGTGTTTTGAAGTGGTTTGGGCACATGGAGAGGATGAGTGAGGAGAGATTGACCAAGAAGATATATGTGTCGGAGGTGGAGGGAACAAGGAGAAGAGGGAGACCAAATTGGAGGTGGAAGGATGGAGTGAAAAGGATTTTGTGTGATCGGGGCCTGAACATGCAGGAGGGTGAAAGGAGGGCAAGGAATAGAGTGAATTGGAGCGATGTGGTATACCGGGGTTGACGTGCTGTCAGTGGATTGAATCGGGTCATGTGAAGCGTCTGGGGTAAACCATGGAAAGCTGTGTAGGTATGTATATTTGCGTGTGTGGACGTATGTATATACATGTGTATGGGGGGGGGGTTGGGCCATTTCTTTCGTCTGTTTCCTTGCGCTACCTCGCAAACGCGGGAGACAGCGACAAAGTATAATAAAAAAAAAAAAATATATATATATATTTTTTTTTTATTTTGCTTGTCGCTGTCTCCCGCATTTGCGAGGTAGCGAAAGGAAACAGACGAAAGAAATGGCCCAACCCACCCCCATACAAAATGTATACACACACACGTCCACACATGCAAATATATATACCTATACATCTCAATGTACACATATATATACATACACAGACACATACATATATAACCATGCACACAATTCACACTGTCTGCCCCCATTCACTCCCATCGCCACCTCGCCACACATGGATATATTTTTTTTTTTTTTTTATACTTTGACGCTGTCTCCCGCGTTTGCGAGGTAGCGCAAGGAAACAGACGAAAGAAATGGCCCAACCCACCCCCATACACATGTATATACATACGTCCACACACGCAAATATACATACCTACACAGCTTTCCATGGTTTACCCCAGACGCTTCACATGCCTTGATTCAATCCACTGACAGCACGTCAGCCCCGGTATACCACATCGCTCCAATTCACTCTGTTCCTTGCCCTCCTTTCACCCTCCTGCATGTTCAGGCCCCGATCACACAAAATCTTTTTCACTCCATCTTTCCACCTCCAATTTGGTCTCCCTCTTCTCCTTGTTCCCTCCACCTCCGACACATATATCCTCTTGGTCAATCTTTCCTCACTCATCCTCTCCACGTGCCCAAACCACTTCAAAACACCCTCTTCTGCTCTCTCAACCACGCTCTTTTTATTTCCACACATCTCTCTTACCCTTACGTTACTCACTCGATCAAACCACCTCACACCAGTATGGTTGACTGGTTGGTAAGGTTATTTAATGTATGTATGACTCATGGTGAGGTGCCTGAGGATTGGCGGAATGCGTGCATAGTGCCATTGTACAAAGGGAAAGGGGATAAGAGTGAGTGCTCAAATTACAGAGGTATAAGTTTGTTGAGTATTCCTGGCAAATTATATGGGAGGGTATTGATTGAGAGGGTGAAGGCATGTACAGAGCATCAGATTGGGGAAGAGCAGTGTGGTTTCAGAAGTGGTAGAGGATGTGTGGATCAGGTGTTTGCTTTGAAGAATGTATGAGAGAAATACTTAGAAAAGCAAATGGATTTGTATGCAGCATTTATGGATCTAGAGAAGGCATATGATAGAGTTGATAGAGATGCTCTGTGGAAGGTATTAAGAATATATGGTGTGGGAGGCAAGTTGTTAGAAGCAGTGAAAAGTTTTTATCGAGGATGTAAGGCATGTGTACATGTAGGAAGAGAGGAAAGTGATTGGTTCTCAGTGAATGTAGGTTTGCGGCAGGGGTGTGTGATGTCTCCATGGTTGTTTAATTTGTTTATGGATGGGGTTGTTAGGGAGGTAAATGCAAGAGTTTTGGAAAGAGGGGCAAGTATGAAGTCTGTTGGGGATGAGAGAGCTTGGGAAGTGAGTCAGTTGTTGTTCGCTGATGATACAGCGCTGGTGGCTGATTCATGTGAGAAACTGCAGAAGCTGGTGACTGAGTTTGGTAAAGTGTGTGAAAGAAGAAAGTTAAGAGTAAATGTGAATAAGAGCAAGGTTATTTGGTACAGTAGGGTTGAGGGTCAAGTCAATTGGGAGGTGAGTTTGAATGGAGAAAAACTGGAGGAAGTGAAGTGTTTTAGATATCTGGGAGTGGATCTGGCAGCGGATGGAAACATGGAAGCGGAAGTGGATCATAGGGTGGGGGAGGGGGCAAAAATTCTGGGAGCCTTGAAGAATGTGTGGAAGTCGAGAACATTATCTCGGAAAGCAAAAATGGGTATGTTTGAAGGAATAGTGGTTCCAACAATGTTGTATGGTTGCGAGGCGTGGACTATGGATAGAGTTGTGCGCAGGAGGATGGATGTGCTGGAAATGAGATGTTTGAGGACAATGTGTGGTGTGAGGTGGTTTGATCGAGTAAGTAACGTAAGGGTAAGAGAGATGTGTGGAAATAAAAAGAGCGTGGTTGAGAGAGCAGAAGAGGGTGTTTTGAAATGGTTTGGTCACATGGAGAGAATGAGTGAGGAAAGATTGACCAAGAGGATATATGTGTCGGAGGTGGAGGGAACGAGGAGAAGAGGGAGACCAAATTGGAGGTGGAAAGATGGAGTGAAAAAGATTTTGTGTGATCAGGGCCTGAACATGCAGGAGGGTGAAAGGAGGGCAAGGAATAGAGTGAATTGGAGCGATGTGGTATACCGGGGTTGACGTGCTGTCAGTGGATTGAATCAAGGCATGTGAAGCGTCTGGGGTAAACCATGGAAAGCTGTGTAGGTATGTATATTTGCGTGTGTGGACGTATGTATATACATGTGTATGGGGGTGGGTTGGGCCATTTCTTTCGTCTGTTTCCTTGCGCTACCTCGCAAACGCGGGAGACAGCGGGAAATAAAAAGAAAAAAAAAAATATATATATATATATATATATATATATATATATATATGTGTGTGTGTGTGTGTGTGTGTGTGTGTGTGTGCATATGAGTGGATGAGCCATTCTTCATCTGTTTCCTAGCTCTACCTCACTGACGCGGGAAACACCAATTAAGGAATGGGATGTACTTAGGGAAGCAGCGATGGCTTTCGCAAAAGATGCATATGGCATGAGAAAGATGGGAGAGGGCAGATTTGAAAGAGTTGTGAGTGGCAGGATGAAGAAGTAAGGTTGTCATTGAAAAAGAAAAGAGAGGCGTTTGGACAATACTTGTAGGGAAGTAGTGCAAATGACTGGGAGATGTATACAAGAAAGCAGCAGGAGGTCAAGAGAAAGGTGCAAGAGGTGAATAAGAAAGGAAATGAGAGTTGGGGTGAGAGAGTATCACTAAACTTTAGGGAGAAAAATGATGTTTTGGAAGGAGGTAAATAATGTGTGGAAGACAAGAGAAGAAATAGAAATATCAGTGAAGGGGGAAAACGGGGAGGTAATAAAAGGTAGTGATGAAGTAAGAAGGAAGTGGAGCAAGTATTTCGAAGGTTTCTTAAATGTGTTTGATGACTGAGTGGCAGATATATGGTGTCTTGTTCAGGGTGGTGTATGAAGTTAGAGGGGTCAGAGAGAATGGTTTGGTTAAGAGACAAGAGGTAGTGAAAGCTTTGCGGAAGACAAAATCCGGTAAGGCGGCAGTTTTGGGTGCTATGACAGTGGAATTTATTAAAAAAAAAGGGGGTGGCTGTTGTTATTGACTGGTTGGTAAGGATATTCACTGTATAAATGGCTCGTGGTGAAGTGCCTGAGGATTGGCAGAATGCATGCATAGTGCCTTTGTACAAAGGCAAGGGGGATAAAGGTGAGTGTTCAAACTAAAGAGGCAAAAGTTTATTCGAGTATTCCTGGGAAATTATATGGGAGGGTATTGACTGAGAGGTGAAGGCATGTACAGAGTATCAGATTGGGGAAGAGCATTGTGGTTTCAGAAGTGGTGGAGGATGTGTGGATCAGGGGTTTACTTTGAAGAATGTATGAGAGAAATACTTAGAAAAACAGATGGATTTGTATGTAGCATTCATGGATCTGGAGAAAGCATATGATAAGGTTGATAGAGATGCTTTGTGTAAGGTTTTAGGAGTATACAGTGTGGGAGGTAAGTTGCTAGAAGCAGTGAAAAGTTTTCATTGAGGATGTAAGGCATGTGTATGGGTAGGAAGAGAGGAGTGACTGGTTCCCAGTGAATGTTGATTTGCGGCAGGGGTGTGAGATGGCAAAACTGGGTATGTTTGAAAGCACAGTAGACAGCCAGCAACCAGGGAGGTTTATTACTGTTAAAGCTGACTAGGTATTGGGAATGTTAGTGACTCCTGCATAGTGAGCCAGAAGTTCAGTTCACTCCTCTGATCCAGGATGCAGCGTTTTCTTTCTGCCTTAACCACACATGGACTGCTGGCATTCTGTCCACAAATATACAATCTTGCCTTGTCAAACATACCACTCAACAACACTTAACTCACAAAGGTCTTTCTCTGTACTGCTAGATTTTCCTGCATTATGCACAATGCACAAGGCCTGCTTTTTGGCAAAATGGTAGAAACAATAAACAAATATAGTAGACAGGAATTTAGGCACGAGTATTTGGTAGAAACATGATGTAGAAGGAGCAGGTAGAAACATGATGTAGAAGTAGCAGGTAGGAATATTGGGCAGATGCACTGGGAAGATGTAGTAGGTTAGAGCATTAGACAGGAATATTAGACAGACATAACAGTTAGTAATAGCCGGTAGGAACACCAGGTAGGAGCTTCTGGAATCAGTGCTCTAGAGTTGCTCTCTGCCAGTGGCCTGTTAAGGGTGAACCAATGAAGGCTATGAAGTAGCACTGGAGTTCACCAGTTATGGAGACTCTTTTGCCATGGCCATCTCCTTGAGTGAGTTCCCGAAGAGAATGGTCATCAGAGATGTAGATAGATATATTGATAATAAAGAAATCCTAATGCTGTTCTATAGATGAAAGGCATGAGCTATAGATGAAAATGTATGGTAGAGGGTGACTATGTTAGAAATGAAATGTCATTATCATCTTTTATTTTCATACTTTGTCACTGTGTCCCGTGTTAGCGAGATAGCACAAGGAACAGATGAAAGAATGAACAAACCCACCCACATACACACGTATATATATAAATGCCCACACATGCACATATACATACCTATACATTTCGATGTATACATACATATACATGCAGAGACATATACATATATACACATGTACATTTACATGCTGCCTTCATTCATTCCCACTGCCACCCCACTATGCATGGAATGGCACCCCCTAACCGCACATGCACACAAGGCAGCTCTAGGAAAAGACAACAAAGGCCACATTCGTTCACACTCAATCTCTAGCTATCATGTGTAATGCACCAAAGCCACAACTCCCTTTCCACATCCAGGCCCCACAAAACTTTCTCTGGTTTACCCAAGATGCTTCACATGCCCTGGTTCAGTCCACTGACAGCACGTCAACCCCAGTATAACACATCGTTCCAATTCACTCTATTCCTTGCACGCCTTCCACCCTCCTGTATGTTCACGCCCCAATCACTCAAAATCTTTTTCACTCTATCCTTCCATCTCCAATTTGGTCTCTCACTTCTCCTCGCTCCCTGCACCTCTGACACACATATCCTCTTTGTCAATCTTTCCTTACTCATTCTCTCCATGTTACCAAACCATTTCAATACACCCTCTTCTGCTCTCTCAACCACACTCTTTTTATTACCACACATCTCTTACCCTTTCATTATTTACTCGATCAAACCACCTCACACCACATACCGTCCTCAATCATCTCATTTAGAACACATCCACCCTCCTCCTCACAACCCTATCTATTGCCCATGCCTCGCAACCATATAACATTGTTGGAACCACTATTCCTTCAAACATAACCATTTTTGCTCTCCGAGATAATGTTCTTGCCTTCCACATATTCTTCAAGGCTCCCAGAGCCTTCGCCCTCTCCCCCACCCTGTGACTCACTTCCACTTCCATGGTTCCATCCGCTGCTAAATCAACTCCCAGATGTTTGAAACACTTCACTTCCTCCAGGTTTTCTTCATTCAAATTTACCTCCCACTTTACTTGTCTCTCAACCCTACTGAATCTAATAACCTTGCTCTTCTTTACATTTACTCTGAGCTTTCTTCTTTCACACACATTACCAAACTCAGTCACCAACTTTTGCAGTTTCTCACCAGAATCAGCCATCAGTGCTGTATCATCAGCAAACAACATCTGACTCGCTTGACTGCATACTTGCCTCTCTCTCCATCCATCCATAAACATATTAAACAACCATAGACATCACGCACCCCTGCCGCAAACTAACACTCACTGGGAACCAATCACTTTCCTCTCTTTCTACTCGTACTTATGCCTTACATCCTCGATAAAAACTTTCAATGCTTCAAGCAACTTGCCTCCCACACCATATACTCTTAATATCTTCCACAGAGCATCTCTTTCAACTCTATCATGTGCCTTCTCCAGATCCATAAATGCTACATACAAATCCATCTGTTTTTCTAAGTATTTCTCACATACATTCTTCAAAGCAAACGCCTGATCCACACATCCTATACCAATTCTGAAACCACACTGCTCTTCCCCAATTTCATGCTCTTGTGCATACCTTTACCCTTTCAATCAATACCCTCCCATATATTTTCCCAGGAATACTCAACAAAGTTATACCTCTGTAATCAGAGCACTCACTTTTATCACCTTTGCCTTTGTACAATTGCTCTATGCATGCATTCCGCCAATCCTCAGGCACTTCGCCACGAACCATACATACACCCTCACCAACCAGTCAACAACACAGTCACCCCCCTTTTTCAATAAATTCCACTGCAATGCCATCCAAACCCGCCGCCTTACCGGCTTTCATCTTCCGCAAAGCTTTCACTATCTCTTCTCTGTTTACCAAATCATTCTTCCAGACTCTCTCACTTCGCACACCACCTCAACCAAAACACCCTATATCTGCCACTCTATCATCAAACACATTCAACAAACCTTCAAAATACTCGCTCCATCTCCCTTTCACTTCACCATTACTTGTTATTACCTCCCCATTTGCCCCTTTCACCAATGTTCCCATTTGTTCTCTTGTTTTATGCACTTTATCTACCTCCTTCCAAAACATCTTTTTATTCTGCCTAAAATCTAATGATACTCTCTCACCCCACTCTCATTCACCCTCTTTTTCACCTCTTGCACCTTTCTCTTGACCTCTTGCCTCTTTCTTTCATACATCTCCCAGTCATCTGCAGTATTTCCCTGCAGAAATCATCCAAATGCCTCTCTCTTCTCTTTCACTAAACATCTTTCTTCTTCATCCTACCACTCACTACCCTCTCTAATCTCCCCACCTCCCACATTTCCCATGTCACAGGCATCTTTTGCGCAAGCCATCACTGCTTCCCTAAATACATCCCATTCCTCCCCCACTCCCCTTACATAATTTGCTCTCACCTTTTTCCATTTTGCACTCAATCTCCCCGGGTACTTCCTCACACAAGTCTTCTTTCCAAGCTCACTTACTCTCACCACTCTCTTCACCCCAACATTCTCTCTCCTTTTCTGACAACCTCCACATATCTTCACTTTTGCCTCCACAAGATAATGATCAGACATCCCTCCAATTGCCCCTCTCAGCACACTAATATCCAAAAGTCTCTCTTTCACGCACCTATCAATTAACACGGAATCCAATAACGCTCTCTGGCCATCTCACCTACCTACTTACATATGCGGACAATATGTGGTGTGAGGAGGGTTGATTATGTAATGACAGGGTATAAGAAAAATGTGTTAATAACAAGAGTATGTTTGAGATGCTGAAGAGTGTGTGCTAAAATGTAGAAATATGAAGAGAATGAGAGAGGAGAGATTGACAGAGAGAGGATGTATGTATCAGAAGCACAAGGGACAAGAAGAAAAAAGAGACCAAGTTGGAGGTGGAACAATGGAGTAAGAAAATTTTGAGGTGAGAGGTGTACATGGGATAAAGGAACAGGAGCAATTTGGTATACAGGGGTGATATGCTACCAATGGACTGAATCAAGGCAGGTGAAGCAGCCAGGGGAAACTTTATAAAGTTGAAACACCAGCAATAAACATTCCAACCCTAAAAACAACTAAAACTGTAACATAGAGACAGGCTAAATAAAAGATGGCAGAATTCAGAGTAGTATTAACAAAAACTGAGGTACTGAAGAGTACAGATAAAACAAATTTAACAGTAATATGTTCAGGTGACTTATGTTTCAATTTCATAGAATAAGAAAAAGGTAGTCTAGAATTTCGATAAACTCTTAATTCACACATGGTAACAAGGCATTAGTGAATGAAAGTGAAAACCTACACAAATTACTGGTCATTTGTGAAATGTCTAAGTTAATCTAGGTAATACATACACCAATAAGAGATGATATCACCATTGATTTTTCATTTACAAATGGCATAGCACTAATGACAGATATGGAGTATCTAATACAAGTATTTCAGATTACAACATTAAGGATATATCTAAACATTATAAAATTATTCATATCTATTATATTTTGAGGGTCTCCCGCATTAGCGAGGTAGTGCAAGGAAACATGAAAGAATGGCCCAACCCACCCACATGCACATGTATATACATACACATCCAAACACACACATATACATACCTATACATCTCAACGTATACATATATATACACACACAGACATATACATATATACACATGTACATAATTCATACTATCTGCCCTTATTCATTCCCATCGCCACCCCGCCACATACGAAATGACAACCCCCCTTCCCCCGCATGTGCACGAGGTAGCCCTAGGAAAAGACAACAAAGGCCACATTCATTCACACTCAGTCTCTAGTCATGTATCATGCACCGAAACCACAGCTCCCTTTCCACATCCAGGCCCCACACAACTTTCCATGGTTTACCCCAGACACTTCACACACCCTGGTTCAATCCATTGACAGCACGTCGACCCCGGTATACCACATCGTTCCAATTCACTCTATTCCTTGCATGCCTTTCACCCTCCTGCATGTTCAGGCCCCGATCACTCAAAATCTTTTTCACTCCATCTTTCCACCTCCAATTTGGTCTCCCACTTCTCCTCGTTCCCTCCACCTCTGACACATATATCCTCTTGGTCAATCTTTCCTCACTCAGTCTCTCCATGTGACCAAACCATTTCAAAACACCCTCTTCTGCTATCTCAACCACACTCTTTTCATTACCACACATCTCTCTTACCCTTCCATTAATTACTCAGTCAAACCACCTCACACCACATATTGTCCTCAAACATCTCATTTCCAGCACATCCACCCTCCTCTGCACAACTGTATCCATAGCCCATGCCTCGCAACCATACAACATTGTTGGAACCACTATTCCTTCAAACATACCCATTTTTCCTTTCCGAGATAATGTTCTCGACTTCCACACATTCTTCCCAGAATTTTCACCTCTTCCCCCACCCTATGATTCACTTCCGCTTCCATGCTTTCATCCGCTGCCAAATCCACTCCCAGATATCTAAAACACTTCACTTTCTCCAGTTTTTCTCCATTCAAACTTACCTCCTGAGTGACTTGTCCCTCAACCCTACTGTACCTAATAACCTTGCTCTTATTCACATTTACTCTCAGCTTTCTGCTTTCACACACTTTACCAAACTCAGTCTCCAGCTTCTGCAGTTTCTCACATGAATCAGCCACCAGTGCTGTGTCAACAGTGAACAACAACTGACTCACTTCCCAAGCTCTCTCATCAACAACAGACTGCATACTTGCCCCTCTTCCCAAAACTTTTGCATTCACCTCCCTAACAACCCCATCCATAAAAAAGACAAACAACCATAGAGACATCACGCATCCCTGCCCCAAACCAACATTCACCGAGAACCAATCACTTTCCTCTCTTCCTACACATACACATGCCTTACATCCTCGATAAAAACTTTTCACTGCTTCTTACAACTTGCCTCCCACACCAAATATTCTTAATACCTTTCACAGAGCATCTTTATCAACTCTATCATATGCATCTCTATCAACTCTATCATATGCCTTCTCCAGATCCATAAATGCTCCATACAAATCCATTTGCTTTTCTAAGTATTTCTCACATACATTCTTCAAAGCAAACACCTGATCCACACATCCTCTACCACTTCTGAAACCACACTGCTCTTCCCCAATCTGATGCTCTGTACATGCTTTCACCCTCTCAATCAATATCCTTCCATATAATTTCCCGGGAATACTCAACAAACTTATACCTCTGTAATTTGAGCACTCACTCTTATCCCCTTTGCCTCTGTAAAATGGCACTATGCAAGCATTACGCCTATCCTCAGGCACCTCATCATGAGTCATACATACATTATATAACCTTACCAACCAGTCAACAATACAGTCACCACCTTTTTTGATAAATTCCACTTAATACCATCCAAACCTGCTGCCTTGCCAGCTTTTATCTTCCACAAAGCTTTTACTTCCTCTTCTCTGTTTACCAAATCATTCTCCCTAACCCTCTCACTTTGAACACCACCTTGACCAAAACACCCTATTTCTGCCACTCTTTTCTGCCACTCTATCATCAAACTCATTCAACAAACCTTCAAAATACTCACTCCATCTCCTTCTTACATTGCCACTACTTGTTATCACCTCCCCATTAGCCCCCTTCACTGATGTTCCCTTTTGTTCCCTTGTCTTATGCACTTTACTTACCTACTTCCAAAACATCTTTTTATTCTCCCTAAATTTTAATGATACTCTCTCACTCCAACTCTCATTTGCCCTCTTTTTCACCTCTTGCACCTTTCTCTTGACCTCCCGCCTCTTTCTTTTATACAACTCCCCGTCATTTGCACTATTTCCTTGCAAAAATGGTCCAAATCCCTCTCTCTTCTCTTTCACTAATAATCTTACTCCTTCATCCCACCACTCACTACCCTTTCTAATCTGCCCACCTCCCTCACTTCTCATGCCACAAGCATCTTTTGTGCAAGCCATCACTGCTTCCCTAAATACATCCCATTCCTCCCCCACTCCCCTTACGTCCTTTATTCTCACCTTTTTCCATTCTGTACTCAGTCTCTCCTGATACTTCCTCACACATGTCTCCTTCCCAAGCTCGCTTACTCTCACCACTCTCTTCACCCCAACATTCTCTCTTTTCTGAAAACCTCAACAAATCTTCACCTTCGCCTCCACAAGATAATGATCAGACATCCCTCCAGTTGCACCTCTCAGCACATTAACATCCAAAAGTTTCTCTCACATGCCTATCAATTAACACGTAATCCAATAACACTCTCTGGCCATCTCTCCTACTTACATACGTATACTCAGGTATATCTCTCTTTTTAAACAAGGTATTCCCAATCATCAGTCCTTTTTCAGCACATAAATCTACAAGCTCTTCACCATTTCCATTCACAACACTGAACACCCTATGTACACCAATTATTCCCTAAACTGCCACATTACTCACCATTGCATTCAAATCACCCATCACTATAACCTGGTCTCGTGGTTCAAAACTACTAACACACTCACTCAGCTGCTCCCAAAACACTTGCCTCTCATGATCTTTCTCCTCATGCCCAGGTGTATATGCACCAATAATCACCCATCTCTCTCCATCCAATATCAGTTTTACCCATATCAATCTAGAGTTTACTTTCTTACACTCTATCACATACTCCCACCACTCCTGTTTCAGGAGTAGTGCTACTCCCTCCCTTGCTCTTGTCCTCTCTAACACCTGACTTTACTTCCATGACATTTCCAAACCACTCTTCCCCTTTACCCTTGAGCTTTGTTTCACTCAGTGCCAAAACATCCAGGTTCCTTTCCTCAAACATACTTCCTATCTCTCCTTTTTTCTCATATTGGTTACATCCACACACATTTACACACCCCAATCTGAGCCTTCGAGGAGGATGAGCACTCCCCGCGCGACTCCTTCTGTTTCCCCTTTTCTGTTTCCCCTTTTAGAAAGTTAAAATACAAGGGGGAGGGTTTCTAGGCCCTGCTACCATCCCCTTTAGTCGTCTTCTACGACACGTAAGGAATGCGTGGGAAGTATTCTTTCTCCCCTATCCCCAGGGAAAAGACACATGATAAATCTATTAGGAACACCTTAAGTTTTACCCAGAAAAAATAGAATGGGACAAAGCAAACAGTATAATCTACCAATCCTTATCTCCAACACCTATTACCTTCAGTGAAGTGGCCATGGCAAAAGTCTCCATAACTAATAAACTCCAGTGCCACTTTTTAGCCTATGGTGCCTCACCCTTCACAGGCTACTGGCAGTAGGTAACTCACGCACAGTATTTTCAGAGGTTACTACTGACTACTTGTACCTTAATATGTCTCACTAATGTTCCAACCTAATACAAATACCTAATGCTCCCACCTAATGTTCCTTCCATTACATCTCCCTAATACTTCTACCTAATGCTCCTGTCTAATGTTCCTACCTACTACTTCTATTCATTGCTCGTACCATTTAGCCAAAAGGCAGGGCTAGCACAGTGCTTACCAGAGGAAAAAATCTAGAGTTAGGAAGAATGAGATGAGAGTTAGTGTTGTCAAGTATCATGGGTGACAAGAAAAGACTGCATATTAGTGGAGAGAATGCCAGCAATCCACATGTGGGTAAGGCAGAAAGAAAAGACAGCAACTAGAGTCAGAGGAGTGAAACTTGACAACCACTGAAGTGCTGGTTCACTACCCAGCCATCAACAACCCTCCTGAATCCAGGCAGGTGGTACTGATGATATACTTCCTGGTCAGTGGCTGCCTACCTACTACAATGTTTTACAAACTGGAATGAAATTCTTAAAATATGCAGCGCAAAACTAACACAATTGTTTTCTACCATAGTATAATTTTTTTTTTTTTTTTTTTTGCTTTGTCGCTGTCTCCCGCGTTTGCGAGGTAGGGCAAGGAAACAGACGAAAGAAATGGCCCAACCCACCCCCATACACATGTATATACATACGTCCACACACGCAAATATACATACCTACACAGCTTTCCATGGTTTACCCCAGACGCTTCACATGCCCTGATTCAATCCACTGACAGCACGTCAACCCCGGTATACCACATCGCTCCAATTCACTCTATTCCTTGCCCTCCTTTCACCCTCCTGCATGTTCAGGCCCCGATCACACAAAATCTTTTTCACTCCATCTTTCCACCTCCAATTTGGTCTCCCTCTTCTCCTTGTTCCCTCCACCTCCGACACATATATCCTCTTGGTCAATCTTTCCTCACTCATTCTCTCCATGTGCCCAAACCATTTCAAAACACCCTCTTCTGCTCTCTCAACCACGCTCTTTTTATTTCCACACATCTCTCTTACCCTTACGTTACTAACTCGATCAAACCACCTCACACCACACATTGTCCTCAAACATCTCATTTCCAGCACATCCATCCTCCTGCGCACCACTCTATCCATAGCCCACGCCTCGCAACCATACAACATTGTTGGAACCACTATTCCTTCAAACATACCCATTTTTACTTTCCGAGATAATGTTCTCGACTTCCATACATTCTTCAAGGCTCCCAGGATTTTCGCCCCCTCCTCCACCCTATGATTCACTTCCGCTTCCATGGTTCCATCCGCTGCCAGATCCACTCCCAGATATCTAAAACACTTTACTTCCTCCAGTTTTTCTCCATTCAAACTCACCTCCCAATTGACTTGACCCTCAACCCTATTGTACCTAATAACCTTGCTCTTATTCACATTTACTCTTAACTTTCTTCTTTCACACACTTTACCAAACTCAGTCACCAGCTTCTGCAGTTTCTCACATGAATCAGCCACCAGCGCTGTATCATCAGCGAACAACAACTGACTCACTTCCCAAGCTCTCTCATCCCCAACAGACTTCATACTTGCCCCTCTTTCCAAAACTCTTGCATTCACCTCCCTAACAACCCCATCCATAAACAAATTAAACAACCATGGAGACATCACACACCCCTGCTGCAAACCTACATTCACTGAGAACCAATCACTTTCCTCTCTTCCTACACGTACACATGCCTTTCATCCTCGATAAAAACTTTTCACTGCTTCTAACAACTTGCCTCCCACACCATATATTCTTAATACCTTCCACAGAGCATCTCTATCAACTCTATCATATGCCTTCTCCAGATCCATAAATGCTACATACAAATCCATTTGCTTTTCTAAGTATTTCTCACATACATTCTTCAAAGCAAATACCTGATCCACACATCCTCTACCACTTCTGAAACCACACTGCTCTTCCCCAATCTGATGCTCTGTACATACCTTCACCCTCTCAATCAATACCCTCCCATATAATTTACCAGGAATACTCAACAAACTTATACCTCTGTAATTTGAGCACTCACTCTTATCCCCTTTGCCTTTGTACAATGGCACTATGCATGCATTCCGCCAATCCTCAGGCACCTCACCATGAGTCATACATACATTAAATAACCTTACCAACCAGTCAACAATACAGTCACCCCCTTTTTTAATAAATTCCACTGCAATACCATCCAAACCTGCTGCCTTGCCGGCTTTCATCTTCCGCAAAGCTTTTACTACCTCTTCTCTGTTTACCAAATCATTTTCCCCAACCCTCTCACTTTGCACACCATCTCGACCAAAACACCCCACATCTGCCACTCCAACACCAAACACATTCAGCAAACCTTCAAAATACTCACTCCATCTCCTTCTCACATCACCACTACTTGTTATCACCTCCCCATTTGCGCCCTTCACTGAAGTTCCCATTTGCTCCCTTGTCTTACGCACCCTATTTACCTCCTTCCAGAACATCTTTTTATTCTCCCTAAAATTTAATGATACTCTCTCACCCCAACTCTCATTTGCCCTTTTTTTCACCTCTTGCACCTTTCTCTTGACCTCCTGTCTCTTTCTTTTATACATCTCCCACTCAATTGCATTTTTTCCCTGCAAAAATCGTCCAAATGCCTCTCTCTTCTCTTTCACTAATACTCTTACTTCTTCATCCCACCACTCACTACCCTTTCTAATCAACCCATCTCCCACTCTTCTCATGCCACAAGCATCTTTTGCGCAATCCATCACTGATCCCCTAAATACATCCCATTCCTCCCCCACTCCCCTTACTTCCATTGTTCTCACCTTTTTCCATTCTGTACTCAGTCTCTCCTGGTACTTCCTCACACAAGTCTCCTTCCCGAGCTCACTTACTCTCACCACCCTCTTCACCCCATATAATCAGAGAAATGTCAAACAAAAGAAAGTATAGTAATAAAGAGAAAAATACCTAGAGATAGAAAACAATGGATGAACATAAAAGGACAATTGAAGAAAAAGTTAAGTATCTACCAAAAGAGGAATAATTAGAAGGAAAATATGAAATGCTGACAGTGAAATAAAAGTCATCCAAAGCAATGATATACATCTAGAAGTGCTACTTAAGTACATAAGCAAAGGAAAGAGCAGAAAATCAGATATTTGACCAATTGAAGATGACATTCATGTAAAAGTTAAAAAATATATCAAATGCCAACAAACCAATACAAGCTAGTGTTTAGCACGAGGGAAAAAGAAGAAATCTATGATAATATATTCAATGAGTGGACTCAAAACTCACAGAAATAAATATAACAGAAGAAGACACACCTGAAACAGTTAATCAACTAAAGGCAAACTCCATATCAGAGCCACACAGAATCCTGGCAATATTTCTAAAAAGGACCAAGAAAACAATAGCTAAATAACTAAGTCTGCCTCTAAGAAACTGGGAGTCCTGTTTAGGTGTTGAAATTTCTTTTCTTCCAAACAGTTGCTCCGTTTATACAAATGACTAATCTGTCCTTGTATGGAGTACTTCCCACACATTTGGAGTGGCTCTGGCTCTGCAACCTTATTTGACAGACTTGACTTATCAATTCTCCCAAGTTACCTTTAAAACTTGACCCACTTGCCTTATGCTGCAGTGTTTGATCACTTTCCTTCTCCTATAGATGTTACTTTGGTTTTTGCTCCTAAGAGCAGGCTGCCTGTGTGCCCCCACCACTAGCTAAACCATGCAATACTCAGCAAGCTGCTCCATCATGATTATTGTAAGGCCATTGGCAACTCAAGGGTGGGCCATTTTGATAACTGTTTCTTTCCCTACACCTCTAAGCTTTGGAACTCTCTACCCTCTTATGCCAGGTACTTTTTAATAGACATGCTTTTCACTTACTCCAAAATGCATAAATGCTTTCCTTTGACTCTTCTTCTTCCCTTTCATTAACCTCTCTATATTTCAATTAAGGCCCGGCCTTGATGTGGACTTCTGTCAGTGACTGAAGCCTCCAATGGCAAAAACCATGATACCACTAAGACCAAGGCATACACAGAGCATCAGACTGGAGTCGAATGATGTGGCTTCAGGAGTGGTAGAGGAAGTGTGGACTGGGTGTTTGCTTTGAAGAACCTGTGTAAAACATACTTAGAGAATGAGAAGGATTTGTATGTGGCATTTACGAATCTGGAAAAAGCATATGATGGGGTTGACAGAGATGCTGTGTGGAAAGTGCTACAAATGTATAGTGTGGAAGGAAAGCTACTAGAAAGAAGGAAGAGTTTCTATCAAGGGAGAAAGGCATGTATAAACGTAGGAAAAACAGAACGAGTAGTTCCAGGTGGAGATCTGGGAATGAGTCTGTTGTTTGCTGATGACATGACTCTCATGGCAAACTCAAGTGAGAAACTACAGAAGCTGGTTCCTGAGCTTGGGAGTGTGTGAAAGGAGCAACTTGAGAGTAAATGTAAATAAAAATTCAATAAAGTTTTGCAGGGGAAAGAGATAGGTTGGTTGGAATGCAAGTCTGAACAGAACAAGCCTGGAGGTAGTGGAGCAATTTAGATACTTGGGAATGGACAAGGCAGCAGATGGAACTAAAGGTGAAATGAGACTTAGGATAGGTGAGGGGGTGAAGGTCTTGGATGCACTGAGGAGTATACAGAAAGAGAGGTTACTGTCTATGAGGGCTCTTTGAAAGCAATGTGTGATGCCACACATGAAAAGGTACAGAAGAGTGGAAGTGATGGATATGAAATGCTTAAGGACAATATGTAGTATGAGGAGAGCTGACTAAATATAAAACAATACGAGAGAGGTATGGTGGTAATAACAGTATAAGAAAGTTGAAGACATATGGAGGTGATGAGTGAGGACAGGCTGACCATGATGGTATCTACGTCAGATGTGGAAGGGATAGGAAGAATGGAAAGACCAAGCTGGAGATGGAATACAAAGGAAATCGAACTTGTGAGGCAGTATGTGATGAGAAAATAACAGAAACTCACAGATCAGTGTGGTAAAAGTTAGAGGGCAAACAGATAATTCAAAGAAAATAACCTGCAAATAGTCAGTGTGGTGCAAATGATGTGAGGCATGGACCTGAAGCAAAATATCTATCGTGTCTATTCTTAAACATATCTATAATACTGCTTTCAACCCTCTAATAGGCAAATCATTCCATAAGCAAACAGTCCTGATTCAGAAAAAGTACTACTCAGCCAAGGTAAAATGTTTGCCAACAAGTTTTTATCCATTAATAGTGGTTCTTTCCTTATCTTCTTTTTCCCTTTCACTAACCTCTATATTTTAAGGCGTGGCCTTGAAGTGTACTTTTGTCTGTGACTGAAGCCTCCAACGTAAAAAAAAAAGTTTAGGTAGTTTGATAAATCAAGATTATCAAAGCCTCTGAAAATTTTGAACACTTGTATTATATCAACTCTTAACCTTCTTTCCAAGCTAAACAGATTCAAGTCATTTACTTGGCTCTCATAGAATTTGTTTCTCAGCCCAGGAATCATCTTAGAAGCAGACAGTGCACTCTCTCTATTCTGTTGATATCTTTTTCTTGGTAGGGTAACCAAAACTGAACAAAATATAATATAAAGAACAAGGATAATTTCCCTGGGCTTAAATTAAAAAACCTACCCATAAATCAAACAATTGTGTTACTCTTTTCACCGATTGTATGCACTACTGTATCGGGTTTAGGTCATGAAAGATTATTATTGTCCAAGTCTTTTCCCTGACTTACCTTTCACACTTCAAAAGAATTCATACTGTATCTTGCTTTTCTGTTTTTGCTACAAATAAGTAAAACTTTGCACTTAGCGATAACAGAATTCAGTTGCTACCTTTAAGCCCAGTCCATCATTTTGTCTATGTCAGTTTGACGCTGTATACACCTAAGTTCATCTGAACATTTATTTCCCAACCTTGTATCATCAGAGAACCAGTTCTAAGACAAACTACTTGTTATGTCTAACTATTCTGAGGCATGACCATTAATATTAATGGGCATTAATCACAATGGAATGATGGATTGAAAAATGTTTTGAGTGATTAGGGCCTAAATGGGCAGAATGGTGTCTGGTGTTCAAAGGACTGAGCAAAGTGGAGCAACACAATAAACGCAGGGTGAAACACTGTTAATGGCCTGAATCAGGATATATAAAGCAATCAGGCGAAACCATAGTAAAGTCTGTAGGGTTTGCTGTGATTAGAGGGGGCTCTCTGGTTTCAGTACATTATACATGGGAGCTACAGTGGATAAGCAAATAAGACCATTCTTCATCAGTTCCTGGCACTATCACACTATATGGAAAACAACAAATCAGTACGAAATAAAGCTTTTGAAATATTATCTTTTTTTTTTAATTGTCGTTTCCTGCATCAGCGAGGTAGCACCAGGAAACAGACGAAAAATGGCCCACCCACTCATATACATATACATGAACATAAACGCCCACATACGCACAAACATATATAAACACATACACAGACATATGTAGTGTGAGGTGGTTTGATCAAACATTTCATTTCCAACACATCCACCTTCCTCAGTACAACCCTATCTATAACCCATGCCTAACAACTATAAAACATTGTTGGAACTACTTTTCCATTCAAACATAACCATTTTTGCTCTCCGAGATAACATTCTCTCATTCCACACATTCTTCATCGCTCCCAGAACTTTCACCCCATACCCCACCCTGTGACTCACTTCCGCTTCCATGGTTCCATCCACAGCTAAATTCACATGCAGATATCTAAAACACTTCATTTCCTCCAATTTTTCTCCGACCAAACTTACATCCCAATTAACTTGCCCCTCAGCTCTACCGAACCTAATAACCTTACTCTTAATCACATTTACTCTCAACTTTCTCCTTTCACACATTTTTCCAAACTCAGTCACCAGCCTCTGCAGTTTCTCACACGAATCAGCCACTAGAGCTGTATCATCGGCATACAACGACTGACTCACTTTGCAGGCCTTCTCATCCACAACAGACTGCATACGCACCACTCTCTCTAAAATTATTTCATTTACCTCCCTAACCATCCCATCCATAAAGAAATTAAACAACCATGGGGACATCACACACCTCTGCTGCAGACCGAATTTCCCTGGGAACCAATCACTCTCCTCTCTTCCTATTCATACACATCCCTTATATCCTTGGTAAAATATTTCCACTGCTTCTAGCAACTTACCTCACATACTAAATATTCCAAAAACATTCCACAAAGCATCTCTTCCAACCCTATCATATGCCTTCTCCAGATCCATACAAGCTACATACAAATTTATTTGTTTTTCTAAGTATTTTTCACATAAATTTTTCAAAGCCAACACCTGATCCACAAATCCTCTACCACATTACTCTTCCCCAATCTGATGCTCTGTACATGGCTTCACTATCAATACTCTCCCATATAATTTCCCAGGAATAAACAACAAGCTTATACCTCTGTAGTTTGAACACTCACCTTTATCCCCCTTCCCTTTGTGCAAAGGCACTATGAATGCATTCCACTAATCCTCTAGCACTTCACCATGATCCATACATACATTGAATATCCTTACCAACCACTGGACAACACAGTCACTCCCTTTTTCAATAAATTTCACTGCAATACCATCTAAACCTGCTGCCTTGCCGGATTTCATCTTCCGCAAAGCTTTCACTACCTCTTCTTTCTTCACCAAATCATTCTCCCTGACCCCTCTCACTTCGTACACGACCCCAACCAAAACACCCTACATTTGCCACTCTATCATCAAGCACATTCAACAAACCTTCAAACTACTCACTCCATCACTATCTGTTATCACTTCCCCAGTTGCTCCCTTCACCGATGTTACCATTTGTTTTCTTGACTTATGTATGTTATTTATCACCTTCCAAAACATCTTTTTATTCTCCCTAAATCTTAATGATACTATCACATTCCAAGTCTCATTTGCCCTCTTTTTCACTTCTTGCACCTTTTTCTTGCCCTCTTGCCACTTACTTTTATATAACTCCTAGTCATTTGCACTACTTTCCTACAAATGTCAGTGGAACAACTCTCTTTTCTCTTTTACAAAAAATCTGACTTCTTCATCCCACCACTCACTACCCTTTCTAATCTACCCACCTCCCATCTTTCTCATACCACATGCATCTCTTGCACAAGCCAACACTGCTTCCCTAAATACATCCGATTCCTCACCCACTCCCCTCACATCATCTGCTCTTACCTTTTGCCATTCTACACTCAATCTCTCCTGATACTTCTGCACACAACTCTCCTTTCCAAGCTTACTTACCCCTCACCACTCTCTCCTCCCCCAACATTCTCTCTTCTTTTCTGAAAGCCTCTACAAATCTTCACCTTCACCTCCACGAGATAGTGATCAAACATCCCTCCACCTGCCCTTCTCAGCAAAATAATATCCAAAAGTCTCTCTTTTACATGCCTAGCAATTTACATATAGTCCGATAATGCCCTTTGACCATCTCTCCTACTTACATATGTAAACTTATGTATATCTATCTTTTCAAACCAGGTATTCCCAATCACCAGTCTTTTTTCAGCAAACAAATCCACAAACTCTTCACCATTTCAATTCACAACACTGAATACCCCATGTTCAATTATACCCTCAACTGCCACATTACTCACCTTTGCATTTAAATCACCCATCACTATCACCCGGTCTTGTGCATCAAAGTTGCTAATACACTCAACCAACTGCTCCCAAAACACTTGCCCCTCATGATCTTTCTTCTCATGATAGGTGCACAGGCACCAACAATCACCCATCTCTCTCCATCCACTTTCAGTTTTACCCACATCAATCTAGAATTTATGTTCTTACACTCTATCACATACTCCCACAACTCCTGCTTTAGAAGTGCTGCTACTACTTCCTTAATGCTTGTCCTCTCACCACCCCTTGACTTTAGACCCAAGACTTTCATAAACCACTCTTCCCCTTTACCCTTGAGCTTCATTTCACTCAGACCCAGAACATCCAGGTTCCTTCCCTCAAACATACTACCTATCTCTCCTTTCTTCTCATCTTAGCTACATCCACACACATTCAGACACCCTAATCTGAGCACTCCCCGCTTGACCCCTTCTTGTTTCCCTTTTTAGAAATTTAAATACAAGGAGAGGGGGGTTTCCAGCCCCCCACTCCCGCCCCCTTTAGTCATCTTCTACGGTACATGGGAAATACATGGGAAGTACATAATTTAATCAAAACACATGATTCGGACTGAATATGTGAACAAATGAATATATATGAACAAAATTTTGGAAGGAGGTAAATAAAGTGCATAAGACAGGGGAACAAATGGGAACATCAATGAAGGGGGCTAATGGGGAGGTGATAACAAGTAGTGGTGATGTGAGAAGGAGATGGAGTGAGTATTTTGAAAGCTTGTTGAATGAGTTTGATGATAGAGTGGCAGATACAGGGAGTTTTGGTCGAGGTGGTGTGCAAAGTGAGAGGGTTTGGGAGAATAATTTGGTAAACAGAGAAGAGGTAGTAAAAGCTTTGCAGGAGATGAAAGCCAGCAAGGAAGCTGATTTGGATGGTACTGCAGTGGAATTTATCAAATAAGGGGGTGACTGTATTGTTGACTGGTTGGTAAGGTTATCTAAAGTATGTATGACTCATGGTGAGGTGCTTGAAGATTGGCAGAATGCTTGCATAGTACCACTGTACAAAGGCAAAGGGAATAAAAGTGAGTGCTCAAATTACAGAGGTATAAGTTTTTATCGAGGATGTAAGGCATGTGTACGTGTAGGAAGAGAGGAAAGTGATTGGTTCTCAGTGAATGTAGGTTTGCGGCAGGGGTGTGTGATGTCTCCATGGTTGTTTAATTTGTTTATGGATGGGGTTGTTAGGGAGGTAAATGCAAGAGTTTTGGAAAGAGGGGCAAGTATGAAGTCTGTTGGGGATGAGAGAGCTTGGGAAGTGAGTCAGTTGTTGTTCGCTGATGATACAGCGATGGTGGCTGATTCATGTGAGAAACTGCAGAAGCTGGTGACTGAGTTTGGTAAAGTGTGTGGAAGAAGAAAGTTAAGAGTAAATGTGAATAAGAGCAAGGTTATTAGGTACAGTAGGGTTGAGGGTCAAGTCAATTGGGAGGTGAGTTTGAATGGAGAAAAACTGGAGGAAGTGAAGTGTTTTAGATATCTGGGAGTGGATCTGTCAGCGGATGGAACCATGGAAGCGGAAGTGGATCATAGGGTGGGGGAGGGGGCGAAAATTTTGGGAGCCTTGAAAATGTGTGGAAGTCGAGAACATTATCCCGGAAAGCAAAAATGGGTATGTTTGAAGGAATAGTGGTTCCAACAATGTTGTATGGTTGCGAGGCGTGGGCTATGGATAGAGTTGTGCGCAGGAGGATGGATGTGCTGGAAATGAGATGTTTGAGGACAATGTGTGGTGTGAGGTGGTTTGATCGAGTGAGTAACGTAAGGGTAAGAGAGATGTGTGGAAATAAAAAGAGCGTGGTTGAGAGAGCAGAAGAGGGTGTTTTGAAGTGGTTTGGGCACATGGAGAGGATGAGTGAGGAAAGATTGACCAAGAGGATATATGTGTCGGAGGTGGAGGGAACAAGGAGAAGAGGGAGACCAAATTGGAGGTGGAAAGATGGAGTGAAAAAGATTTTGTGTGATCGGGGCCTGAACATGCAGGAGGGTGAAAGGAGGGCAAGGAATAGAGTGAATTGGAGCAATGTGGTATACCGGGGTTGACGTGCTGTCAGTGGATTGAAGCAGGGCATGTGAAGCGTCTGGGGTAAACCATGGAAAGCTGTGTAGGTATGTATATTTGCGTGTGTTGACGTATGTATATACATGTGTATGGGGGGGGGTTGGGCCATTTCTTTCGTCTGTTTCCTTGCGCTACCTCGCAAGCGCGGGAGACAGCGACAAAGTATAATAAAAAAAAAAAAATAAAAAGTTTGTTGAGTATTCCTGGGAAAATATATTGGAGGGTATTGATTGAGAGGGTGAAGGCATGTACAGAGCATCAGACTGGGGAAGTGCAGTGTGGTTTCAGAAGTGGTAGAGGATGTGTGGATCAGGTGTTTGCTTTGAAGAATGTATGTGAGAAATACTTAGAAAAGCAAATGGATTCGTATGTAGTATTTATGGATATGGACAAGGCATATGATAGAGTTGATAGAGATGCTCTGTGAAAGGTATTACGAATATATGGTGTGGGAGGCAAGTTGTTAAAAGCAGTGAAAAGTTTTTATCAAGGATGTAAGGCATGTGTACGTGTAAGAAGAGAGGAAAGTGATTGGTTCTCGGTGAATGTTGGTTTACAGCAGGGGTGCGAGATGTCTCCATGGTTGTTTAATTTGTATATGGATGGGGTTATTAGGGAGGTGAATGCAAGAGTTTTGGAAAGAGGGGCAAGTATGCAGTCTGCTGCAGATGAGAGAGCTTGGGAAGTGAGTCAGTTGTCGTTTGCTGATGATACAGCGATGGTGGCTGATTCATGTGAGAAACTGCAGAAGCTGGTGACTGAGTTTGTAAAGTGTGTGGAAGAAGAAAGTTAAGAGTAAATGTGAATAAGAGCAAGGTTATTAGGTACAGTAGGGTTGAGGGTCAAGTCAATTGGGAGGTGAGTTTGAATGGAGAAAAACTGGAGGAAGTGAAGTGTTTTAGATATCTGGGAGTGGATCTGTCAGCGGATGGAACCATGGAAGCGGAAGTGGATCATAGGGTGGGGGAGGGGGCAGAAAATTCTGGGAGCCTTGAAAAATGTGTGGAAGTCGAGAACATTATCCCGGAAAGCAAAAATGGGTATGTTTGAAGGAATAGTGGTTCCAACAATGTTGTATGGTTGCGAGGCGTGGGCTATGGATAGAGTTGTGCGCAGGAGGATGGATGTGCTGGAAATGAGATGTTTGAGGACAATGTGTGGTGTGAGGTGGTTTGATCGAGTGAGTAACGTAAGGGTAAGAGAGATGTGTGGAAATAAAAAGAGCGTGGTTGAGAGAGCAGAAGAGGGTGTTTTGAAGTGGTTTGGGCACATGGAGAGGATGAGTGAGGAAAGATTGACCAAGAGGATATATGTGTCGGAGGTGGAGGGAACAAGGAGAAGAGGGAGACCAAATTGGAGGTGGAAAGATGGAGTGAAAAAGATTTTGTGTGATCGGGGCCTGAACATGCAGGAGGGTGAAAGGAGGGCAAGGAATAGAGTGAATTGGAGCAATGTGGTATACCGGGGTTGACGTGCTGTCAGTGGATTGAAGCAGGGCATGTGAAGCGTCTGGGGTAAACCATGGAAAGCTGTGTAGGTATGTATATTTGCGTGTGTTGACGTATGTATATACATGTGTATGGGGGGGGGTTGGGCCATTTCTTTCGTCTGTTTCCTTGCGCTACCTCGCAAGCGCGGGAGACAGCGACAAAGTATAATAAAAAAAAAAAAATAAAAAGTTTGTTGAGTATTCCTGGGAAAATATATTGGAGGGTATTGATTGAGAGGGTGAAGGCATGTACAGAGCATCAGACTGGGGAAGTGCAGTGTGGTTTCAGAAGTGGTAGAGGATGTGTGGATCAGGTGTTTGCTTTGAAGAATGTATGTGAGAAATACTTAGAAAAGCAAATGGATTCGTATGTAGTATTTATGGATATGGACAAGGCATATGATAGAGTTGATAGAGATGCTCTGTGAAAGGTATTACGAATATATGGTGTGGGAGGCAAGTTGTTAAAAGCAGTGAAAAGTTTTTATCAAGGATGTAAGGCATGTGTACGTGTAAGAAGAGAGGAAAGTGATTGGTTCTCGGTGAATGTTGGTTTACAGCAGGGGTGCGAGATGTCTCCATGGTTGTTTAATTTGTTTATGGATGGGGTTATTAGGGAGGTGAATGCAAGAGTTTTGGAAAGAGGGGCAAGTATGCAGTCTGCTGCAGATGAGAGAGCTTGGGAAGTGAGTCAGTTGTCGTTTGCTGATGATACAGCACTGGTGGCTGATTCATGTGAGAAACTGCAGAAGCTGGTGACTGAGTTTGGTAAGAGTATGAAAGAAGAAAGCAGAGAGTAAATGTGAATAAGAGCAAGGTTATTAGTTACAGTATGGTTGAGGGACAAGTCAATTGGGAGGTAAGTTTGAATGAAGAAAAACTGGAGGAAGTGAAGTGTTTTAGATATCTGGGAGTGGATTTGGCAGTGGATGGAACCATGGAAGCAGAAGTGAATCATAGGGTGGGGGAGGGGGCGAAAGTTCTGGGAGCATTGAAGAATGTGTGGAAGTCGAGAACGTTATCTTGGAAAGCAAAAATGGGTATGTTTGAAGGGTTAGTGGTTCCAACAATGATATATGGTTGCGAAGCGTGGGCTATAGATATAGTTGTGCAGAGGAGGGTGGATGTGCTGGAAATGAGATGTTGAGGACAATATGTGGTGTGAGGTGGTTTGATCGAGTAAGTAATGAAAGGGTAAGAGAGATGTGTGGTAATAAAAAGTGTGTGGTTGAGAGAGCAGAAGAGGGTGTTTTCAAATGGTTTGGTAACAGGGAGAGAATGAGTGAGGAAAGATTGACCAAAAGGTCAATCTTTACACCAAATTGGAGGTGTAAAGATGGAGTGAAAAAGATTCTGAGTGATCAAGGCCTGAACATGCAGGAGGGTGAAAGGCGTGCAAGGAATAGAAGGAATTGGAACAATGTGGTATACCAGGATCGACATGCTATCAATGGATTGAACCAGGGCAAGTGAAGCGTCTGGGGTAAACCATGGAAAGTTCTGTGGGGCCTGGATGTGGAAAGGGACCTGTGGTTTCGGTGCATTATACATGACAGCTAGAGACTGAGTGTGAACGAATGTGGCCTTTGTTGTCTTTTCCTAGTGCTACCTCGTGCACATGTGGGGGAGGGGGTTGTTATTTCATCTGTGGCGGGATGACTGACAGGAACGAATAAGGGCAGACAGTATGAATTATGTACATGTGTATATATGTATATGTCTGTGTGTGTGTATATATATGTATATGTTGAGATGTATAAGTATGTATATGTGCGTATGTGGACGTGTATGTGGGTGGGTTGGGCCATTCTTTCGTCTGTTTCCTTGCACTACCTCGCTAAAGCAGAAGACAGCGACAAAGTATAATAAAAAATAAATAAGCTAAAAAATAATGAACAAAAGAAGCAAAAACCTCAGGTTATGTATTTCCCTGTTTACCCACAAACTTTTTTCCATACATATTCGCCATTTCCCACATTAGCAAGGTAACATTAAGAACAGAGGACTGAGCCTTAGAGGGAATATCCTTACTCAGCCCCCTTCACTGTTCCTTCTTTTGGAAAATGAAAAACAGGAGGGGAGGATTTCCAACCCCACTGCTCCCTCCCCTTTTAGTCGCCTTCTATGACACACAGGGAATATATAAGAAGTATTCTTTCTGCCCTATCCCACAATGCCATTGTATCATTTTTACAGAAACTAATGTACAGAGCTCTCAAAGTAAATGAACATGTAAAAGTAACACTATTTACATTAAAGGAACAAACACTTACTTTGTCCATCCATTATAATACTGCACTAAAGATATAAAGGAGATAGTAGCTGCTAACACAATTCTGACATCAACATGGGGTGCCATGCGTCTGCGCCATGCTCGATAAACATTCTGGTAGAACTGCTCAGGATGATCCAACATGTAGTCATAGTCTTCTCTGGCTTCATCATCTCGTAGAATATCATAACTGTCAAGCAAAAATCAATATATACAGGTTGAGTATCCCATATCCAACATGCCTGGGCCCAGAAATGTTTAGAATTTTGTTTTGAGGGGATTTTGGAATTCTGCATATATATAATGAGATATCTTGGGGATGGGAGCACAGTCTGCACAGAAAATTCATTTGTTTCATATACATCTTATAAACAAAGCCTGAAGGTAATCTATGTAAAATTTTCAAAAATTTTGCACCTAAAACAAATTTTGTGTAACACTGAACCATCAGAAAGCAAAGCTGTCACAACCTCAGCTGTCCATGTGGACAATCTGTGGTCATTTGGCATCACCTTCATTCCTGATTGAATTTATATGCTACTGATAAGCAATCATTTTCTTACACTTATTCACACATAAATTATATTTATTTCATCTATTTATCAAACTTTGTTGCCGTCACCTGCGTTAGCGAGGTAGCGCAAGGAAACAGACGAAAGAATGGCCCAACCCACCCACATACACATGTATATACATACACGTCCACATACACACATATACATACCTATACATCTCAACGTATACATATATATACACACACAGACATATACATATATACATATGTACATAATTCATACTGTCTGCCCTTGTCCATTCCCGTCGCCACCCCGCCACACATGAAATGACAACCCCCTTCCCCCGCATGTGCGCGAGGTAGCACTATGAAAAGACAACAAATGTCACATTCGTTCACACTCAATCTCTGTTCACACTCAATCTCTAGCTGTCATGTATAATGCATCAAAACCACGGCTCCCTTTCCACATCCAGGCCCCACAAAACTTTCCATGGTTTACCCCAGATGCTTCACATGCCCCGGTTCAATCCATTGACAGCAGGTCGACCCCAGTATACCAAATTGTTTCTATTCCTTCTATTCCTTGCACACCTTTCACCCTCCTGCATGTTCAGGCCCCGATCACTCAAAATCTTTTCCTCTCCATCTTTCATCTTTCCACCTCCAATTTGGTCTCCCACTTCTCCTCGTTCTCTCCACCTCTGACACATATATCCTCTTGGTCAATCTTTCCTCACTAATTCTTTCCATGTGACCAAACCACTTCAAAACACCCTCTTCTGCTCTCTCAACCACACTCTTTTTATTACCACACATCTCCCTTACCCTTCTATTACTTACTCAGTCAAACCACCTCATACCACATATTGTCCTCAAACATCTCATTTCCAGTACATCCACCCTCCTCCGCACAACTCTATCTATAGCCAACACCTCGCAACCATATAACATTGATGGAACCACTATTCCTTCAAACATACCCATTTTTGCTTTCCACGATAATGTTCTCGCCTCACACACATTTTTCAATGCTCCCAGAACTTTTGCCCCCTGCCCCCCCCTATGACTCATTTCGGCTTCTATGGTTCCATCCGCTGCCAAATCCACTCACAGATATTTAAAACACTTCACTTTCTCCAGTTTTTCTCCATTCAAACTTACCTCCCAATTGACTTGTAACTCAACCCTACTATACCTAATAACCTTGCTCTTGTTCACATTTACTTTCAGCTTTCTTCTTTCACACACTTTCCCAAACTCAGTCACCAGCTTCTCCAGTTTCTCACCCAAATTAGCCACCAGCACTGTATCATCAGCAAACAACAACTGCCCTCTCATCCACAACAGAGTGCATACTTGCCCCTCTCTCTCCAAAACTCTTGCATATACCTCCATAACAACCCCATCCATAAACAAATTAAACAACGCACCTCTGCCGCAAACCAACATTCACTGAGAACCAATCACTTTCCTCTCTTCCTACTCGTAAACATGCCTTACATCCTCGATAAAAACTTTTCACTGCTTCTAACTACTTGCCTCCCATACCATATATTCTTAATACTTTCCACAGAGCATCGCTATCAACTCTATCATATGACTTCTCCAGATCCATAAATGCTACATACAAATCCATTTGCTTTTCTAAGTATTTCTGACATACATTCTTCAAAGCAAACACCTGATCCACAAATCCTCTACCACTTCTGAAGCCACACTGCTCTTCCCCAATCTGATGCTCTGTACATGCCTTCACCCTCTCAATCAATACCCTCCCATATAGTTTCCCAGGAATACTCAACAAACTTATACCTCTGTAATTTGAGTGCTCACCTTTATCCCCTTTGCCTTTGTACAAAGGCACTATGCAAGCATTCCTCCAATCCTCAGGCACCTCACCATGAGTCATACATACATTAAATAACCTTACCAACCAGTCAACAACACAGTCATCCCCTTTTTTAATAAATTGCACTGCAAATACCGTTCAAACCTGCTGCCTTGCCGGCTTTCATCTTCCACAAAGCTTTTACTAACTCCTCTCTGTTTACCAAATCATTCTCCCTAACCCTCTAACTTTGCACACCACCTTGACCAAGACACCCTATATCTGCCACTCTATCATCATCCACATTCAACAAACCTTCACAATACTCACTCCATCTCCTTCTCACATCACCACTACTTGTTATCACCTCCCCACTTGCCCCCTTCAATGATATTCTCATTTGTTCCCTTGTCTTATGCACCTTATTCACCTCCTTCCAAAACATCTTTTTATTCTCCCTAACTTTAATGATACTCTCTCACCCCAACTCTCATTTACCCTCTTTTTCACCTCTTGCACTTTTCTCTTGACCTCCTGCCTCTTTCTTTTCTACATCTCCCCGTCATTTGCATTATTTCCCTGCAAAAATCGTCCAAATGCCTCTCTCTTCTCTTTCACAAATAATCTTATTTCTTCATCCCAACACTCACTAACCTTTCTAATCAACCCACCTCCCATGCTTCTCATGCCACAAGCATATAAAATATCATTACTACAATAAAAAACTTATGTGTCTGGAATAAACCAGGGAAAGGTTTGTGGACAAGGTGGTTTCCGTGCATTACACATGACGGTTAGAGAATGGATGCGAGTGGATGTAGCCTTTCTTCATGAGTTCATGGTGCTACCTCACTGACGTGGGAGACTGTGATCAGTTACGAAAAAACAAGAAATATTATCTGTAGAGTTTAGTGCTTTTGATCAGTGAATGGGGTAATTCTAACTAGGGTTTTCTGAAAATGTATTTTTCAGGCAAGAAGTTTTTTGAGGACTCAGATATTTTCATGAAGAAAAAATAGTGTTATACAGTTGATGGTGATTTTAATGACTGACAATTATTGCAGCTTTTTTTGTTAAAGATAAGTTTGGTAAAATGGAGTTGTAATATTAACAATATACATGCAGTTTGAGAAATAGGACATACAATGCCTAGGAATTCAAATGATATACGTAAAAGTGTTTCGTGAGTTGTGATGCTCCAGAGATTATAATGTTTGTATTAGTAGGTAGATGTATGTGAGAAATACTTAGAAAAGCAAATGGATTTGTATGTAGCATTTATGGATCTGGAGAAGGCATATGATAGAGTTGATAGAGATACTCTGTGGAAGGTATTAAGAATATATGGTGTGGGAGGCAAGTTGTTAGAAGCAATGAAAAGTTTTTATCGAGGATGTAAGGCATGTGTACGTGTAGGAAGAGAGGAAAGTGATTGGTTCTCAGTGAATGTAGGTTTGCGGCAGGGGTGTGTGATGTCTCCATGGTTGTTTAATTTGTTTATGGATGGGGTTGTTAGGGAGGTAAATGCAAGAGTCTTGGAAAGAGGGGCAAGTATGAAGTCTGTTGGGGATGAGAGAGCTTGGGAAGTGAGTCAGTTGTTGTTCGCTGATGATACAGCGCTGGTGGCGGATTCATGTGAGAAACTGCAGAAGCTGGTGACGGAGTTTGGTAAAGTGTGTGGAAGAAGAAAGTTAAGAGTAAATGTGAATAAGAGCAAGGTTATTAGGTACAGTAGGGTTGAGGGTCAAGTCAATTGGGAGGTGAGTTTGAATGGAGAAAAACTGGAGGAAGTGAAGTGTTTTAGATATCTGGGAGTGGATCTGTCAGCGGATGGAACCATGGAAGCGGAAGTGGATCATAGGGTGGGGGAGGGGGCGAAAATTTTGGGAGCCTTGAAAAATGTGTGGAAGTCGAGAACATTATCCCGGAAAGCAAAAATGGGTATGTTTGAAGGAATAGTGGTTCCAACAATGTTGTATGGTTGCGAGGCGTGGGCTATGGATAGAGTTGTGCGCAGGAGGATGGATGTGCTGGAAATGAGATGTTTGAGGACAATGTGTGGTGTGAGGTGGTTTGATCGAGTAAGTAACGTAAGGGTAAGAGAGATGTGTGGAAATAAAAAGAGCGTGGTTGAGAGAGCAGAAGAGGGTGTTTTGAAATGGTTTGGGCACATGGAGAGAATGAGTGAGGAAAGATTGACCAAGAGGATATATGTGTCGGAGGTGGAGGGAACGAGGAGAAGAGGGAGACCAAATTGGAGGTGGAAAGATGGAGTGAAAAGGATTTTGTGTGATCGGGGCCTGAACATGCAGGAGGGTGAAAGGAGGGCAAGGAATAGAGTGAATTGGAGCGATGTGGTATACAGGGGTTGACGTGCTGTCAGTGGATTGAATCAAGGCATGTGAAGCGTCCGGGGTAAACCATGGAAAGCTGTGTAGGTATGTATATTTGCGTGTGTGGACGTGTGTATGTACATGTGTATGGGGGGGGTTGGGCCATTTCTTTCGTCTGTTTCCTTGCGCTACCTCGCAAACGCGGGAGACAGCGACGAGGTATAAAAAAAAAAAAAAAAAAAAAAAAAAAATGTGGCTAATTTCCTTTTTCCTTAGTATTAATGTACAATGTTAATGCAAGAAATGGCAAATACGTGGAAAAAGCTAAAATGCTGGCCTTATTGGACTTTGCCTACAACTGGTTAGACCATGAGTGATAAGTCACTTGTGGTAAGCTGTATCATCCTCGTTAGTTAGATAGGAATGCATCTTTGTTTAGGACCTTCTCACTCCAAAGAGTCCAGTGCAGCCTTGAAGCTGTAGTAGCTTTATGGGTGGGTGGGTGGGGTGGGGGTGGTGGGTCCTGGGATTGTATTAATGATAATGATAATTTCATGCATATTTGCCATTTCCCGTGTTAGCAAGGTGGCGTTTAAAACAGAGGACTGAGCCTAAGAGGGAAAATCCTCACTTAGTCTCCTTCTCTGCTCCTTCTTTTTGGAAAAGTAAAAACCGAAAGGGTGGATTTCCAGCCCCCTGTTCCCTCCCCTTTTAGTCGCCTTCTACAATACACAGGGAATACGTGAGAAGCATTCTTTCTCCCCAATCCCTAGGGATAATATAACAGTAATAAAAAAAAATGCTCTTTTCATCAATCTCTGACACCGTCCAAGAACTCCCATCAAGGGTGGGTCCTCAGCAAAAAGAGTCTCCATTTATCCCTCCTTACATGCCTCCCTTGAACACAACATTCCAAGTATTCTTCTGCCACTTCTTTCCCTCCAGTACTCTTCCACTTTATTTCCCAGTATCACATGATAGTAATAATAGTAGAGAATGGATGTGAGTGGATCAGCCTCTCCTCTGTTCCTGGCATCACCTTTCTAACTCAGGAAACAGCAATCAAATATGAAAGAAAAGAAAATTGCATTGATGATAATGATAGTATTAATATGATAATCATTTCTGGGATAGAGTTGAAAGAATTCTACCCACTTATCTCCTGTGCTACTTAGAAGACTACTAAGAGAGGTGTGAGTAGCAGGGCTGGAAATCTCTCCTCCCCTGTCATATATATATATTGTTTTCCAAATGAAGGAACAGAGAACAAGGCAAAGTGAAGATATCTCATCTTTAAGCTTACTCATCACTTCCTGGTATTACCTTGTTAAGGTGCGAAAATGGCAAATAAGTTTGGAAGAAAAAATAAAAAAAGTTCATATATGTATGCCAATTTCCTTGCATCATGGTACTGCCAGGAACAGAAAGAGAATGCCCATTATTTGTTTGCATCCACTTTCAATATGTCAAGTATAATATTCCGAAACCAGAGCCCCCTATCCACATCTAATCCCCACAGACCTCTTGTTGGTTCATATACCCTGGTTCAGCAAATTTCCCCCCTGTATACCACATTACTCCACTTTCTGCTTGCCTTAAACTCATCTGCGTGTTCTGGCCCTGACAACTCAGAGAATTTTTCATTCCATCCTTTCATCTCCTATACTGTCTCCCTCTTATCAGTCTTCCATCATTTATCATTTTGATATGTCCAAACTATCTTAGCACAATCACTCCAGGTCTCTCTAATGTGCTTTTTGTACTACCACACATCTCTCTTACTGTAATACCTTACACGGTCAATTCTCCATACACCTCAAGCATTTACTTTCCAGCACATCCACCTTGTTCCATAAAATTTTTATGGGCAGCCCATGCCCCATATCTATACAGCAGTGTTGGGAGTACCATACCATCAAACATACCTTCAAGTACAGTGACCTCTCTTTCTACTCACTTCACAGGGCACCCAGATCTAAGCTGAATTCAGTTCCCATCCCATGGCTTCATCTACTGTCATGTCCACTCTCTGGTATCTAAAACACTCCACTTCCTTCATTTTCTTCATATTTACTCACTTTCTAACCAACCTGTCTCTCTCCTTTGCCAAAGTTGATAACCTTACTTTCATTCTTTTAAACCCACAACTTTCTTCTTTAGCACACTATCCTAAAAAAGCTTCTGTAGTTCCTCACTTAATTCTGCCACCAGAGCTGTGTCATCAGTAAACAGCAGCTGACTCACCCCTAATAGACTGCAGACCTGCCTCTCTCTACACTACTCTCATATTTTCATCCCTCACCACCCCATCCATAGATTGATGAATATCCATAAACAAGAATTAGTGACTTCTCACACCCTTGCCACAGATCCACCTTTACTTGGGACCATTCACCATCTTCTCTTCATACTCAAACTCATACCTCACTTTCTTGAAAGAAACTCTTCATAACTTAGTAGCTCTTCTCCCACGATGCGTATCTGTAATATCTTCCTCAGTTAACCCAATTTCATGCTTTTCCCAGGTCTATGAATGCTACATAAAAATCCTTTCTTTCTCAAAACATTTCTCAAAAACAAATTCTTCAAAGCAAACACCTAATCCACACATCCTCTACCACTCCTTAAACCACATTGTTTCCCCTAGGTCTGATGCTTGGTTTATGCCACAACTCTCTCAGTCACCACTCTTGCCAAATAAATTACCAGGTATACTAAACAAGCTTATATCTCTGAATATTTGCTCCTCTTGTCTTTATACAATAAACACAATACAGGCATTCTGCCAACTCTCAGGCACATCACCTTAAGTCATACATGTACTGAAATTCCTTACTAACTAGTCAGCAAGATTCATTCCCTTTCTTGAGAAATTCAAGTGCCATCCCATCAACTCCAACTGCTTTGCCACACATCTTATGTAAGGTTTTCATTACTTCTTCTCTTTCTACCAAACCACTTGCCATGACTCTCTCTTCATATACCTCCACATTCCAAATACCCTGCATCTGCCATCCTATACTCTAACACATTAAGCAGTCTCAGAATACTAACTGTATCTCCTCTCTGCCAATGAACATTTCCTCATCTACTTTTTCACAGATGTTCCCATTTGTTCTGTGTTCACACAATTCACCTTCCAGACAGTTTCATATTTTCCCTGAAGTTTTCTGATACCCTTTTGCTCCAACTCTCACTTGCCCATTTTTTCTTCCTCTATGCCTTCTCTTGACCTCTTGTCACTTCCTCTTGTACATTTCCTGGTCATTCACACGCCTTCCTTGCGGATATTGCCCTTGCACCTCTTTTTTTCTTTCATTAATAATCAATTTTTGTATCTCACCACTCATTACCTTTTCTCACACACCCACATCCCACCTTCCTCCTGCCATCTACTTCCCTTGCACATGCAAGCACTACCTCCCTAAATACCTCCCAAACCTCAGCAACTAACCTAGTTTCATTAACTCTCGACATTGGTCGTTCCTCACCCAGTCTCTCCTGGCATCTTCTCACTTAATCCTCTTTCCCAAGCTCACTCACTTTGATCACCTTCTTTTCTGCCCTATCATTTCATCTTTTCCTAAAGCCTGCACAAACTTTAACCCTCACATTCACCAAGAAATGATCAGCCATCCTACCAGCTTCCCCTATCAACATATCTTCATCCAATTTGCAATGCCTGTCAATTGGTACACAATCCGGTAATGCCCATACACCATTAGCATACCTCGCCCATGTTTGCTAATGAGTCCCAAATTTTAAACCATGTATTACCAAACACCAGCCTTTTTCAGCATATAAGCTGTTCATCATTTTCATTTTCATCCTTTGTGGGTAGTGCCCCCACCACCAAAATCAATCCACCCCATCCCATCCTACCCCTCCCACCACATCATTTACCATTGCATTCTAATTACCTATTACTGTTATTTGATCCCTCCAGCTAAATCACTAACACACTAACTCGGATCTTCCCCAAACACTTGCAAGTCTTCCTCAATCCTCTCACTACCAAGTGCATAAGCACTAACAATCACCCACCTTAAATGATCCACTTTCATTGTCAGTCTGGAGCTCATTTTTTTTCTTAAGGCTCCAGTCACAGACAAAAGTCCACATCAAGGCTGGGCCTTAATTGAAATAAGAAAGAATTATGAAATGGAAAAAGAAAAGACAAAGGAAAGTATTTACGAATTTTGTAGTAAGTGAAAAACCTGTCCTTCAAAATGTGCCAGGTCACAGTTATTGGGAAAGACATGAGAAGGTACAGAGTTCCAAAGCTTCGATGTCTAGGGAAAGAAACTGTTGTTAAAACAACCCTCCCTTGAGATGTTGATGGTCTCACAGTAATCATGTAATGCAGCAAAGTATTGCATATTCTAGCTAGTGGTGTGGACACAGAAGCAGCCGCCTGTCAGGGGCAAAAGCCAAAGTCATACCAATAGAAGAGCAAAAGTGAACCAACATAGTGGTGTAGGGCAAGAGGATCAAGTTTGGAAATTAGCCTGGGACAATTTATGAGTCAGGCTGCTTTCGACTCAACTTTGACAAGTCAGGATGCAGAGCTAGAACCACCCCAGATGGGATAGCAGTACTCCATACAAAGGCAAAACAATCCTTTGTATAAATGATGCAACTGTCAGAAGAAAAGAAGTTTCAACATTAAACAGGACACCCAGTTTCTTAAAGGCAGACTTAGATATTCTTGTAATGTGGGGTTTCCAAGAAAGAGTTGACATTACAGTAATACTAAGTATGTTCCTTGAGTCATGAGGTGGCATTACAAAACCATCAAAGGAGAGATGAGAATTGTGTGGAGTTTTTGATAAAGAGATGGGTAGAAACTGGGTCTTGGAGGCATTAAACTTAAGATTTTGTGTACCCCAGTGAGATATCTTGTCCAAGTCAGAGATCACTGAGGAAGCTTTGTCAAGATGAGTTGCAGATCAAGTGATAGAAGAGGGTGTAGAATTGAACGATTGGATTAATGCAGTTGAGTCATCAGCGTATGAGTGCAGTGGAATATTTGTGGAAGAGAGGAAATCATTGAAGAAAAGGAGATAAGTGTGGAGGACAGTACAGAACCTTGAGGGACACCACTGTTGGTGGAGAAAAGGGGGGAGGCTGATCCATCAACGACCACAGAGATAGATCAGCTAGAGAGGAAGCTTGATATGAAGGAGCAAAATGAGGGAGACCTTGATGCCACACCCTGTCAAAAACTTTGGATATGTCAAAGGCAACTACACATGACTCCCAAAAGTCTTTCACAGATGATGACCAGACATTACTAAGATAGTAAAGAATATCACCAGTGGATCTTGCCTTGTGGAAACCATACTAATGATCAGAAAGAAGACTATGATTTTCAAAGTGTTTAAGGATATGGGAGTTGAGGAGGGTTGCAAAGACTTTGGAAATGGTAGATGTCAAAGCAATAGGATGATAGTTAGAGAGGTCAGAGCAGTCACCCTTCTTAGAGATGGGATGTATCAGTGCATGCATCCAAGGAGAAGGTAAAGTTTTGGTTTTTAAGCAGAAACAGGACAGATGAGCAAGCACAGGTGCAAGTCCAGAGGCACACTCTTTCAGTCTACTGGGGTGGATGCCATCAGGACCATGAGCCTTGCTTGTGTTCAAATATAAAAATACTTTTTTAGACAATCTGAAAAGAGATTATGGGAAGGGGCATAGGACTATTAAGATGGACATCAGGGGGTGAAAGGAATGTTAGAGTAATACAAGTTGGAGTTAGAGGAGAAACGGGAACCAAAGAGAGTTGCTTTGTCTATGGGAGAGACACCTATAGTACCATCAGAACGGATAAGTGAAGGAAAGGTAGAGCGACGGTTGTTAGAGATCCCCTTAGCTAAAGCCAGAAAGACCTATCGAGGAGAGGTTATCAGATTTCCTTTGCATAAAGGAACCCTTAACCTCACAGTTAACATGTTTGCAGTGATTACGGGTGGTAATAAAACTGAATGCGAGCTTGAGGAAGAAGAGATTTTCCAAGCCTGATATGCCTGATCCCTAGCCTGAATGTCCTCAGAAAAGAAGTGGATGAACTGTGGATAGGATGAAGAAGTTGCCTTGGAGGAGGAGGGGATAAATTATTCCATTCCTGCAAGAATAACCTCTGCTATGCTTTTGGTGAAAACAGAAGCATCACCACTTAAGAGACAGTAATTTACCCAAGGAGAGTCAGAAAAGAAGTTATGGAAGCTATTCCAATCAGCTTTGCTGAGGTGCCAGTATTTACACTTAGAAGGGGCTGCTGAAGGAGGAGGTACCTTTAGAATAAATACAATTATGAGAGAGTGGTCAGATGAACCAATTTGGAGTGAGAATGTGTACCTGAGGCGAGATGGACTATAGCTGAAAAACAAATCCAGAATATTTGGAGCGTGGTTACAGCAGTCAGGAATATGGGTGGGTTGGGAGATAATCTGCTCTAAGTCATTGAGAATGGAGAACGTGAAGGTTTCAGCCCATCCACTATCTGTATGGGAATAATTCAACCATTCCCTAAGGTGAGCATTGAAATCCCTAAGGTAGAAGGTCTTGGCTTGTGGATGAGAGGTTGTGACTGTCTCATGACAGGAGTTTAGATAATCGAAGAAAGATTATATAATTTGTAGAATTAGGAGAGCAATAGGTGAAACAGAGGAAGAGTGTGGTGATTGGGAGACAGACCTTAGGCCACATAACATCAAAGTTTGGGGACTCGAGGTCCTTCGGGCATGCAACAGGTGTGTTGATGTTGGAATAAGCCCAAGCACCAACTCTGAACTGGAATTGTGAGTGGAGGTTACAGTTAGATATGAAAAAGAGACTAGTGAGAACATCATTAGACAACTGTGTTTCAGAGAGAAGTAAGATATTAGGAGAGGTACTAGACAGAAGGTTTAGCTAAGGTGAGGTACTGGAGAGACCACAAATGTTGGTATAGTGAACAGAAAAAGAGGAAGATGTAACAGAGAGGGAAAGCTCCTGGAGGGGCCAGTACTATTACTGCTAGAATCTTCCTTCTCATTAGCAGTGGAGTCAGGCAGAAACCTAGAGATTCTTAGCACTCCATGATGCCAGGGACTAGGGGCCATCGATTTGATGGACTCTGTCATGAGGATACTTATAATTGTTAGTATAGTGGACAGGAATTTTGGCAAGAGTACTTATGTGAAAAAAGTAATTATAATACACAAGATTTGAGTAGTTTTATGGTGCTTGTAAAGAGAAGATGGCAGGACTAGCCTGGTAGACCTGTTTTGATGAGACAGAAATCAAGCCCAGCAATTCCGACACGGAGAGTGTAAGGTGGTTCTGGGCACCATTTTAATGCTTCCTTACACTCTTGCATAAATCGCACAACTCTTCAACAGAAGTGCCACCCTCTCCTTTGCCAGCCTCTTATGAGCCCCAGACTGTATCCCTAGGACAATCCCAAATGATTGTTTCCCCTTATCCTTGTGAGTTTGTTTCACTTTCAGCCAAGAAATTCTGGTCTCAACTTTCTCCTATGACAAACTCTCCCTAACTTAGACACTAACTTCTGTAGTTGCACTCTCAAAGCTGCCACCAGTGCCATATGATCAGCAGACAAAAACTGACAGACTTCTTAGGCCCCCTAACCCCTAACAGATTGCATATCTGCCCCTCACTCCAAGACCCTTGCATTTGCCTCCCTTGCCACCCCATGCACAATCAAAATGAATAGCCATGGTGACATCACACATCCCTGCCGTGTACCCACCTTCACTTGGAGCCACTCACCTTCCCTTCTATTCTTACACACAAGCAGTACCATCCACTCCAGCCACTAAAAATAAACTGTTTAATTTCATTGCTTCAATATGTATCAGTGGCTCTAATATTTAATAAATTGACAGAGAAGACATGAAGATTGAAAAGAGGAACTTCTTGGTGTAAAGTTGATGCAGAAAGACACTTATGGAAGAGGAATGAGCAAACTAAGAGCATCTCTAACAAATTCTGTCTCTCTACCCTTCCTACACTTCTCCACTCTGATAATACTATAGCTATCTCTCCTGAAAACAAAGCAACCGTCTTTGGTATCTATTTCTCAAACTCCACCTCAGATGAGTCTAATATTTCTTCACCCCCTGATGCTCTGCCTTGTAATCTCTTTTTGGACTGTCCAAAAAGCGATTTGCTCTCTGAATATAAGCAAGGCTTATGGCCCTGATAGCATCCATCCCCTTGTAATGAAGAGTGTGCCTCTGAACTTAAAGCTGTACATGCTCATCTGTTCTATTTCAGTTCAGAAGCCAAAACTTTATCTACTTTTTGGAAGTATGCATTGACACATCCTAGCCCTAAAAATGTGATTGCTCTGACCACTCTAACTATTGTCCTATTGCTCTGACATATACAGTTTCCAAAGTCTTTGAATCCCTACTCAAATCCCATATCCTTAGACACTTTAAATCTCACAGTCTTCTCTCTGATTACCAGTATGGCCTCCATAAGGAGGATCCACTGGTGGTATTCATTCCTGTTTAACTTATGTCTGGTTGCTATTCCTGAAAGATTATGGACAACAGCTGATTAGACTGCTAATGCTTAGTTTAAGATATGTTCAGTTTCTAAAAGGATAAAGTGTTGTACCAGCATTGTTTGAAGACCTTGGTTGATCCTAGCATGGAAAATGCAGTACCAAACTGCATTAGAAAAACAGATGGATTTGTATGTAGCACTTATGGATCCGGAGAAGGCATATGATAAGAGTTAATAGAGATGCTCTGTGGAAGGTATTAAGAGTATATGGTGTGGGAAGTAAGTTGCTTGAAGCAGTGAAAAGTTTTTATCAAGGATGTAAGGCATGTGTACAAGTAGGAAGAAAGGAAAGTGATTGGTTCTCAGTAAATGTCAGATTGCAGCAGGGATGCACGATGTTTCCATGGTTGTTTAATTTGTTTATGGATGGGGTTGTTAGGGAGGTGAATGCAAAAGTTTTAGAGAGAGGGGCATGTATACAGTCTGTTGTGGATGAGAGGGCTTGGGAAGTTAGTCAGTTGTTGTTCGCTGATGATACAGCACGTGGCTGACTTGGGTGAGAAACTACAGAAGTTGGTGACTGAGTTTGGTAAAGTGTGTGAAAGAAGAAAGCTGAGTGTAAATGTGAAGAGCAACATAATTAGGTTCAGTAGGGTTGAGGGACAAGTCAATTGGGAGGTAAGTTTAAATGGAGAAAAACTGGAGGAAGTGAAGTGTTTTAGATATCTGGGAGTGGATTTAGCAGCGGATGGAAGCATGGAAGCGGAAGTGAGTCATGGGGTGGGGAAGGGGCGAAGATTCTGGGAATGTTGAGGAATGTGTTGAAGGAGAGAACGTTATCTCAGAGAGCAAAAATGGGTATGTTCCAACAATGTTATATGGCAGAGGCATGGGCTAAAGATAGGGTTGTGCGGAGGAAAGTGGATGTGTTGGAAATGAGATGTGTGAGGCCAACATATGGTGTGAGGTGGTTTGATCTAGTAAGTAAAGGGTAAGAGAGATGTGTGGTACTAAAAAGGGTGTGGTTGAGATAGCAGAAGAGGGTGCATTGAAATGGTTTGGTCACATGGAGAGAATGAGTGAGGAAAGATTGACAAAGAGGATATATGTGTCAGAGGTAGAGGGAACAAGAAGTGGGAGACCAAATTGGAGGTGGAAGGATGGAGTGAAAACAATTTTGAGTGAGTGGGGCCTGAACGTACAGGAGGGTAAAAGGCATGCAAGGAACGGAGTGAATTGGAATGATGTGGTATACCTAGGTCAACATGCTGTCAATGGATTGAACCAGGGCATGTGAAGCATTCTGGGTAAACCATGGAAAGTTTTGTGGGGCCTAGATGTGGAAAGGGAACCATGGTTTCGGTGCATTACACATGACAGCTAGAGACTCAGTATGAACAAATGTGGCCTTTGTTGTCTTTTCCTAGCGCTACATCGTGTGCACACGGGAGGAGGGGGGTGCCATTTCATGTGTGGCAGGGTGGTGGTGGGAATGGATGAAGGCAATATGTATGAATAAGTACATGTGAATATATGTATATGTCTGTGTATGTATATGTATGTATACATTGAAATGTATAGGTATGTATATGTGCATGTGTGGGCATTTATGTATATACATGTGTATGTGGGTGGGTTGGGCCATTCTTTCGTCTGTTCCTTGCGCTACCTCGCTATTTATCCCTGGGGATAGGGGGAAAAGAATACTTCCCACGTATTCCTTGTGTCACAGAAAGCGACTAAAAGGGGAGGGAGCAGGGGCTGGAAATCCTCCCTTCTCGTTTCTAATTTTCCAAAAAAAGGAACAGAAAATGGGGCCTAATGAGGATATTCCCTCAAAGGTTCAGTCCTCTGTTCTAAATGCTACATCGCTAATGCGGGAAATGGTGAATAGTATGAAAAAAATATATATATTTATCTATTTTCATTAATCGCTGTTTCCCGTGTCAGCGAGGTAGCGCAAGGAAACAGACGAAGAATGGCCTAACCACCCACATACACATGTATATATACATAAATGCCCATACAGGCACATAAACATACATACACATTTCAACATATACATACATAGACATACATATATATACACATGTACATACTCATACTTGCTGCCTTCATCCATTTCCATCACCACCCCAACACACATAACCCCCCCCCCAGATAGTGCTAGGAAAAAACAAAAAAAGGCCACATTCGTTCACACACAGTCTCTAGCTTTCATGTGTAATGCACAGAAACCACAGCTCCCTTTCCATGTCCAGGCCCAACAGACCTTTCCTTGGTTTACTCCAGACACTTCACATGCCTTGGTTCAATCCATTGACAACACATAGACCCTGGTATACCACATCATTCCAATTCACTCTGTTACTTTCACGCCTTTCACCCTCCTGTACGTTTAGATCCTGAGAATCGCTCAAAACATTTTTCCCTCCACATCTGACATATATATCCTTTTTGTCAATCTTTCCTTACTCATTATCTCCATGTGTCCAAACCATTTCAACACACCCTCTTCTGGTCTCTCAACCACACTCACCTTATTACAAAATAACCCTCTTACCCTTTCATTACCCACTCGATCAAGCTAACTTACACCACATATTGTCCTCAAACATATAATTTCCAACACATCCACTCTCCTCCACACAACGTTATCCATAGCCCATGCCTTTTAAAAATATAACATCATTGGAACTAATATCCCTTCAAACATACCCATTTTCCTGTCCAAGATAATGTTCTTGCCTTCCACACATTTTTCAATTTTCCCAGAACCTTTGCCCCCTCCCTTACCCTGTGACTCACCTCCACTTCCATCCGCCATTAAGTCCACTCCCAGGTATCTAAAACACTTCACTTCCTCCAGTTTTTCTCCATTCAAACTTACCTTCCCAATTAACTTGTCCCTCAGCCTACTAAACCTAATAACTTTGCTCTTATTTACATTTACTCTCAACTTTCTTATTTCACACACTTTACTAAACTTATTCGCCAACCTCTGCAGTTTCTCACCCGAATCAGCTACCAGAGCTGTATCGTCGGTGAATAACAACTGACTCACTTCCCAAGCCCTCTCTTCCTCAATAGACTGCATACTTGCCCCTCTCTCCAAACTGTTGCATTCACCTACCAAACCAACCCATCCATAAACAAATTAAACAACCATGGAGACATCATGCGCACCTGCCGGAAATTGACATTCACTCAGAACCAATCACGTTCCTCTCTTCCTACATGTACAAATGCCTTATATACTTGGTAAAAACTTTTCACTGCTTCTAGCAACTTACCTCCCACACCATATACTCTTAATACTTTCCACATAGTATCTCTATCAACCCTATCATATGTCTTCTCCTGATCTGTAAATGCTACATACAAATCCAACTGTTTTCCAAAGTATTTCTCACTTACATCCTTTAAAGCAAAAACCTGATCCAAACATCCTCTACCAATTTTGAAACCACACTGCTCTTCTCCAGTCTGATGCTCTGTACATGCCTTTACCATCTCAGTCAATACCCTCCCATGAAATTTCCCAGGTTTACTCAAAAAACTTATGCCTCTGTAATTTGAACACTCATCTTTATCCTCTTTGCCTTTGTACAATGACACTAGGCATACATTCTGCCAATCCTCATGCACTTCACCATGAGTCATACATACAATGAATATCCTTACCAACCAATCAACAGCACAATCACCCCCTATTTTTAATAAATTCCACTGCAATACTATCCTAATCCCACCGCCTTGCCAGCATTCATCGTACACAAAGTTTTCACTACCTCTGCTTACTAAGTCATTCTCCCTAACCTTCTCACTTTGCACACCACACCGACCGAAACACCCTATATCTGCCACTCTATCATCAGACATTCAACAAACCTTCAAAATACTCACTCCATCTCCTCATTTCATCACTACTTGCTATTACCTCCCCATTTGCCCCTTCACTAATGTTCCCATGTATATATATATATATATATATACAGAGCATCAGATTGGGGAAGAGCAGTGCGGTTTCAGAAGTGGTAGAGGATGTGTGGATCAGGTGTTTGCTTTGAAGAATGTATGTGAGAAATACTTAGAAAAGCAAATGGATTTGTATGAAGCATTTATGGATCTGGAGAAGGCATATGATAGAGTTGATAGAGATGCTCTGTGGAAGGTATTAAGAATATATGGTGTGGGAGGCAAGTTGTTAGAAGCAGTGAAAAGTTTTTATCGAGGATGTAAGGCATGTGTACGTGTAGGAAGAGAGGAAAGTGATTGGTTCTCAGTGAATGTAGGTTTGCGGCAGGGGTGTGTGATGTCTCCATGGTTGTTTAATTTGTTTATGGATGGGGTTGTTAGGGAGGTAAATGCAAGAGTCCTGGAAAGAGGGGCAAGTATGAAGTCTGTTGGGGATGAGAGAGCTTGGGAAGTGAGTCAGTTGTTGTTCGCTGATGATACAGCGCTGGTGGCTGATTCATGTGAGAAACTGCAGAAGCTGGTGACTGAGTTTGGTAAAGTGTGTGGAAGAAGAAAGTTAAGAGTAAATGTGAATAAGAGCAAGGTTATTAGGTACAGTAGGGGTGAGGGTCAAGTCAATTGGGAGGTGAGTTTGAATGGAGAAAAACTGGAGGAAGTGAAGTGTTTTAGATATCTGGGAGTGGATCTGTCAGCGGATGGAACCATGGAAGCGGAAGTGGATCATAGGGTGGGGGAGGGGGCGAAAATTTTGGGAGCCTTGAAAAATGTGTGGAAGTCGAGAACATTATCTCGGAAAGCAAAAATGGGTATGTTTGAAGGAATAGTGGTTCCAACAATGTTGTATTGTTGCGAGGCGTGGGCTATGGATAGAGATGTGCGCAGGAGGATGGATGTGCTGGAAATGAGATGTTTGAGGACAATGTGTGGTGTGAGGTGGTTTGATCGAGTAAGTAACGTAAGGGTAAGAGAGATGTGTGGAAATAAAAAGAGCGTGATTGAGAGAGCAGAAGAGGGTGTTTTGAAATGGTTTGGGCACATGGAGAGAATGAGTGAGAAAAGATTGACCAAGAGGATATATGTGTCGGAGGTGGAGGGAACGAGGAGAAGAGGGAGACCAAATTGGAGGTGGAAAGATGGAGTGAAAAAGATTTTGTGTGATCGGGGCCTGAACATGCAGGAGGGTGAAAGGAGGGCAAGGAATAGAGTGAATTGGAGCGATGTGGTATACAGGGGTTGACGTGCTGTCAGTGGATTGAATCAAGGCATGTGAAGCGTCTGGGGTAAACCATGGAAAGCTGTGTAGGTATGTATATTTGCGTGTGTGGACGTGTGTATGTACATGTGTATGGGGGGGGGGGTTGGGCCATTTCTTTCGTCTGTTTCCTTGCGCTACCTCGCAAACGCGGGAGACAGCGACAAAGTATAAAAAAAAAAAAAAAAAAAAAAAAAATATATATATATATATATATATATATATATATATATCTTTTCTTTCTTTCTTTTAAACTATTCGCCATTTCCCGCGTTAGCGAGGTAGCATTAAGAACAGACGACTGGGCCTTTGAGGGAATACCCTCACCTGGCCCAATTCTCTGTTCCTTCTTTTGGAAGATTAAAAAAGAAAAAAAAAGGAAAGAAAAAAAAAAGAAACGAGAGGAGAGGATTTCCAGCCCCCCGCTCCCTCCCCTTTTAGTCGCCTTCTACGACACGCAAGGAATACGTGGGAAGTATTCTTAATCCCCTATCTCCAGGGGATATATATATATTTTTTTTTTCTTTGTCGCTGTCTCCCGCGTTTGCGAGGTAGCGCAAGGAAACAGACGAAAGAAATGGCCCAACCCACCCCCATACACATGTATATACATACGTCCACACACGCAAATATACATACCTACACAGCTTTCCATGGTTTACCCCAGACGCTTCACATGCCTTGATTCAATCCACTGACAGCACGTCAACCCCGGTATACCACATCGCTCCAATTCACTCTATTCCTTGCCCTCCTTTCACCCTCCTGCATGTTCAGGCCCCGATCACACAAAATCTTTTTCACTCCATCTTTCCACCTCCAATTTGGTCTCCCTCTTCTCCTCGTTCCCTTCACCTCCGACACATATATCCTCTTGGTCAATCTTTCCTCACTCATTCTCTCCATGTGCCCAAACCATTTCAAAACACCCTCTTCTGCTCTCTCAACCACGCTCTTTTTACTTCCACACATCTCTCTTACCCTTACGTTACTTACTCGATCAAACCACCTCACACCACACATTGTCCTCAAACATCTCATTTCCAGCACATCCATCCTCCTGCGCACAACTCTATCCATAGCCCACGCCTCGCAACCATACAACATTGTTGGAACCACTATTCCTTCAAACATACCCATTTTTGCTTTCCGATATAATGTTCTCGACTTCCACACATTCTTCAAGGCTCCCAGAATTTTCGCCCCCTCCCCCAACCTATGATCCACTTCCGCTTCCATGGTTCCATCCGCTGCCAGATCCACTCCCAGATATCTAAACCACTTCACGTCCTCCAGTTTTTCTCCATTCAAACTCACCTCCCAATTGACTTGACCCTCAACCCTACTGTACCTAATAACCTTGCTCTTATTCACATTTACTCTTAACTTTCTTCTTTCACACACTTTACCAAACTCAGTCACCAGCTTCTGCAGTTTCTCACATGAATCAGCCACCAGCGCTGTATCATCAGCAAACAACAACTGACTCACTTCCCAAGCTCTCTCATCCACAACAGACTTCATACTTGCCCCTCTTTCCAAACCTCTTGCATTCACCTCTCTAACAACCCCATCCATAAACAAATCAAACAACCATGGAGACATCGCACACCCCTGCCGCAAACCTACATTCACTGAGAACCAATCACTTTCCTCTCTTCCTACACGTACACATGCCTTACATCCTCGATAAAAACTTTTCACTGCTTCTAACAACTTGCCTCCCACACCATATATTCTTAATACCTTCCACAGAGCATCTCTATCAACTCTATCATATGCCTTCTCCAGATCCATAAATGCTACATACAAATCCATTTGCTTTTCTAAGTATTTCTCACATACATTCTTCAAAGCAAACACCTGATCCACACATCCTCTACCACTTCTGAAACCACACTGCTCTTCCCCAATCTGATGCTCTGTACATGCCTTCATCCTCTCAATCAATATCCTCCCATATAATTTACCAGGAATACTCAACAAACTAATACCTCTGAAATTTGAGCACTCACTCTTATCCCCTTTGCCTTTGTACAATGGCACTATGCACGCATTCCGCCAATCCTCAGGCACCTCACCATGAGTCATACATACATTAAATAACCTTACCAACCAGTCAACAATACAGTCACCCCCTTTTTTAATAAATTCCACTGCAATACCATCCAAACCTGCTGCCTTGCCGGCTTTCATCTTCCGCAAAGCTTTTACTACCTCTTCTCTGTTTACCAAATCATTTTCCCTAACCCTCTCACTTTGCACACCACCTCGACCAAAACACCCTATATCTGCCACTCCATCATCAAACACATTCAGCAAACCCTCAAAATACTCACTCCATCTCCTTCTCACATCACCACTACTTGTTATCACCTCCCCATATATATATATATATATATATATATATATATATATATATATATATATATATATATATATATATATATATATATAAAGCGTGGTTGAGAGAGCAGAAGAGGGTGTTTTGAAATGGTCTGGGCACATGGAGAGAATGAGTGAGGAAAGATTGACCAAGAGGATATATGTGTCGGAGGTGGAGGGAACGGGGAGAAGTGGGACACCAAATTGGAGGTGGAAAGATGGAGTGAAAAAGATTTTGTGTGATCGGGGCCTAAACATGCAGGAGGGTGAAAGGAGGGCCAGGAATAGAGTGAATTGGATCGATGTGGTATACCGGGGTTGACGTGCTGTCAGTGGATTGAATCAGGGCATGTGAAGCGTCTGGGGTAAACCATGGAAAGCTGTGTAGGTATGTATATTTGCGTGTGTGGACGTATGTATATACATGTGTATGGGGGTGGGTTGGGCCATTTCATTTGTCTGTTTCCTTGCGCTACCTCGCAAACGCGGGAGACAGCAAAAAAAAAAAAAAAAAAAAAAAAAAAAAAAAAATATATATATATATATATATATATATATATATATATATATATATATATATATATATATATATATATACATATCTCTATTTTATTTTATTTATTTTGCTTTGTCGCTGTCTCCCGCGTTAGCGAGGAAGCGCTAGGAAACAGAGGAAAGAAATGGCCCAACCCACCCACATACACATGTATATACATACACGTCCACACACGCAAATATACGTACCTATACATCTCAATGTACACATATAAATACACACACAGACATATACATAAATACACATGTACATAATTCATACTGTCTGCCTTTATTTATTCCCATTGCCACCTCACAACACATGGAATAACAACCCCCTCCCCACTCATGTGTGCGAGGTAGTGCTTGGAAAAGACAACAAAGGCCACATTCGTTCATACTCAGTCTCTAGCTGTCATGTAATAATGGACCGAAACCACAGCTCCCTTTCCACATCCAGGCCCCACAGAACTTTCCATGGTTTACCCCAGATGCTTCACATGCCCTGGTTCAATCCATTGACAGCACGTCAACCCCGGTATACCACATCTTTCCAATTCACTCTATTCCTTGCACTCCTTTCCCTCTCCTGCATGTTCAGGCCCTGATCACTCAAAATCTTTTTCACTATATCTTTCCACCTCCAATTTGGCCTCCCACTTCTCCTCGTTCCCTCCACCTCTGACACATATATCCTCTTGGTCAATCTTTCTTCACTCATTCTCTCCATGTGCCCAAACCATTTCAAAACACCCTCTTCTGCTCTCTCAACCATAATCTTTTTATTTCCACACATCTCTCTTACCCTTACATTACTTACTCGATCAAACCACCTCAAACCACACATTGTCCTCAAACATCTCATTTCCAGCACATCCACCCTCCTACGCACAACTCTATCCATAGACCATGCCTCACAACTATACAATATTGTTGGATCCACTATTCCTTCAAACATACCCATTTTTGCTTTCCGAGATAATGTTCTCGACTTCCAAACATTCTTCAACGCTCCCAAAATTTTCGCCCCCTCCCCCACCCTATGATTCACTTCCATGGTTCCATCCGCTGCCAGATCCACTCCCAGATATCTAAAACACTTTACTTCCAGTTTTTCTCCATTCAAAATTACCTCCCAATTGACTTGACCCTCAACCCTACTCTACCTAATAACCTTGCTCTTATTCACATTTACTCTCAACTTTCTTCTCTCACACCGTTTACCAAACTCAGTCACCAGCTTCTGCAGTTTCTCACATGAATCAGGCTCCAGCACTGTATCATCAGCGAACAACAACTGACTCACTTCCCACACTCTCTGATCCTCAACAGACTGCATACTTGCCCCTCTTTCCAAAACTCTTGCATTCACCTCCCTAACAACCCCATCCATAAACAAATTAAACAACCATGGAGACATCACGCACCCCTCCTGCAAACCTACATTCACTGAGAACCAATCACTTTCCTCTCTTCCTAAACGTACACATGCCTTACATCCTTGATAAAAACTTTTCACTGCTTCTAACAACTTGCCTCCCACACCATATATTCTTAATACCTTTCACAGAGCATCTCTATCAACTCTATCATATGTCTTCTCCTGATCCATAAATGCTACATACAAATCCATTTGCTTTTCTAAGTATTTCTCACATACATTCTTCAAACCAAACACCTGATCAACACATCCTCTACCACTTCTGAAACCACACTGCTCATCAAAAAATCTGATGCTCTGTACATGCCTTCACCCTTTCAATCAATAACCTCCCATATAATTTACCAGGAATACTCAACAAACTTATACCTCTGTAATTGGAGCACTCACTCTTATCCCCTTTGCCTTTGTACAATGGCACTATGCAAGAATTCCGCCAATCCTCAGGCACCTCACCATGAATCATACATAAATTAAATAGCCTTATCAACCAGTCAACAATACAGTCACCCCCTTTTTTAATAAATTCCACTGCAACACCATCCAAACCTGCTGCCTTGCCAGCTTTCATCTTCCGCAAAGATTTTACTACCTCTTCTCTGTTTACCAAATCATTTTCATCAACCCTCTCACTTTGCACACCACCTCGACCAAAACACCCTATATCTGCCACTCTATCATCAAACACATTCAACAAACCTTCAAAATACTCACTCAATCTCTTTCTCACATCACCACTACTTGTGATCACCTTCCCATTAGCCCCCTTCACTGAAGTTCCCATTTGCTCCCTTGTCTTACACACCTTATTCACCTCCTCCTATATATATATATATATATATATATATATATATATATATATATATATATATATATATATATATTTTTTTTTTTGCTTTTTCGCTGTCTCCCGTGTTTGCGAGGTAGCGCAAGGAAACAGACGAAAGAAATGGCCCAACCCACCCCCATACGCATGTATATACATACGTCCACACACGCAAATATACATACCTACACAGCTTTCCATGGTTTACCCCAGACGCTTCACATGCCCTGATTCAATCCACTGACAGCACGTCAACCCAGGTATACCACATCGCTCATATTCACTCTATTCCTTGCCCTCCTTTCACCCTCCTGCATGTTCAGGCCCCGATCACACAAAATCTTTTTCACTCCATCTTTCCACCTCCAATTTGGTCTCCCTCTTCTCCTCGTTCCCTCCACCTCCGACACATATATCCTATTGGTCAATCTTTCCTCACTCATTCTCTCCATATGCCCAAACCATTTCAAAACACCCTCTTCTGCTCTCTCAACCACGCTCTTTTATTTCCACACATCTCTCTTACCCTTACGTTACTTACTCGATCAAACCACCTCACACCACACATTGTCCTCAAACATCTCATTTCCACCACATCCATCCTCCTGCGCACAACTCTATCCATAGTCCACGCCTCGCAACCATACAACATTGTTGGAACCACTATTCCTTCAAACATACCCATTTTTGCTTTCCGAGATAATGTTCTCGACTTCCACACATTCTTCAAGGCTCCCAGAATTTTCGCCCCCTCCACCACCCTATGATCCACTTCCGCTTCCATGGTTCCATCCGCTGCCAGATCCACTCCCAGATATCTAAAACACTTCACTTCCTCCAGTTTTTCTCCATTCAAACTCACCTCCCAATTGACTTGACCCTCAACCCTACTCTACCTAATAACCTTGTTCTTATTCACATTTACTCTTAACTTTCTTCTTTCACACACTTTACCAAACTCAGTCACCAGCTTCTGTAGCTTCTCATATGAATCAGCCACCAGCGTTGTATCATCAGCGAACAACAACTGACTCACTTCCCAAGCTCTCTCATCCCCAACAGACTTCATACTTGCCCCTCTTTCCAAAACTCTTGCATTCACCTCCCTAACAACCCCATCCATAAGCAAATTAAACAACCATGGAGACATCACACACCCCTGCCGCAAACCTAAATTCACTGAGAACCAATCTCTTTCCTCTCTTCCTACACGTACACATGCCTTACATCCTCGATAAAAACTTTTCACTGCCTCTAACAACTTGCCTCCCACACCATATATTCTTAATACCTTCCACAGAGCATCTCTATCAACTCTATCATATGCCTTCTCCAGATCCATAAATGCTACATACAAATCCATTTGCTTTTCTAAGTATTTCTCACATACATTCTTCAAAGCAAACACCTGATCCACACATCCTCTACCACTTCTGAAACCACACTGCTCTTCCCCAATCTGATGCTCTGTACATGCCTTCACCCTCTCAATCAATACCCTCCCATATAATTTGCCAGGAATACTCAACAAACTTATGCCTCTGTAATTTGAGCACTCACTCTTATCCCCTTTGCCTTTGTACAATGGCACTATGCACGCATTCCGCCAATCCTCAGGCACCTCACCATGAGTCATACATATATTAAATAACCTTACCAACCAGTCAACAATACAGTCACCCCCTTTTTTAATAAATTCCACTGCAATACCATCCAAACCTGCTGCCTTGCCGGCTTTCATCTTCCGCAAAGCTTTTACTACCTCTTCTCAGTTTACCAAATCATTTTCCCTAACCCTCGCACTTTGCACACCACCTCGACCAAAACACCCTATATCTGCCACTCTATTATCAAACACATTCAACAAACCTTCAAAATACTCACTCCATCTCCTTCTCACATCACCACTACTTGTTATCACCTCCCCATTTGCGCCCTTCACTGAAGTTCCCATTTGCTCCCTTGTCTTACGCACTTTATTTACCTCCTTCCACAACATCTTTTTATTCTCCCTAAAATTTAATGATACTCTCTCACCCCAACTCCCATTTGCCCTTTTTTTCACCTCTTGCACCTTTCTCTTGACCTCCTGTCTCTTTCTTGTATACGTCTCCCACTCAATTGCATTATTTCCCTGCAAAAATCGTCCAAATGCCTCTCTCTTCTCTTTCACTAATACTCTTACTTCTTCATCCCACCACTCACTACCCTTTCTAATCAACCCACCTCCCACTCTTCTCATACCACAAGCATCTTTTGCGCAATCCATCACTGATTCCCTAAATACATCCCATTCCTCCCCGACTCCCCTTACTTCCATTGTTCTCACCTTTTTCCATTCTGTACTCAGTCTCTCCTGGTACTTCCTCACACAAGTCACCTTCCCAAGCTCACTTACTCTCACCACCCTCTTCACCCCAACATTCACTCTTCTTTTCTGAAAACCCATACAAATCTTCACCTTAGCCTCCACAAGATAATGATCAGACATCCCTCCAGTTGCACCTCTCAGCACATTAACATCCAAAAGTCTCTCTTTCGCGCGCCTGTCAATTAACATCCTCCTCGAAGGCTCAGATTGGGGTGCCTAAATGTGTGTGGATGTAACCAAGATGTGAAAAAAGGAGAGATAGGTAGTATGTTTGAGGAAAGGAACCTGGATGTTTTGGCTCTGAGTGAAACGAAGCTCAAGGGTAAAGGGGAAGAGTGGTTTGGGAATGTCTTGGGAGTAAAGTCAGGGGTTAGTGAGAGAACAAGAGCAAGGGAAGGAGTAGCAGTACTCCTGAAACAGGAGTTGTGGAAGTATGTGATAGAATGTAAGAAAGTAAATTCTCGATTAATATGGGTAAAACTGAAAGTTGATGGAGAGAGATGGGTGATTATTGGTGCATATGCACCTGGGCATGAGAAGAAAGATCATGAGAGGCAAGTGTTTTGGGAGCAGCTGAATGAGTGTGTTAGTGGTTTTGATGCACGAGACCGGGTTATAGTGTTGGGTGATTTGAATGCCAAGGTGAGTAACGTGGCAGTTGAGGGAATAATTGGTATACATGGGGTGTTCAGTGTTGTAAATGGAAATGATGAAGAGCTTGTAGATTTATGTGCTGAAAAAGGACTGATGATTGGGAATACCTGGTTTAAAAAGTGAGATATACATAAGTATACTTATGTAAGTAGGAGAGATGGCCAGAGAGCGTTATTGGATATATATATATTATATTATTTTTTTATTATACTTTGTCGCTGTCTCCCGCGTTTGCGAGGTAGCACAAGGAAACAGACGAAAGAGATGGCCCAACCCTCCCCATACACATGTATATACATACGTCCACACACGCAAATATACATACCTACACAGCTTTCCATGGCTTACCCCAGACGCTTCACATGCCTTGATTCAATCCACTGACAGCACGTCAACCCCGGTAGACCACCTCGCTCCAAATCACTCTATTCCTTGCCCTCCTTTCACCCTCCTGCATGTTCAGGCCCCGATCACACAAAATCTTTTTCACTCCATCTTTCCACCTCCAATTTGGTCTCCCTCTTCTCCTTGTTCCCTCCACCTCCGACACATATATCCTCTTGGTCAATCTTTCCTCACTCATCCTCTCCATGTGCCCAAACCACTTCAAAACACCCTCTTCTGCTCTCTCAACCACGCTCTTTTTATTTCCACACATCTCTCTCACCCTTACGTTACTCACTCGATCAAACCACCTCACACCACACATTGTCCTCAAACATCTCATTTCCACCACATCCATCCTCCTGCGCACAACTCTATCCATAGCCCACGCCTCGCAACCATACAACATTGTTGGAACCACTATTCCTTCAAACATACCCATTTTTGCTTTCCGAGATAATGTTCTCGACTTCCACACATTCTTCAAGGCCCCCAGAATTTTCGCCCCCTCCCCCACCCTATGATCCACTTCCGCTTCCATGGTTCCATCCGCTGCCAGATCCACTCCCAGATATCTAAAACACTTCACTTCCTCCAGTTTTTCTCCATTCAAACTCACCTCCCAATTGACTTGACCCTCAACCCTACTGTACCTAATAACCTTGCTCTTATTCACATTTACTCTTAACTTTCTTCTTCCACACACTTTACCAAACTCAGTCACCAGCTTCTGCAGTTTCTCACATGAATCAGCCACCAGCGCTGTATCATCAGCGAACAACAACTGACTCACTTCCCAAGCTCTCTCATCCCCAACAGACTTCATACTTGCCCCTCTTTCCAAAACTCTTGCATTTACCTCCCTAACAACCCCATCTATAAACAAATTAAACAACCATGGAGACATCACACACCCCTGCCGCAAACCTACATTCACTGAGAACCAATCACTTTCCTCTCTTCCTACACGTACACATGCCTTACATCCTCGATAAAAACTTTTCACTGCTTCTAACAACTTTCCTCCCACACCATATATTCTTAATACCTTCCACAGAGCATCTCTATCAACTCTATCATATGCCTTCTCCAGATCCATAAATGCTACATACAAATCCATTTCCTTTTCTAAGTATTTCTCACATACATTCTTCAAAGCAAACACCTGATCCACACATCCTCTACCACTTCTGAAACCACACTGCTCTTCCCCAATCTGATGTTCTGTACATGCCTTCACCCTCTCAATCAATACCCTCCCATATAATTTACCAGGAATACTCAACAAACTTATACCTCTGTAATTTGAGCACTCACTCTTATCCCCTTTGCCTTTGTACAATGGCACTATGCACGCATTCCGCCAGTCCTCAGGCACCTCACCATGAGTCATACATACATTAAATAACCTTACCAACCACTCAACAATACAGTCACCCCCTTTTTTAATAGATTCCACTGCAATACCATCCAAACCTGCTGCCTTGCCGGCTTTCATCTTCCGCAAAGCTTTCACTACCTCTTCTCTGTTTACCAAATCATTTTCCCTAACCCTCTCACTTTGCACACCACCTCGACCAAAACACCCTATATCTGCCACTCTATCATCAAACACATTCAACAAACCTTCAAAATACTCACTCCATCTCCTTCTCACATCACCACTACTTGTTATCACCTCCCCATTTGCGCCCTTCACTGAAGTTCCCATTTGCTCCCTTGTCTTACGCACTTTGTTTACCTCCTTCCACAACATCTTTTTATTCTCCCTAAAATTTAATGATACTCTCTCACCCCAACTCTCATTTGCCCTTTTTTTCACCTCTTGCACCTTTCTCTTGACCTCCTGTCTCTCTTTTATACATCTCCCACTCAACTGCATTTTTTCCCTGCAAAAATCGTCCAAATGCCTCTCTCTTCTCTTTCACTAATACTCTTACTTCTTCATCCCACCACTCACTACCCTTTCTAATCAACCCATCTCCCACTCTTCTCATGCCACAAGCATCTTTTGCGCAATCCATCACTGATTCCCTAAATACATCCCATTCCTCCCCCACTCCCCTTACTTCCATTGTTCTCACCTTTTTCCATTCTGTACTCAGTCTCTCCTGGTACTTCCTCACACAGGTCTCCTTCTCAAGCTTACTCATATATATATATATATATATATATATATATATATATATATATATATATATATATATATATTTTTATACTATTCGCCATTTCCCACGATAGCGAGGTAGCATTAAGAACAGAGGGCTGGGCCTTTGAGGGAATATCTTCACCTGGCCCCCTTCTCTGCTAGCGAGGCAGCGCAAGGAAACAGACAAAAGAATGGCCCAACCCACCCACATACACATGTATATACATACACGTCCACACACGCAAATATACATACCTATACATCTCAACGCATACATATAAATACACACACAGACATACACACATATAGACATGTACATAATTCATGCTGCCTGCCTTTATTCATTCCCATCCCCACCCTGCCACACATAAAATAACAACCCCCTCCCCCCACATGTGCGCGAGGTAGCACTAGGAAAGACAACAAAGGCCACATTCGTTCACACTCAGTCTCTAGCTGTCATGTATAATGCACCGAAACCACAGCTCCCTTTCCACATCAATGTACCACAGAACTTTCCAGGGTTTACCTCAGATGTTTCACACGCCCTGTTGGGCAAGAATGTTGGGGTGAAGAAAGTGGTAAGAGTAAGTGAGCTTGGGAAGGAGACTTGTGTGAGGAAATACCAGGAGAGAATGAGTACAGAATGGAAAAAAGGTGAGAACAAAGGATGTAAGGGGAGTGGGCGAGGAAAGGGATGTATCTAAGCAGTGATGGCTTGCGCAAAAGATGCTTGTGGCATGAGCAGCGTGGGAGGTGGGCAGATGAGAAAGGGTAGTGAGTGGTGGGATGAAGAAGTAAGATTGTTAGTGAAAGAGAAGAGAGAGGCATTTGGACGATTTTTGCAGGGAAATAATGCAAATGACTGGGAGATGTATAAAAGAAAAAGGCAGGAGGTCAAGAGAAAGGTGCAAGAGGTGAAAAAGAGGGCAAATAAGAGTTGGGGTGAGAGTATCTTAAATTTTATTGAGAATAAAAAGATGTTTTGGAAGGAGGTAAATAATGTGCGTAAGACAAGAGAATCAATGGGAACTTCAGTCAAGGGGGCTAATATGGAGGTGATAACAAATAGTGGTGATGGAGTGAGTATTTGAAGGAGATGGAGTGAGTGTCTGAAGGTTTGTTGAATGTGTTTGATGATAGAGTGGCAGATATAGGGTGTTTTGGTCGAGGTGGTGTGCAAAGTGAGAGGGTTAGAGAGAATGATTTGGTAAACAGAGAAGAGGTAGTAAAAGCTTTGTGGAAGATGAAAGCTGGCAAGGCAGAAGGTTTGGATGGTACTGCAGTGGAATTTATCAAATAAGGGGGGTGACTGTATAGTTGACTGGTTGGTAAGGTTATTTAATTTATGTATGATTCATGGTGAGTTGCCTGAGGATTGGCAGAATGCTTGCATAGTGCCATTGTACAAAGGCAAAGGGGATAAGAGTGAGTGCTCCAATTACAGAGGTATAAGTTTGTTGAGTATTCCTGGTAAGTCATGTGGGAGGGTATTGATTGAGAGGGTGAAGAGCATGTACAGAGCATCAGATTGGGGAAGAGCAGTGTGGTTTCAGAAGTGGTTGAGGATGTGTGGATCAGGTGTTTGGTTTGAAGAATGTATGTGAGAAATAATTAGAGAAGCAAATGGATTTGTATGTAGCATTTATGGATCTGGAGAAGGCATATGATAGAGTTGATAGAGATGCTCTGTGGAAGGTATTAAGAATATATGGTGTGGGAGGCAAGTTGTTAGAAGCAGTGAAAAGTTTTTATCGAGGATGTAAGGCATGTGTACGTGTAGGAAGAGAGGAAAGTGATGGGTTCTCAGTGAATGTAGGTTTGCGGCAGGGGTGTGTGATGTCTCCATGGTTCTTTAATTTGTTTATGGATGGGGTTGTTAGGGAGGTGAATGCAAGAGTTTTGGAAAGAGAGGCAAGTATGCAGTCTGTTGTGGATGAGAGAGCTTGGGAAGTGAGTCAGTTGTTGTTCGCTGATGATACAGCGCTGGTGGCTGATTCATGTGAGAAACTGCAGAAGCTGGTGACTGAGTTTGGTAAAGTGTGTGAAAGAAGAAAGTTAAGAGTAAATGTGAATAAGAGCAAGGTTATTAGGTACAGTAGGGTTGAGGGTCAAGTCAATTGGGAGGTAAGTTTGAATGGAGAAAAACTGGAGGAAGTAAAGTGTTTTAGATATCTGGGAGTGGATCTGGCAGCTGATGGAACCATGGAAGCAGAAGTAAATCACAGGGTGGGGGAGGGGGCGAAAATCCTGGGAGCCTTGAAGAATGTGTGGAAGTCGAGAACATTATCTCAGAAAGCAAAAATGGGTATGTTTGAAGGAATAGGGGTTCCAACAATGTTGTATGGTTGCGAGGCGTGGGATATGGATAGAGTTGTGCGCAGGAGGGTGGATGTGCTGGAAATGAGATGTTTGAGGACAATATGTGGTGTGAGGTGGTTTGATCGAGTAAGTAATGTAAGGGTAAGAGAGATGTGTGGAAATAAAAAGAGCATGGTTGAGAGAGCAGAAGAGGGTGTTTTGAAATGGTTTGGGCACATGGAGAGAATGAGTGAAGAAAGATTGACCAAGAGGATATATGTGTTGGAGGTGGAGGGAACGAGAAGTGGGAGACCAAAATGGAGGTGGAAAGATGCAGTGAAAAAGATTTTGTGTGATCGGGGCCTGAACATTCAGGAGGGTGAAAGGCGGGCAAGGAATAGAGTGAATTGGATCGATGTGGTATACCAGGGTCGACGTGCTGTCAATGGATTGAATCAGGGCATGTGAAGCGTCTGGGGTAAACCATGGAAAGTTCGGTCAGGCCTGGATGTGGAAAGGGAGCTGTGGTTCCGGGCATTATTGCATGACAGCTGGAGACTGAGTGTGAGCGAATGTGGCCCTTGTTGTCTTTTCCTGGCACTGCCTTGCGCACATGAGGGGGGAGGGGGATGTTATTCCATGTGTGGCGGGGTGGCGATGGGGGTGAGTAGGGGCAGGCAGTGTGAAATGTGTGCATGTGTGTATATTTGTGTGTATATATGTGTGTGTATATATGTGTGTACGTTGGGATGTGTGGGTGTGTATGTTTGCATGTGTGGACGTGTGTGTGTGTGCATGTGTGTGGGGGTGGGTTGATTAATTTCTTTCATATGTTTCCTTGCGCTACCTCGCAGGCGCGGGAGACAGCAACAAAGCAAAATAAATATATAAATATATATATATATATTTATTCATATCTGTTTTGCTTTGTCGCTGTCTCCCGCGTTAGCGAGGTAGCGCAAGGAAACAGACGAAAGAATGGCCCAACCCACCCACATACACATGTATATACATACATGTCCACAGACGCAAATATACATACCTATACATCTAAACGTACACATGTATATACACACACAGACATATACATATATACACGTGCACATAATTCATACTGTCTGCCTTTACTTATTCCCATTGCCACCCCGCCACACATGTAATAACAACCCCCTCCCCCCTCATGTGTGCGAGTTAGTGCTAAGAAAAGACAACAAAGGCCTCATTTGTTCACACTCAGTCTCTTGCTGTCACGTAATAATGCACGGAAACCACAGCTCCCTTTCCACATCCAGGCCCCACAGAACTTTCCATGGTTTACCCCAGACGCTTAACATGCCCTGGTTCAATCCATTGATAGCACGTCGGCCCCGGTATACCACATTGTTCCAATTCACTCTATTCCTTGCACGCCTTTCACCCTCCTGCATGTTCAGGCCTCAATCACTCAAAATCTTTTTCACTCCATCTTTACACCTCCAATTTGGTCTCCCACTTCTCCTTGTTCCCTCCACCTCTGACACATATATCCTCTTGGTCAACCTTTCCTCACTCATCCTCTCCATGTGACCGAACCATTTCAAAAAACCTCTTCTGCTCTCGCAACCACACTCTTTTTATTACCACACATCTCTCTTACCCTATTATTACTCACTCGATCAAACCACCTCACACCACACATTGTCCTCAAACATCTCATTTCTAGCACATCCACCCTCCTCCGCACAACTCTATCCATAGCCCACGCTTTGCAACCATACAACATTGTTGGAACCACTATTCCTTCAAACACACCCATTTTTGCTTTCCAAGATAATGTTCTCGGCTTCCACTCATTCTTCAACACTCCCAGAATTTTCACCCCCTCCCCCACCCTATGATTCACTTCTGCTTCCATGGTTCCATCCGCTGCCAAATCTACTCCCAGATATCTAAAACACTTCACTTCCTCCAGTTTTTCTCCATTCAAACTTACCTCCCAATTGACTTGACCCTCAACCCTACTCTACCTAATAACCTTGCTCTTATTCACATTTACTCTCAACTTTCTTCTCTCACACACTTGAACAAACTCGGTCACCAGCTTCTGCAGTTTCTCACATGAATCAGGCACCAGTGCTGTATCATCAGCGAACAACAACTGACTCACTTCCCACGCTCGTTGATCCACAACAGACTGCATACTTGCCCCTCTTTCCAAAACTCTTGCATTCACCTCCCTAACAACCCCATCCATAAAAAAATTAAACAACCATGGAGACATCACACACCCCTGCCACAAACCTACATTCACTGAGAACCAATCACTTTACTCTCTTCCTACACACACACATGCCTTACATCCTTGATAAAAACTTTTCACTGCTTCTAACAACTTGCCTCCCACACCATATATTCTTAATACCTTCCACAGAGCATCTCTATCAACTCTATCATATGCCTTCTCCAGATCCATAAATGATACATACAAATACACACCACCTCGACCAAAACACACTATATCTGCCACTCTATCATCAAACACATTCAACAACCCTTCAAAATACTCACTCCATCTCCTTCTCACATCACCACTACGTGTTATCACCTCCCCATTAGCCCCCTTCACTGATGTTCCCATTTGTTCCCTTGTCTTCCGCGCTTTATTTACCTCCTTTCAAAACATCTTTTTATTCTCCCTAAAATTTAATGATACTTTCTCACCCCAACTCTCATTTGCCCTCTTTTTCACCTCTAGCGCCTTTCTCTTGACCTCCTGCCTCTTTCTTTTATACATCTCCCACTCATTTGCACTATTTCCCTGTAAAAATCGTCCAAATGCCTCTCTCTTCTCTTTCACTAATAATCTTACTTCTTCATCTTCTTCATCCCACCACTCACTACCCTTTCTAATCTGCCCACCTTCTATGCTTCTCATGCCACAAGCATCTTTTGTGCAAGCCATCACTGATTCCCTAAATACATCACATTCCTCCCCCACTCCCTTTACCTCCTTTGTTCTCACCTTTTATATTCTGTACTCAGTCTCTCCTGGTACTTCCTCACACAAGTCTCCTTCCCAAGCTCACTTACTCTCACCACTCTCTTCAGTCCAACATTCTCCCTTCTTTTCTGAAAACCCATACAAATCTTCACCTTTGCCTCCACAAGATAATGATCAGACATCCCTCCAGTTGCACCTCTCAGCACGTTAACATCCAAAAGTCTCTATTTCGCACGCCTATCAATTAACACGTAATCCAATAACGCTCTCTGGCCATCTCTCCTACTTACATACGTATACTTATATCTCGCTTTTTAAACCAGGTATTCCCAATCACCAGTCCTTTTTCAGCACATAAATCTACAAGCTCTTCACCATTTCCATTTACAACACTGAACACCCCATGTATACCAATGATTCCCTCAACTGCCACATTACTCACCTTTGCATTCAAATCATCCATCACTATAACCCAGTCTTGTGCATCAAAACTACTAACACATTCATTCAGCTGCTCCCAAAACACTTGCCTCTCATGATCTTTCTTCTCCTGCCCAGGTGCATATGCACCAATAGTCACCCATCTCTCTCCATCAACTTTCAGTTTTACCCATATCAATCTAGAGTTTACTTTGTTACATTCTATCACATACTCCCACAACTCCTGTTTCAGGAGTAGTGCTACTCCATCCCTTGCTCTTGTCCTCTCACTAACCCCTGACTTTACTCCCAAGACATTCCCAAACCACTCTTCCCCTTTACCCTTGAGCTTCGTTTAACTCAGAGCCAAAACATCCAGGTTCCTTTCCCCAAGGATACTATCTATCTCTCCTTTTTTCTCATCTTGGCTACATCCACACACATTTAGACACCTCAATCTGAGCCTTCGAGGAGGATGAGCACTCCCCGCGGGACTCCTTCTTCTGTTTCCCCTTTTAGAAACTTAAAATACAAGGAGGGGAGGGTTTCCAGCCCCCCACTCCCGTCCCCTTTAGTCGCCTTCTACAACACATGAGGAATGGGTGGGAAGTATTCTTTCTCCCCTATCCCCTATATATATATGCTCAAGGGTAAGGGGGAAGAGTGGTTTGGGAATGTCTTGGGAGTAAAGTCAGGGGTTAGTGAGAGGAAAACAGCAAGGGAAGGAGTAACACTACTCCTGAAACAGGAGTGGTGGGAGTATGTGATACTGTAAGAAAGTAAACTCTCGATTGATATGGGTAAAACTGAAAGTGGATGTAGAGAGATGGGTGATTATTGGTTCATATGCACCTGGGCATGAGAAGAAAGATCATGAGAGGCAAGTGTTTTGGAAGCAGCTGAGTGAATGTGTTAGTAGCTTTAATGCACGAGACCGGGTTATTGTGATGGGTGATTTAAATGCAAAGGTGAGTAATGTGGCAGTCAAGGGAATAATTCGTGTACAGAGGGTGTTCAGTGTTGTAAATGGAAATGGTGAAGAGCCTGTAGATTTGTGTGCTGAAAAAGGACTAGTGATTGAGAATACCTGTTTTAAAAAGAGAGATATACATAAGTATACATATGTAAGTAGGAGAGATGGCCAGAGAGCGTTATTATATTACATGTAAATTTATAGGCGCATGAAAGAGAGACTTTTGGATGTTAATGTGGTGAGAGGTGCAACTGGAGGGATGTCTGATCATTATCTTGTGTAGGCAAAGGTGAAGATTTGTAGAGGTTTTCAGAAAAGAGGAGAGAATGTTGGGGTGAAGAGAATGATGAGAGTAAGCAAGCTTGGGAAGGAGACTTGTGTGAGAAAGTACCAGGAGAGACTGAGTACAGAGTGTAACACAGTGAGTGAGTACAGAATGGAAAAAGTTGAGAACAAAGGATGTAAGGGGAGTAGGGGAGGGATGGGATGTATTTAGGGAAGCAGTAATGGTTTGTGCAAAAGATGCTTGTGGCATAAGAAGCGTGTGAGGTGGGCAGATTAGAAAGGGTAGTTAGTGGTGGGATGAAGAAGTAAGATTATTAGTGAAAGAAAAGAGAGAGGCATTTGGATAATTTTTGAAAGGAAATAGTGCAAATGACTGGGAGATGTATAAAAGAAAGAGGCAGGAGGTTAACAGAAAGGTGCAAGAGGTGAAAAAGAGGGCAAATGAGAGTTGGGGTGAGAGAGTATCATTAAATTTTAGGGAGAATAAAAAGATGTTTTGGAATGAGGTAAATAAAGTGTGTAAGACAAGGGAACAAATGGGAACATCAGTGAAGGGGGCTAATGGGGAGGTGATAACAAGTAGTGGAGATGTGAGAAGGAGATGGCGTGAGTATTTTGAAGGTTTGTTGAATGAGTTTGATGATAGAGTGGCATATATAGGGTGTTTTGGTCAAGGTGGTGTGCAAAGTGAGAGGGTTAGGGAGAATGATTTGGTAAACAGAAAAGAGGTAATAACTTTGCTGAAGATGAAAGCTGGCAAGGCAGCGGGGTTGGATGGTATTAAGTGGAATTTATTAAAAATAGGGGGTGACTGTATTGTTGACTGGTTGATAAGGTGGAAGGTATTAAGAATATATGGTGTGGGAGGAAAGTTGTTAGAAGCAGTGAAAAGTTTTTATCGAGGATGTAAGGCATGTGTACGTGTAGGAAGAGAGGAAAGTGATTGGTTCTCAGTGAATGTAGGTTTGCGGCAGGGGTGTGTGATGTCTCCATGGTTGTTTCATTTGTTTATGGATGGGGTTGTTAGGGAGGTAAATGCAAGAGTTTTGGAAAGAGGGGCAAGTATGAAGTCTGTTGGGGATGAGAGAGCTTGGGAAGTGAGTCAGTTGTTGTTCGCTGATGATACAGCGCTGGTGGCGGATTCATGTGAGAAACTGCAGAAGCTGGTGACGGAGTTTGGTAAAGTGTGTGGAAGAAGAAAGTTAAGAGTAAATGTGAATAAGAGCAAGGTTATTAGGTACAGTAGGGTTGAGGGTCAAGTCAATTGGGAGGTGAGTTTGAATGGAGAAAAACTGGAGGAAGTGAAGTGTTTTAGATATCTGGGAGTGGATCTGTCAGCAGATGGAACCATGGAAGCGGAAGTGGATCATAGGGTGGGGGAGGGGGCGAAAATTTTGGGAGCCTTGAAAAATGTGTGGAAGTCGAGAACATTATCCCGGAAAGCAAAAATGGGTATGTTTGAAGGAATAGTGGTTCCAACAATGTTGTATGGTTGCGATGCGTGGGCTATGGATAGAGTTGTGCGCAGGAGGATGGATGTGCTGGAAATGAGATGTTTGAGGACAATGTGTGGTGTGAGGTGGTTTGATCGAGTAAGTAACGTAAGGGTAAGAGAGATGTGTGGAAATAAAAAGAGCGTGGTTGAGAGAGCAGAAGAGGGTGTTTTGAAATGGTTTGGGCACATGGAGAGAATGAGTGAGGAAAGATTGACCAAGAGGATATATGTGTCGGAGGTGGAGGGAACGAGGAGAAGAGGGAGACCAAATTGGAGGTGGAAAGATGGAGTGAAAAGGATTTTGTGTGATCGGGGCCTGAACATGCAGGAGGGTGAAAGGAGGGCAAGGAATAGAGTGAATTGGAGCGATGTGGTATACAGGGGTTGACGTGCTGTCAGTGGATTGAATCAAGGCATGTGAAGTGTCCGGGGTAAACCAAGGAAAGCTGTGTAGGTATGTATATTTGCGTGTGTGGACGTGTGTGTGTACGTGTGTATGGGGGGGGTTGGGCCATTTCTTTCGTCTGTTTCCTTGCGCTACCTCGCAAACGCGGGAGACAGCGACAAAGTATAAAAAAAAAAAAAAAAAAAAAAAATGACTCATGGTGAGGTGCCTGAGGATAGGCGTAATGCTTGCATAGTGCCATTTTACAGAGGCAAAGGGGATAAAAGTGAGTACTCAAATTACAGAGGTATAAGTTTGTTGAGTATTCCTGGTAAATTATATGGGAGGGTATTGATTGAGAGGGTGAAGGCATGTACAGAGCATCAGATTGGGGAAGAGCAGTGTGGTTTCAGAAGTGGTAGAGGATGTGTGATTCAGGTGTTTGCTTTGAAGAATGTATGTGAGAAATACTTAGAGAAGCAAATGGATTTGTATGTAGCATTTATGGATGTGGAGAAGACATATGATAGAGTTGATCGAGATGCTCTGTGGAAGGTATCAAGAATATATGGTGTGGTAGGCAAGTTGTTAGAAGCAGTGAAAAGTTTTCATCAAAGATGTAAGGCATGTGTACGTGTAGGAAGAGAGGAAAGTGACTGGTTCTCGGTGAATGTTGGTTTGCAGCAGGGGTGCATGATGTCTCTATGGGTGTTTAATTTGTTTATGGATGGGGTTGTTAGGCAGGTGAATGCAAGAGTTTTAGAAAGAGGGGCAAGTATGCAGTCTGTTGTGGATAAGAGAGCACGGGAAGTGAGTCAGTTGTTGTTCACTGATGATACAGCACTGGTGGCTGATTCTGGTGAGAAACTGCAGAAGCTGGAGACTGAGTTTGGTAAAGTGTGTGAAAGAAGAAAGCTGAGAGTAAATGTGAATAAGAGCAAGGTTATGAGGTACAGTAGGGTTGAGGGACAAGTCACTTGGGAGGTAAGTTTGAATGGAGAGAACCTGGAGAAAAAGAAGTGTTTTAGAAGTGTTTTTTGTTTAAAAAAAATTCCATATTACTAAAGGATACCTTACCCTCTAATGCAATTTGGTTTAGGTATGTAGATGATGTTCTTTGTGTCTGGCCAACAAATGAAAATTTACAAATATTTCTCTCCTTACTTAACAATCTAGTACCTTCCATGAAATTTACTGTAGAAAATGAAAATAATGGTATGTTACCATTTTTAGATTGCATTATTCATAGGCAAGGAAACAAGTTTAAGTTTAGCATATACAGAAAACCCACCAATGTATGCTCATCTATCCATTATTACACATCTCAACATAACAGAGTTAAATTATCATTTCAATCTGTTCCTTACGGCATTACGTATTTGCAGTCCAGAGTTTATTGATGATGAGTTTGAGAAGATATATTCTACTGGATCTAAGTTAAAGTACCCTAGATCTTTCATTGTTAAATCCCTTAAGTTAGCAAAGAAATCATTTTATAGAGTTGAGCCCAAACTTCCCACTGACACCAAGAATCTTTCAGTTCTCCCTTTTAATAATAATTCCACTTTACTTCCCATGTTGCTTAAATCCTTTAATGTAGATGTTGCCTTTAGCAACAATAATACTACAAAGAATATCTTAATCAGGAATTCACCAGAAAATTCTCTTGGATGCATCTATAAAGTTCCTTGTGGAAATTGTGATAAATCTTATGTTGGTCAGACTGGTAAGGATCTTTCTGGTAGACTTAAGCAACATAAATATAGTATAAGAACGGGACAAGAATCAAATGCCTTGTTTAATCATGTTAAAAACTATGATCATTGTATTGACTGGAGTAATGCTCTCTTAGTCATTAACTCTAACTCTATTACCGAGAGAAATATCATTGACTCTTCTATTACTAAATACACAAAGATTAATAATCTTGATATTAGTGATGGTCTATACAAATTAGATAACTTTATTGTTGTTAAAATTTGTAAAATTATAAGTTTATGAAAGCTCGTTGTATGTTTTGGACAATCACGTTTACTAAATGGCATCCTAGCTTCATCTCTTCGATGTATATCAACTGACTCATATTTCTCTCTTGTGTCTCCCCTGATGATGTGATTATTGCACGAAAGTGCACTTGGGAACTTATTGTGTTCCATTTTCCCGTGGACTCATAGGAATATCTTGATCACACGAAAAATTGTGATCCTTTCCAAGCTTATTAAGTACAGTAGGGTTGAGGGACAAGTCAATTGGGAGGTAAGTATGAATGGAGAAAAACTGGAGCAAGTGAAGTGTTTTAGATATCTGGGAGTGGATTTGGCAGCGGATGGAACCATGGAAGCGGAAGTGAATCATAGGGCGGGGGAGGGGGAAGAAAGTTCTAGGAGCGTTGAAGAATGTGTGGAAGTTGAGAACATTATCTCAGAAAGCAAAAATGGGTGTGTTTGAAGGAATAGTGGTTCTAACAATGTTATATGGTTGCGAGGTGTGGGCTATGGATAGAGTTGTGCGGAGGAGGGTGGATGTGCTGGAAGTAAGATGTTTGAGGACAATATGTGGTGTGAGGTGGTTTGATCAAGTAAGTAATAATAGGGTAAGAGAGATGTGTGGTAATAAAAAGTGTGTGGTTGAGAGAGCAGAAGACTGTGTTTTGAAATGGTTTGGTCACATGGAGAGAATGAGTGAGGAAAGACTGACCAAGAGGATATATGTGTCAGAGGTGGAGGGAACAAGGAGAAGTGGGAGACCAAATTGGAGGTGGAAAGATGAAGTGAAAAAGATTTTGAGTGATCGGGGACGGAACATGCCGGAGGGTGAAATGTGTGCAAGGAATAGAGTGAACTGGAACGATGCGGTATACCGGAGTTGACGTGCTGTCAATGGATTGAACCAGGGCATGTGAAGCGTCTGGGGTAAACCATGGAAAGTTCTGTGGGGCCTGGATGTGGAAAGGGAACTGTGGTTTCGGTGCATTATTACACGACAGCTAGAGAATGACTGTGAACGAATGTGGCCTTTGTTGTCTTTTCCTAGCACTACCTCGTGCACATGCAGGGGGAGGGCGTTGTTATTTTCATGTGTGGCGGGGTGGCGATGGGAATGAATAAAGGCAGACAGTATGAATTATGTACATGTGTATATATATGTATATGTCTGTGTGTGTTATATGTATATGTTGAGATGTATAGGTATGTATATTTGCATGTGTGGACGTGTATGTATTTACATGCGTATGTGAGTTGGTTGGGCCATTCTTTTGTGTGTTTCCTTGCGCTACCTCTACATTTGTTTGTACTTCAACACATGCTTTTTCATCATATAGAAAAATGTTTTCTAAAGCCATCACATGCCCCAATACTTCCATATTCCATTGTAATTAGTACTTATAAGTCTTGTAACCCTTTCATGACATACAATCTGTTCAACCACCTTTCACTAAATACAAGTATTAAATAATACTATCAAACTTTTTTCATACTTATTTGTCATTTCTTGCATTAGTGAGGTAGTGTCAGGAAGAGAAGAATGGCCTCATTAAGAGTCATGAATAATACACTGAAATCATACCATCGATCCACAGACAATCTCCAAAGACCATTTCATGGTCTTTTTTTTTTTTTCAAACTATTCGCCATTTCCCGCATTAGCGAGGTAGCGTTAAGAACAGAGGACTGGGCCTTTTTCGGAATATCCTCACCTGGCCCCCTCTGTTCCTTCTTTTGGAAAAAAAAAAAAAAAAAAAAAAAAAAAAAACACAAGAGGGGAGGATTTCCAGCCCCCCGCTCCATGGTCTTATCCTTACAAAAAAAAATGGAGTATTGACCTACGAGTGTCCCTACAACAAGATTTAGCCCTAACCGTAGGATTAGCATGAGGCACTCACCAGACATCTCGGTTAATGAATAACAGTATTCTTCTCCACTGCCACCAGTATTACATAAATAATCTTGGATCATCTGAGATTGATATCAAATACATGTCACATATTCTTTCAGATGTTGCTGTAGATGTTCCATGCATATTTCTTATTTCCCTTGGCAGTATAATGATTATTCATTCTAGCTTCATGGCCTGCCAATCATATTTCTTTGCCTGGTATATTTTCCACGTTCCACACTATTCTTGAAGACTTTTTTTTTTTTTTTTTTCCTTTGTCGCTGTCTCCCGCGTTTGCGAGGTTGCGCAAGGAAGCAGACGAAAGAAATGGCCCAACCCACCCCATACACATGTACATACATACGTCCACACATGCAAACATACATACCTACACAGCTTTCCATGGTTTACCCCAGACGCTTCACATGCCCTCATTCAATCCACTGACAGCACGTCAACCCCGGTATACCACATCGATCCCAATCACTCTATTCCTTGCCCTCCTTTCACCCTCCTGCATGTTCAGGCCCCGATCACACAAAATCTTTTTCACTCCATCTTTCCACCTCCAATTTGGTCTCCCACTTCTTGTTCCCTCCACCTCCGACACATATACCCTCTTGGTCAATCTTTCCGCACTCATTCTCTCCATGTGCCCAAACCATTTCAAAACACCCTCTTCTGCTCTCTCAACCACGCTCTTTTTATTTCCACACATCTCTCTTACCCGTACGTTACTTACTCGATCAAACCACCTCACACCACACACTGTCCTCAAACATCTCATTTCCAGCACATCCATCCTCCTGCGCACAAGTCTATCCATAGCCCACGCCTCGCAACCATACAACATTGTTGGAACCACTATTCCTTCAAACATACCCATTTTTGCTTTCCGACATAATGTTCTCGACTTCCACACATTCTTCAAGGCTCCCAGAATTTTCGCCCCCTCCCCCACTCTATGATCCACTTCCGCTTCCATGGTTCCATCCACTGCCAGATCCACTCCCAGATATCTAAAACACTTTACTTCCTCCAGTTTTTCTCCATTCAAACTTACCTCCCAATTGACTTGACCCTCAACCCTACTCTACCTAATAACCTTGCTCTTATTCACATTTACTCTCAACTTTCTTCTCTCACACACTTTAACAACTAATAACCTTGCTCTTATTCACATTTACTCTCAACTTTCTTCTCTCACACACTTTAACAAACTCAGTCACCAGCTTCTGCAGTTTCTCACATGAATCAGCCACCAGCGCTGTATCATCAGCGAACAACAACTGACTCACTTCCCAAGCTCTCTCATCCCCAACAGACTTCATACTTGCCCCTCTTTCCAAAACTCTTGCATTCACCTCCCTAACAACCCCATCCATAAGCAAATTAAACAACCATGGAGACATCACACACCCCTGCCGCAAACCTACATTCACTGAGAACCAATCACTTTCCTCTCTTCCTATACGTACACATGCCTTACATCCTCGATAAAAACTTTTCACTGCTTCTAACAACTTTCCTCCCACACCATATATTCTTAATACCTTCCACAGAGCATCTCTATCAACTCTATCATATGCCTTCTCCAGATCCATAAATGCTACATACAAATCCATTTGCTTTTCTAAGTATTTCTCACATACATTCTTCAAAGCAAACACCTGATCCACACATCCTCTACCACTTCTGAAACCACACTGCTCTTCCCCAATCTGATGCTCTGTACATGCCTTCACCCTCTCAATCAATACCCTCCCATATAATTTACCAGGAATACTCAACAAACTTATACCTCTGTAATTTGAGCACTCACTCTTATCCCCTTTGCCTTTGTACAATGGCACTATGCACGCATTCCGCCAATCCTCAGGCATCTCACCATGAGTCATACATACATTAAATAACCTTACCAACCAGTCAATAATACAGTCACCCCCTTTTTTAATAAATTCCACTGCAATACCATCCAAACCTGCTGCCTTGCCGGCTTTCATCTTCCGCAAAGCTTTTAGTACCTCTTCTCTGTTTACCAAATCATTTTCCCTAACCCTCTCACTTTGCACACCACCTCGACCAAAACACCCTATATCTGCCACTCTATCATCAAACACATTCAACAAACCTTCAAAATACTCACTCCATCTCCTTCTCACATCACCACTACTTGTTATCACCTCCCCATTTGCGCCCTTCACTGAAGTTCCCATTTGCTCCCTTGTCTTACGCACTTTATTTACCTCCTTCCAAAACATTTTTTTATTCTCCTAAAATCTAATGATACTCTCTCACCCCAACTCTCATTTGCCCTCTTTTTCACCTCTTGCACCTTTCTCTTGACCTCCTGTCTCTTTCTTTTATACATCTCCCACTCAATTGCATTTTTTCCCTGCAAAAATTGTCCAAATGCCACTCTCTTCTCTTTCACTAATAATCTTGCTTCTTCATCCCACCACTCACTACCCTTTCTAATCAACTCACCTCCCACTCTTCTCATGCCACAAGCATCTTTTGCGCAATCCATCACTGATTCCCTAAATACATCCCATTCCTCCCCCACTCCCCATACTTCCATTGTTCTCACCTTTTTCCATTCTGTACTCAGTCTCTCCTGGTACTTCCTCACACAGGTCTCCTTCCCAAGCTCACTTACTCTCACCAACCTCTTCACCCCAACATTCACTCTTCTTTTCTGAAAACCCATACAAATCTTCACCCTAGCCTCCACAAGATAATGATCAGACATCCCTCCAGTTGCACCTCTCAGCACATTAACATCCAAAAGTCTCTCTTTCGCGCGCCTGTCAACACGTAATCCAATAACGCTCTCTGGCCATCTCTCCTACTTACATACGTATACTTATGTATATCTCGCTTTTTAAACCAGGTATTCCCAATCACCAGTCCTTTTTCAGCACATAAATCTACAAGCTCTTCACCATTTCCATTTACAACACTGAACACCCCATGTATACCACTTGTTCCCTCAACTGCCACATTACTCACCTTTGCATTCAAATCACCCATCACTATAACCCGGTCTCGTGCATCAAAACCACTAACACACTCATTTAGCTGCTCCCAAAACACTTGCCTCTCATGATCTTTCTTCTCATGCCCAGGTGCATATGCACCAATAATCACCCATCTCTCTCCATCAACTTTCAGTTTTACCCATATTAATCGAGAATTTACTGTCTTACATTCTATCACATACTTGAAGACTTAGTAACACTATATCTTTTGATGAGAGGCTTTCAGCTTTAACACTTTTCATTTTATACCCTTAATTTGTTGCTATGCATATGTAATTCATATATATTTTTTATTCTTTCAGCACTATATATAGCTGCAGTTCATTCTGATTCCCATGAAATTTCATAAGTTCCATCCCTTCAACTTTCCTTGTGAATTGCTTTTGAATTTTCTGAGCACCTAGATACTCACAAGTACCTAAGTAAGATTTAGCCATAATGGCAGGGTTAGTGCTATGTGCTCACTACACATCTTGCTTAAAAAATAAGGCTATTCTTCTTAGCTGCCATCTGCATTACTTTATATCTGTTCTTAGTTCTTCTAAGATGGACTTCAACCATGTCAAGTACTCTTTTAAATGTTTTTGTACTTGTTCTGTGCGTGCTTCTTCTGTATCCTGACAGTAAAGTGAATAGTTGCTCTAGCTTCTTGGTTTGGCTGTCATGTATTTTTGTTTTAATCATCTTTGCTATGGTACATCACAAATTTATACAGGCAAGGACCCGTTGGACTGAGTTTGGGATGAAACAGAAAAGCCCACTAGATCCCAAACTCAGTCTGATACACTGGGTGTCAGGAGAACAAGAAACAGCCTGTTGTGCTTCAATTTGGTTCATTTTTTTCTTTATTCTTACTACAATGATATACAATGTTCTCTCTGCACAAGTACGCATAGTTATACACCAATACACAATAACTTAATGTGTTCTATCATCTTTCATGCCTTTACATCAACCTAGATTATTCTAAGAAGAACTTTTAAGATGAAGTATAACATGGTCACTAACACCAAAATGAATAAGCATCCACTAGTCAAGACATGCAACCTCGCTGTGTGTTTTCACACAAGTGCAGTGTTTTTAAGATACAATGGTTTGTCTTTTTGCATCAAATAATGGTAGTTATAAGTGCTACCAGTGACGCATGTGCTACAAGATACAGCAAACACCACAGGACTGTTGAAAAGGTGAAAATGACTGAGCATCATGAGTGTGTGGAGAGAATCTTGCACCTCATGCAACTCCTGTTTCTGATCAGAAGGTGATTAAGGTGACTGCAGGTGACCCTAGAGCTATTTCCTTCTGTTCACGGAAGTTTGTTTTTAATTTTCCTGGCAGTATACTGAATATTTTTTCTAGGTTCCTGGGTGATTTGTCATATATTTTTATTTATTTTTTGTATGTTCCATTACCTTCTTGAAGACTTAATGACTCTGTATCCTCCTTGTTGAGAAGCTTCCTTTGTTTTTCAGGTGTTCTTTTATACCTTCAACTTGTTGCTGTGAGTTAATTATCACATATCTTTCCCTTCTTTCTAGTAAACAGAGTTACAGTTGTTTCAGTATATCATGGTAGTTCATTTCTTCCATTCTTTCAATTTTACTCATAAAGAGCTTCTGAAATTTCTCTAGTTTGCTCATTTCTATCATTTGTTTCATTAGTGACCACACTACACAGCAATATTCAATTTTGCTTCCCATATATAAAATACACTTTCTCATCCATGGATGTCTATCTTTTGCATTGACAGTTCCCAGAATCATCCCACTCATCACCTGACACTGATATCTTAAAAGTATGCTCTATAAAGTCTTTTTCATTAACTCCATTTTCAATCAATTCCTCTCTTGGGCCTTTACATTGTATCACTAATATATTCATTCTCATTCCATAAACTTACCTGCTCAAATTCCTCTTCATCAAGGAGAAAAAGAATTCATTGATAATACAAAATGTTACTTTCTCAGAAAATAAAAAAACATGAAAAATTACATCAAACACAAATGAAATAAAAAACTTACGCAGTAGACAAAAGCCGAAATCGTTCTTCTGCTATTTTCTTTTCCTCTGGATCTTGAAACTTGTCTGGATGAGTCTTTGATGCAACAGCTCGGAAAGCCCGCTTAATATCTTGTTTTGCTGCATCCCTGGAGATCTCAAGAACTAGAAAAAAGGTAAAATCCTAAAAGTAGTTAACAATATCTTGATCCTAGGATGATGTCAACATTAGTAAATGAAATACACACATATATCAAACCCTTAAAATCCTATGGAGGTATCCTTTCCAACACTTATTGTTCTTAACTTTCATGTTAAAAAAAAAAATTGCACTTAACCATAAATTTTCAAAGATATTCATATAACAATAAACTAAAAACTCTAAAATTATTTTTCATTAGCTACTTTCATTGAAATAACATGTAGATGTTTCGCAGATCACAATGTGCTAAAAAGCACAAGTGTGGGGCCTGAGGGTTGAGTAGCCACTCAGCATGTTTTCTTGCTCATTTTTCCTACAAAGAAAGACTGAGTACTAATTAAGAAAGACTGAGTACTAATTACTATTCTGATACCTATCATAAACCTTTTCATATTCATATAATTTTTTCTAAAACAGTGAATCTTTGTTAACTAAATCTACATTGTTCATGATATTTGAATTTGATATCTTACCCACAAATGGGCTTAATAAAGGAACTAACCACTCTCACAATTCATATATGATGGAGCCCAATGAACTCACTATGGGTCTTGCTGGAAAATTTGGCTTGTGTGTTTTGCCAAGTCCATACATATATGGCAATGAAGGGGACAATGATGAAAAACTTTTGATTTGAGAACCGTTATCTTTCAACAACTTCAGATCTTTATTGAAATGAGAATAAACTGCTTCTAAGGGATTTTATCTGAGTTTAAAGTATGTTGTCTCATCACCTGAAAGGTCATTCATTTTAGATAAATAATTACTTTTGTTCATAATCACAACTGTGTTAGTCTCATCTGCTTTAGTAATATGTATAACATTATCCTTTTCCACTGATAATCCCTTAAGTTGGCAAAGAAATCATTTGATAGAGTTGAACCCAAAATTCCCTTTGACACCAAGAACCTTTTACTTCTCCCTTGTAGTAATAAGTTTACATTACTTACCATGTTGCTTAAATCCTTTAATGTAAATGCTGCCTACAGCAACAACAATATTATAAAGAATATCTTAATCAGGAACTCAACAAGAAGTTCTGCAGGTTGTATTCATAGGGTACCATGTAAAAGTTGTGATATATTTTATGTTGGACAGACTGGTAAGGATCTTTCTGTTAGACTTAAGCAGCATAAGTATAGTATAAGAACAGAACAAGAATCAATTGCCTGGTTTAATCAAGTTAAAAATTATGACTGTTGTACAGGCAGGAGTAATGCCATGTCACTTATTAATTCAAACACCTGTACCATGAGAAATGTCACTGATCTTCCATTATTAAATACACAAAGAATTGCAACAATATTAGTGAAGATCTACACAAATTGGATAACTTTATTGTTGATAAATTTGTAAACAGTTCTCTTTCTTGTCCACATAATAAATCTTATGATACATATGTTGCCAGACCTGAAAGCACCCATCCTCCATTCAAAAATTCACGTTTAACAAGTGGCATCCTAGCTACATCTCTTCCTTGTATATCAACAGAATGTTAGATTTCTTGTATCTCTCCTTAGGAACTTATCATGTTTCATTTCCCTATGGATTAGGAGGAATATATATTCTATCTATATTCGTCTACTATACTTAATCGCTGTTTCCTGCGTCAGCAAGGTAGTGCCAGGAAACACACAAAGAATGGCCCAATAACTCATACACACATTTTTTTTTTTTTTTTTTTTTTTTTTTATACTTTGTCGCTGTCTCCCGCGTTTGCGAGGTAGCGCAAGGAAACAGACGAAAGAAATGGCCCAACCCCCCCCCCCCATACACATGTACATACACACGTCCACACACGCAAATATACATACCTACACAGCTTTCCATGGTTTACCCCAGACGCTTCACATGCCTTGCTTCAATCCACTGACAGCACGTCAACCCCTATATACCACATGACTCCAATTCACTCTATTTCTTGCCCTCCTTTCACCCTCCTGCATGTTCAGGCCCCGATCACACAAAATCTTTTTCACTCCATCTTTCCACCTCCAATTTGGTCTCCCTCTTCTCCTCGTTCCCTCCACCTCCGACACATATATCCTCTTGGTCAATCTCTCCTCACTCATTCTCTCCATGTGCCCAAACCATTTCAAAACACCCTCTTCTGCTCTCTCAACCACGCTCTTTTTATTTCCACACATCTCTCTTACCCTTACGTTACTTACTCGATCAAACCACCTCACACCACACATTGTCCTCAAACATCTCATTTCCAGCACATCCATCCTCCTGCGCACATCTCTATCCATAGCCCACGCCTCGCAACCATACACACATATTTATACAAAAATGTACATATACATACATATACAAATCAACATATACATACACATACAAAGACATATGCATATATACACGTGTACATATTCATTCTTGCTTCCCTTCATCCATTTCTGTCACTACCCCACCACACAGGAAAAACCAATGCTACCCTATCAACATCCAGGCCCCACAAAACTTCCGATGGTTTACCCCAGATGCTTCACATGCCCTGGTTCAGTCTACTGACAGCACGTTAAACCTGGTATTCCACATTGTTCCAATTTACTCAATTCCTTGCATGCCTCTCACCCTCCTGTATGTTCAGCCCCTGATCGCTCAAAATCATTTTTCACTCCATCTTTCCACCTCCAGTTTGGTCTCTCGCTTTTTCTTCTTCCCTCTACCTCTGTCACATATGTCTTCTTTGTCAATCTTTCCCCACTCATTCTATCCATATGTTCAAACCATCTCAACCCACCCTCTTCTGCTCTCTCGACCACATACTTTTTATTTCCACACATTTCTCTTACCCTTTCATTACTTACTCGATCAAACCACTTCACACCACATACTGTCCTCAAACATTTCATTTCCAACACATCCACCTTCCTGAGTACAACCCTATCTATAGCCCATGCCTTGCAACCATATAACATTGTTGGACCTACTTTTCCTTCAAACATACCTATTTCTGCTCTCTGAGATAACATTCTCTCCTTCCACACATTCTTCAATGCTCCCAGAACCTTCGCCCCCTCTCCCACCCTGTGACTCACTTCTGCTTCCATGGTTCCAACTACTGCCAAGTCCACTCCCAGATATCTAAAACATTTCACTTCCTCACACAAATCAGCCATCAGAGCTGTATCATCAGCAAACAACAACTCAGTAACTTCCCAGATCCTCTCATCCACAACAGACTGCATACTCACCCCTCTCTCCAACACTCTTGCAATCACCTCCCTAACCACCCCATCCCTGAAAAATCAAACAACCATGGGGACATCACACACCCCTGCTGCACACCAACATTCACTGGGGACCAATCACTCTCCTCTCTTCCTATTCATACACATCCCTTACATCCTTGGTAAAAACTTTTCACTGCTTCTAGCAACTTACGTCCCACACCATATACTCTTAAAACCTTCCACATAGCATCTCTCTCAACCGTACCATATGCCTTCTCCAGACCCATAAATGCCACATACAAATCCATTTGTTTTTCTAAGTATTTCTCATATGAATTCTTTAAAGCAAACGCCTGATCCACACATCCTCTACCACTGCAGAAACCACACTGCTCTTTCCCAATCTGATGCTCTGTACATGCCTTCACCCTCTCAATTAATACCCTCCCATATAATTTCCCAGGAATACTCAACAAACTTATATCTCTGTAATTTGAGCATTCACCTTTATCCCCTTTGCCTTTGTACAATATCACTATGTATGTATTCCGCCAATCCTCAGGCACTTCACCATGGTCCATACATACACAGAATATCCTTACCAACCAATCAACAACACAGTCACCCCTTCTTTAATAAATTCCACTGCAATACCATCCAAACCCACTGCCTTGCCAGATTTCATCTTTCGCAAGGCTTTCACTACCTCTTCTCTCTTCATCAAATCATTCTCCCTGATGCCTCTCACTTTGTACACCACCCCAGTCAAAACACCCTATATCTGCCACTCTATCATCAATCACATTCAACAAACCTTCAAAATACTCTATCTCCTTCTCACTCCATCACTGTCTGTTATCACTTCCCCACTTGCTCCCTTCACTGATGTTCCCATTTGTTCTCTTGTCTTACGTACGTTATTTGCCTCCTTCCTAAACATCTTTTTATTCTCCCTAAAATATGTCAACCTATCCTCACTTATTCACTCCATTTGTCCTAACAATTTCAGTACATCCTCTTCAGCGCTCTCAACTACTTGAATCTTACTGAAATCCCTTGAATCTTAGTGAAATCATTTGAATCTTAATGAAATACTAGAATATGTCTTCAACTTTTCGAGTTATCTGCCCCAGATGTCAATGGGAGTTTACCAGAGATTTTCTCCTCAGAGAAAAAGGCAAGTACACTTCTTGTTTGTTCTGTGACGTATTTGATATGCTTTCAGTAGCTGTTAGGAAAAAAACAGCAAAGCCTTGGAGAAACTAAATGTTAGGATGAAAGGGTGGGAGGAGGAAAAGAGGTAGCAAAAGAAGTTGCACTACAGGAAACAGACACAGGTATATCATCTCGGGTAGATGGCTTAGACAGTAGGATAGCAACCGTTGAGACAAAATAGAAAGATACTTCCACCTTCCAACCTGCAAATAAAACTTGTCGTTGCATTACCAAACAACCTACCAGCTACAAACTCTCCATTTACAACAGGTTTAGCATACTAGACAATGAAGTACATGGATGATTGTAGCATCATCCTGGTCAGGACTCAGGACCAGGAGTTCTGTGCCAAGGGTAGAAATAGGAAGAACTTGCGTCATGCAGGTGCTAGGATAGAACGTCCTTAATAAGTTTGACAACAGTCTCAAACAACCCAAGAATATGATTTCTGTTGTTCAGTGGGGATGAAAAATGCAGTTAATGGGAGATCATTAGAAATATGAGTGAGGTATAGAAAACTTATTACCAAGTTTAAAGAAAGTCATAGGAAACTTAACATCTGGATTGCTACCAAGGAATGACATCGATTCCTGTACCCTCAGTAGAATCCTGAGATAAACAGAAAAATCAAAGCTCTCTGTAGGGAGGAGGATAGTGTGATTAGTAAAGATCTGTGGGATTGTTTTAATAATGATAGAGCTCTGTATGTTAAGGATGGACTTCACTTAAATGGAACTGGGAGGGTATTGAAAGAGAAAATTTTTTCTGAAAAACTACTGTGCTTGGGTTGGTGCAAGGGGAATCTGAGTGTGAAAAGAATCTGAGGGACAAGGAATCCAGTTTGACCACTATAAAGGTAGTGATAAAGGATGGTTTGGACTTTGGTGGTAGGGATCCCAGGAGAGTAGTGGTAAACTTAAAGGTTGAGGAGCTAGCAAAAAAAGGTCAAGTAGGGTCAGCTGGGGACAACTCAGGCAGTATAAGCAGTGAGTCAGCACAGCTACATGTCAACTCTCAGGTAACTTTTAGGAACAAAGCTGGCAGGGTCCAGTCTGGGGAGGGTTAGAGTAAGGTAGCGAACCCAAAACAGATAAGAAAACTATCTCTCTCCTGCTGCTGCACACGCAGCTATGAACAGTGATTATGCAAACATGCATACCAACAGTAAAAAATAGGCAAAGTCAGTCCAGAAATCAACTCCAAAGAAAATAAGGTCAATATCCACAAATACCAAGAGCATTACAAACACAATGAACTTATATCCTATGCAGTTACTGAGAAACAAACATTATTGTAATCTCAGAAGTGTGGGTAAACTCTTGAGAATAAACACTAAATCACCAAATTAGTAATACCCATATATGAAAGATCACTAATGCAGGGTAGGTGGTGGAGTTCTGATCTATTTTGATAACAATCCAAGTGCTATCAAGATAAGCAAAGTAGACACAAACACTTATGACTCTCTATATATTGACATTACCGACAAATTCTAAAGTAAACTACATCTCGGCATAATTTACAGACCTCCTACACTAAAAGAAAACAGAGATAAGATGCTATACAATGAAATCAAAACTATAGTAAACAGTAAAGAGGCTTTTATAGTAAGAGACTTTAACAGTCCAAACATAAACTGGAACACGTTGACAGGTGACTGAGTGGAAATGAGACTAATGGAAATGATTGAAGACGCTTTTCAAGAACAGTACCAACTAGAAGGAAAATAATTCGTGATCTTGTCCTTACCAGTGACAAAAACTTATTCAGCTCTTGCGAAGTAGGCAAGAGTTTCTCAAATCAAGATCACAGTTTTATTAGATTAGAGATAAATTTAGATTACGATATAAATGACAATAAACTCTTGATCCCAAATTACAAGTGAACAAATTTTGAAAACATTAGATATGAAATTCGCAGTACCAACTGGACAAAACAGTTTGACATTCAAATAGAAGAGGAAATGTGGAATAATTCTAAAACTATTATTATTATTATTTTGCTTTGCCCCTGTCTCCCGCGTTAGCGAGGTAGCGCAAGGAAACAGACGAAAGAAATGGCCCAACCCACCCACATACACACATATATATACATACACATCCACACATGCAAATATACATACCTATACATCTCAATGTACACACATATATATATATATACACACACAGACATATACATATATACACATGTACATAATTCATGCTGTCTGCCTCTATTTATTCCCATTGCCACCTCGCCACACATGGAATAACAACCCCCTCCCCCCTCATGTGTGCGAGGTAGTGCTAAGAAAAGACAACAAAGGCCCCATTCGTTCACACTCAGTCTCTAGCTGTCATGTAATAATGCACTGAAACCACAGCTCCATTTCCACGTCCAGGCCCCACAGAACTTTCCATGGTTTACCCCAGACGCTTCACATGCCTTGGTTCAATCCAATGACAGCACGTCGACCCCGGTATACCACATCGTTCCAATTCACTCTATTCCTTGCACGCCCTTCACCCTCCTGCATGTTCAGGCCCCGATCACTCAAAATCTTTTTCACTCCATCTTTCCACCTCCAATTTGGTCTCCCACTTCTCCTCGTTCCCTCCACCTCTGACACATATATCCTCTTGGTCAATCTTTCCTCACTCATTCTCTCCATGTGACCAAACCATTTCAAAACACCCTCTTCTGCTCTCTCAACCATACTCTTTTTATTTCCACACATCTCTCTTACCCTTACATTACTTACTAGATCAAACCACCTCACACCACATATTGTCCTCAAACATCTCATTTCCAGCACATCCACCCTCCTACGCACAACTCTATCCATAGCCCACACCTTGCAACCATACAACATTGTTGGAACCACTATTCCTTCAAACATACCCATTTTTGCTTTCCAAGATAATGTTCTCGACTTCCACACATTCTTCAAGGCTCCCAAAATATTCACCCCCTCCCCCACCCTATGATCCACTTCCGCTTCCATGGTTCCATCCGCTGCCAGATCCACTCCCAGATATCTAAAACACTTCACTTCCTCCAGTTTTTCTCCATTCAAACTTACCTCCCAATTGACTTGACCATCAACCCTACTGTACCTAATAACCTTGCTCTTATTCACATTTACTCTTAACTTTCTTCTTTCACACACTTTATCAAACTCAGTCACCAGCTTCTGCAGTTTCTCACATGAATCAGCCACCAGCGCTGTATCATCAGCGAACAACAACTGACTCACTTCCCAAGCTCATCCACAACAGACTGCAAACTTGCCCCTCTTTCCAAATGTCTTGCATTCACCTCCCTAACAACCCCATCCATAAAAAAATTAAACAACCATGGAGACATCACACACCCCTGCCGCAAACCTACATTCACTGAGAACCAATCACTTTCCTCTCTTCCTACACGTACACATGCCTTACATCCTCGATAAAAACTTTTCACTGCTTCTAACAACTTGCCTCCCACACCATATATTCTTAATACCTTCCACAGAGCATCTCTATCAACGCTATCATATGCCTTCTCCAGATCCATAAATGCTACATACAAATCCATTTGCTTTTGTAAGTATTTCTCACATACATTCTTCAAAGCAAACACCTGATCCACACATCCTGTACCACTTCTGAAACCACACTGCTCTTCCCCAATCTGATGCTCTGTACATGCCTTCACCCTCTCAATCAATCCCCTCCCATATAATTTACCAGGAATAAAACTAAAACTACTCAATATAAAAAAAAAAATATTCCATGAATCATGAAAATAACTTGCAATACTTTAAAACCATCATGGATGAATAGAAGAAAAGAAGGACTAATTCACTAAAAGAAGAAGACATATGAGAAATCCAAATCAATGGTAACCAATGAAAATTGCCAGGAATTAATCAAAATCCAAAAAAGAGAGTGGAAGAAGGTCATAAAACAAAGTAAATGCAAGGAAGAAAAAAGAATTTCCCTGAAAGTTTAGAATAAACCCTAATGAATTCTTCAAATATATAAAACAAAGGAAGATGGTAAAAGAAGGAAATGGACCATTATGAAACAAATACGACACACTAACCATTGACGGCAAGGAAATGGCTACCATATCAAATTATACCTCAAACTTCATATTCACAACTGAAGAAACATCTCGAATATGACAACCAATTAAAAGATTTCAAGGATCTGATGAAAAAAAATTGAAGATTAGAGAAATAAAGAACTCTGAAGTACTTATATATCTGGACCAATTGAATCCTAACAAATCCAATGGCCCAGATAACGACCAATTGAATCCTAACAAATCCAATGGCCCAGATAACTTAGCTCCAAGATTTTTATAAGAGGCCAGGAGACAGCTGATATACTCCATAAAAATATTCAACTAATCTCTATCGGAGGGTCAACCTCTCCTTGCTCATTCTCTCCATGTGTCCAAATCATTACACCACATCCTCCTCAGCTCTTTCAACCACACTCTTTTCATTACCACACTTCTCTCATCCTTTCATTACTTACTTGATCAAACTACCTCACACCACATTGTCCTCAGTCACTTCATTTTCAATGCATCCACCCTCGTCCTAACACCCTCATCTATAGCCCATGTCTTTCATCCATACAACATTGATGGGAATATTATACCTTCAAACATACCTACTTTTGCCATCCGAGATAATCATCTCTCTTTCCATACATTCTTCAATGCTCCCAGACCCTTCGCCCCTCATCCATCCTGACTCACTTCTGTTTCCATTGTTTCATTCATTGCCATGTCCACTCCCAAATATCTAAAACACTTCACTTCCTCCAATTTTTCTCCATATGAACTCACATCCAAGCTAATCTGTCCCTCAAGCCTTTTAAACCTAATAACCTTGCTTTTATTCACATTTACTCTCAACTTCCTCCTTTCACACACACTTGCAACCTCAGTTACCAACTTTTGCAGTTTCCCAACTGAATCTACTACTAGTTCTGTATCTGACTCACTTCCCAAGCTCTCTCATGTTCTACAGACTGCATACTTGCCCTCTCTCCAAGACTCTCACATTTACCTCCCTCACCACCATATCCATAAAAAATCTAATGACCATGGTGACACCAAACACCCCATGCTACAGATCAATCTTCACTTGAAAACATTCACTCGCCTCTCTCCCTACTCGCACACATAACTTACATTCTTAATAAAAACTTTGCATTGCTTCTAGCAGCTTTTCTCCCACATTGTCTATTCTATAGACCTTCTGCAAGGCATCTCTATTTACCCTATCATATACTTTCACTATACCATAAATGTTACACACAAATACATTTGTTTCCTTAATTATTTCTTACACACATTCTTTAAAGCAAATACCAGATCTAAACAGCCTATACAACTTCTGAAACCACACTGCTCCTTCCCAGTCTGATGCTTTGTATATGTCTTCATTCTCTCATCAAACCCATACATTTTACCAGGTACACGAAACAAACTTACACCTCTGTAATTTGAATACCCACCTTTATCCTATCTGTCTATCTATTCATATCTCTGATGCCTGTTCCCAAAAGGGACTCCCTCAAAGGAGTGGCCACAGCAATAGTCTCTCCATAACTAGTAAACTCCAGTGCCTTTAGTGCCTCTCCATTAACAGACCATCGGCAGAGCGCAACTCTAGTGCAGTGTTTGCAGAAGCTCCTACCTAATGTTCCTACTGACTACTACTATCTATGGCTCCTTTCTTATGTTCATACCTACTACTTCTACCTATTGCTCCTAACATTTTGCCAAAAGGCTAGGATAGTACATAGTATTGACCACAGGAAAATCTAGAGATATGAAGAATGAGCTATGTGAGTTGAGTGTTGTCAAGTGTTATGTATGAAAAGGAGAGATTGTGTATTTGTGGACAGAATGCCACTCGTCCACATGATGGTGAGTCAGAAAGAAAAGACAGCTACCTGGGTCAGAGGAGTAAAACATGACAACCAGTGAAATGATGGCTCACTTTGTAGGCATCACTAGCCCTCCCAATACCCAGGCAGGTAGCACTAGTAATATACCTGCCTGGTAGCTGGCTACCTACCAACCACTACCTACCCCCTTACTTTTATACAATGGCACTATAAATGCATTCCACCAATCCTAAAGAACCTTACCATGATCCATTAATATACTGAAAATCCCACGTAACCAATCAACAACAATCAGCCCCTTTCTTAATAAATTCAACAGCAACGCCATCCACTCCAGCTGCCTTGCCCCATCTTATCTTACTTAAAGCTTTCACTACCTCTTCACTTTTCACCAAACCACTCTCATTGACTCACTTTGCATTTTTGGATATTATTAACTTCCTTCCAAAACATCTGCTAATTCTTCTTAAAGTTTACTGATACTTGCTCAACCCAAATCCCATTTCCCCTCTTTTTCAACCCCTGACCCTTTCCCTTGGTAGGGGAGGGGAGCAAGAATTCTACTGTATTCCCAGTGTGTTATAGAAGGTGACTAAATGGGGCAGGAGTGGGAGGCTGGAAACCTCACCCCCTTCTTGTATTTCAATTTCTAAAAGATGGAATAGAAGAAGGAGCCAAATAAGGAGTGCTTATCCTCCTCGAAAGGTTCAGATAAGGGCATCTTGAGAGTGTGTAGATGTAACCAAGAAGTGAAGAAAGAAGAGAGAGGTAGTATGTTTGAGGAGAGGATACTAGATTTTCTACCTCTGAGTGAAAGGGGAAGAATCATCTGGAAAAGTCTTACAAATAAAGGCAGGGGTTGACATGAGGGTAAAAGCTAAGAAATGGGAATGTGTGAAAAACTTTATGGAAGAGTACTCCAGACTGATGAGGGTAAAATTTAAACTGCATAGTGAAAGATGGGAGATTATTACTGCTAATGCACTTGGCCATGAGAATAAAGATCATGAGAGGCAGCTACTGCATCATATGATAACTGTGTGACCGTTGGCAACTCAAGAGTGGGCCTTTTTAATAACTTTTTCTTTCCTTGCAACTTGAAGCTTTGGAGCCCTCCATCTTTCCTAATAAATATGACCCAGCTCATTCTAAAAGACAGGTTTTTCACTCCCTCCAGTATTTGTAAATACTTTCCCTTGTCTCTTCTTTTTCCCTTTTATAGTCCTCTCTATATTTCAATAAGGCCCACCCTTGAAGTGGACTTTTGTCCATGATTGTAGCTTTCAACATAAAAAAGTACTCTGGGAGCAGCAGAATGAGAGCATCGACAGTTTTGATGCAAGAGACTGGTTATCAAGGAAGGGTGATTTAAACGCAAAGACGAGTGATGTGACAGTTAAGGGTATAATTGGGGAGCATGGAGTATTCAGTAATGTGAGTGAAAAGAGTGAACAGCTTGTAAAGTTAGTTGCTGAAAAAAGGGTTGGTGATGGAGATACCTGGTTTATACATACACAATTATATATTGTAAGCAGGAAAACTGATCAAAAGCAGTACTGAATTACACTGACATTGACAGGCATATAAAGAAGAGACTTGGATGTGAATGTGCTGAGGGGCAGCTGGCAGTATGTCCGATCATTACCTAGTATGAACTAGGGTAAGATTTGCCAAATTTTTTCGGTAAGAAACATCATGTGAGAAAAATGAGAAAAAAGCGAGCTTGAAAAGACTTGTGTTAAGAAACATCAGGAAAGATTGAGTGTGGAATGGGAAAAGATGAGACTAACAAAGATAAGAGTGGGTGAGGAACAGGAGGCATTTAGGGATGCAGTCCTGAAATGTGTGAGGGATATGTGTGGCATGTGCATGCTGGGAAAGTCAGAAAGGTTAGTGAGAGGTGGGATAATGAAGAAAAGTTTTAATTGAAAGAGAAAAGAGAGGTATACAGGCAGTACTTACAGGGGAAGAGCTTAAATAACTGGGGGATGTACAGATGCTCCCCTACTTATGGCCTATGTGACTTACGACCATTACAGGGAAAGTTTAAATAATTGGGAGATGCACAGATGCTCCCCTACTTACGACCCATGTGACTTGTTACCATCTGTACATACAACCAGAAAAAATATAAAAAATATACTTAACTATAAAAATCATGCTTGGTTTTATGTCTGCCAGTGCTAACAGCTGTATGCATATGACAGTGAATGTCAGACAATCCTGCCACTGTGTACATCACAGCATCTCTCTCAGTTACCATTCAGCATGTGCATTTTATTCAAATAAACCTAATAAAATTTTCAAGCTGGATTAAACCATTTTTGTATTTAACCCAACAGAAGAGGGTGAGGAAGAGAAAAAAAACCATCACTGTTAGAAGCAGTGAAAAGTTTTTATCGAGGATGTAAGGCATGTGTATGTGTAGGAAGAGAGGAAAGTGATTGGTTCTCAGTGAATGTGGGTTTGCGGCAGGGGTGTGTGATGTCTCCATGGTTGTTTAATTTGTTTATGGATGGGGTTGTTAGGGAGGTGAATGCAAGACTTTTGGAAAGAGGGGCAAGTATGAAGTCTGTTGGGGATGAGAGAGCTTGGGAAGTGAGTCAGTTGTTGTTCGCTGATGATACAGCACTGGTGGCTGATTCATGTGAGAAACTGCAGAAGCTGGTGACTGAGTTTGGTAAAGTGTGTGAAAGAAGTAAGTTAAGAGTAAATGTGAATAAGAGCAAGGTTATTAGGTACAGTAGGGTTGAGGGTCAAGTCAATTGGGAGGCGAGTTTGAATGGAGAAAAACTGGAGGAAGTGAAGTGTTTTAGATATCTGGGAGTGGATCTGGCTGCGGATGGAACCATGGAAGCGAAAGTGGATCATAGGGTGGGGGAGGGGGCGAAAATTCTGGGAGCCTTGAAGAATGTGTGGAAGTCGAGAACATTATTTCGGAAAGCAAAAATGGGTATGTTTGAAGGAATAGTGGTTCCAACAATGTTGTATGGTTGCGAGGCGTGGGCTATGGATAGAGTTGTGCGCAGGAGGATGGATGCGCTGGAAATGAGATGTTTGAGGACAATGTGTGGTGTGAGGTGGTTTGATCGAGTAAGTAACGTAAGGGTAAGAGAGATGTGTGGAAATAAAAAGAGCGTGGTTGAGAGAGCAGAAGAGGGTGTTTTGAAATGGTTTGGGCACATGGAGAGAATGAGTGAGGAAAGATTGACCAAGAGGATATATGTGTCGGAGGTGGAGGGAACGAGAAGAAGAGGGAGACCAAATTGGAGGTGGAAAGATGGAGTGAAAAAGATTTTGTGTGATCGGGGCCTGAACATGCAGGAGGGTGAAAGGAGGGCAAGGAATAGAGTGAATTGGAGCGATGTGGTATACCGGGGTTGACGTGCTGTCAGTGGATTGAATCAAGGCATGTGAAGCGTCTGGGGTAAACCATGGAAAGCTGTGTAGGTATGTATATTTGCGTGTGTGGACGTATGTATATACATGTGTATGGGGGTGGGTTGGGCCATTTCTTTCGTCTGTTTCCTTGCGCTACCTCGCAAACGCGGGAGACAGCGGCAAAAAAAAAAAAAGAAAAAATGATGAAAGATGTGGCAAGAAGCCAAGAAAGATGCTTGATATGGAATTAAAAATGAAAGTAATCACCCAATATGGAGGAAAAAAAGTTAATGTGATTGCACCTGATCTACAGTTGTTCCAATCAACGGTCTCCAAAACTTTAAAGTACAATCAAAAAATATGTGAAGCAGTGAAAGGTTTGGCAAGTACGAAATCTATGATAACAAAGCAACAACAGCCCATCCATAAAATGGAAAAGCTGTTGATACTGTGGATGGAAGATCAAATTAAAAAATGTATACCACTAAGCTTACTAACAATTCAGGCTAAGGCTAGAAGCATTTTTGAGAATTTGAAGGAGCAAGCAATAGAGGATCACACTGAAAACTTTAAAGCAGTTGCAAGGCATGGTTGGTTCAATAGATTTAAAAGAAGATATAGCTTGAACAACATTCAAGTGCTGATAAAGGAGCTGTCAAAAAGTTCACTAAAAGTTTGGAGGAATCAATCCACGAACTAAAGAATCTCAAATAAACTAGAGAATCATATAATAAAGCTGGCTGATAAAAAACGAGATAGTCATGATAGAAATTGAGTAGGATAAAAGAATGCTGTACAGGTTTATGAATTCTCCATGTCATGCTGACATACATTCGACTTACACCCATTTTGAGATATTACCAGCTGGTCAGAATGGTACTCAGATGTATTTCGGGGAGCATTTGCATAAGAGAAAGCAACAGGAGGTCAAGAGGAAGATGCAGAGGTTCAAAAAGGTGGCAAATGAGATTGAGGTGAGACAGTATCAGAAAACTTCAAGAATATGAAAGTGCTTTGAAAGAAGGTTAATATTGTTCCAAAGAAAGAACATCATGGAGAGTAGTTTGGTGGAGAGAGATGTTATGAAAGCCTTAAGATATGTGGCAAGGTGACTGTGTGGATAATATTGCAGTCAAATTTCTTAAGAAAGGGGGGTGACTGTTGTTTATTGGTTAGTTAGGATTTTCAAAGTGCATGTGGATCACAGAGAGGCGCCTGAGGATTGACAAAATGAATGTATTGTATAAAGGCAAGGGGGACAAAGGCAAGCGTTCATACTACATTGATATAAGTTCATCTAATGTACCTGGTAAACTGTATGGGGAAGTAGTGATTGGGATTGTGAAAGCAAGTACAGACCATCAAACTGGAGAGGAACAATGTGGATTCAGAAGTGGTAGAGGATGTATGGATCAGGCTCTTGCTTTAAAAAATGTATGGGACAAATACTTAGAGAAACAAAAAGATTTGTATGTGGTATTTATGGATTTGAGAAAGCACAGGATACGTTTGATAGAGATGCCTTGTGAAGCTCTTAAGAATATGTGATGTGGGAGGAAGACTGCTAGAAGCTGTGATTAGTTTTTATCAAGGGTGTAAGGCACATGTATGAATACAAAGAATGGAAAGCAAGTGGTTCCAAGGTTGAATATGGAGTTTGTCAGGGATGAAGGGGGCCCTGAGACATGAGTCAGTGGTTGTGTGCTGATGACCCTGCACTGGTGGCAAATTCAAGAGACAAACTGCAGAAGTTGGTGACAGTTTGGAAAATTGAATGAAAATGGAAGCTGAAAATAAATGTGAATAGAAGCACGGTTATTACGTTTAGCAGGGTAGAGAGACAGGCTAGATGAGATGTGAGTTTGAATGAAGAAATTTTGGAAGAAGTGTTTTAAATTCCTGGGTGTGGACATGGCAGAAAATGGAACTATGGAAACATAAGTGAGTCAGAGGGAGGGTGAGTGAGCTAAGGTTTTGGGAGCCTTAAAGAATATGTGGAATAATAGGCTGTCAACAAGGAGGGCAAAAATGGGTAGGCTTGAATATATAGTCATCCAAACAATATCGTATGGATGAAATGAGTGGGCTATAGATGAGGATGTGCAGAGGAGGGGGATGTGTTGAAAATGAAATGTTAAGGACAATAAACAAAGGAATACAATGGAATTCAATCAGCAACAGACTATTGGGTTCCTCAAAGAAAATATCCTGCAAATTGTGTGTGACAAAGGAAGAGCAAATAAGATTTGTGATGGTGAAGCAAAATATTTATATTATCATCTATTCTTAAACATATCTATAAATCTGCATTCAACAACTCTAACTGGCAAATCTTTCCATACATTAACAATCTGTTGAAGAAAATCATTCCATATGTTAATAATTGAAGCTTATTCTTTCATTGAAATGTGAACAAAGGGAGAATTTTTCAAAGTGATAGAAACCAAAAAGATGTTTTTCATAAATGTACTGGAAAAGTTGAGGTCTAGATAAACTATTGGTCTGTCAAGGCTTTATTATGGCGGATGACCAACTACCTACCCTCATGTATCAAAGATATGGTTGTACTTTGTGTAATGAAGACAATTGAGAAACATCGTAAGCCAATATTCCAGTTTCATAATAAGAGAAGTGGTCCAGGCAGTATGATACAGTCGTTAAATTGATGAAAATTACTATCAACGTTTGTGTAAATAAATTATACATTTCCCTTTTTCCACAGCCAGAGGTTGAACCATAATGTGACATTCATTTTTTTTTTAATTTCATTTCAAGATAGAAGTTTCAGTTTTCTAAATTATTTCTTACATTTTCGCGGGAGACAGCGGCAAAAAAAAAAAAAAAAATATATATATATATATATATATATATATATATATATATATATATATATATATATATATATATACAGTAGGGTTGAGGGTCAAGTCAATTGGGAGGTGAGTTTGAATGGAGAAAAACTGGAGGAAGTGAAGTGTTTTAGATATCTGGGAGTGGATCTGGCAGCGAATGGAACCATGGAAGCGGAAGTGGATCATAGGGTGGGGGAGGGGGCGAAAATCCTGGGAGCCTTGAAGAATGTGTGGAAGTCGAGAACATTATGTCGGAAAGCAAAAATGGGTATGTTTGAAGGAATAGTGGTTCCAACAATGTTTATGGTTGCGAGGTGTGGGCTATGGATAGAGTTGTGCGTAGGAGGATGGATGTGCTGGAAATGAGATGTTTGAGGACAATGTGTGGTGTGAGGTGGTTTGATCGAGTAAGTAACGTAAGGGTAAGAGAGATGTGTGGAAATAAAAAGAGCGTGGTTGAGAGAGCAGAAGAGGGTGTTTTGAAATGGTTTGGGCACATGGAGAGAATGAGTGAGGAAAGATTGACCAAGAGGATATATGTGTCGGAGGTGGAGGGAACGAGAAGAGGGAGACCAAATTGGAGGTGGAAAGATGGAGTGAAAAAGATTTTGTGTGATCAGGGCCTGAACATGCAGGAGGGTGAAAGGAGGGCAAGGAATAGAGTGAATTGGAGCGATGTGGTATACCGGGGTTGACGTGCTGTCAGTGGATTGAATCGGGGCATGTGAAGCGTCTGGGGTAAACCATGGAAAGCTGTGTAGGTATGTATATTTGCGTGTGTGGACGTATGTATATACATGTGTATGGGGGTGGGTTGGGCCATTTCTTTCGTCTCTTTCCTTGCGCTACCTCGCAAACGCGGGAGACAGCGACAAAGCAAAAAAAAAATATATATATATATATATATATATATATATATATATATATATATATATATATATATATATATTTTTTTTTTCTTTTTATACTTTGTCGCTGTCTCCCGCGTTTGCGAGGTAGCGCAAGGAAACAGACGAAAGAAATGGCCCAACCCCCCCATACACATGTATATACATACGTCCACACACGCAAATATACATACCTACACAGCTTTCCATGGTTTACCCCAGACGCTTCACATGCCTTGATTCAATCCACTGACAGCACGTCAACCCCAGTATACCACATCGCTCCAATTCACTCTATTCCTTGCCCTCCTTTCACCCTCCTGCATGTTCAGGCCCCGATCACACAAAATCTTTTTCACTCCATCTTTCCACCTCCAATTTGGTCTCCCTCTTCTCCTCGTTCCCTCCACCTCCGACACATATCCTCTTGGTCAATCTTTCCTCACTCATTCTCTCCATGTGCCCAAACCACTTCAAAACACCCTCTTCTGCTCTCTCAACCACGCTCTTTTTATTTCCACACATCTCTCTTACCCTTATGTTACTCACTCGATCAAACCACCTCACACCACACATTGTCCTCAAACATCTCATTTCCAGCACATCCATCCTCCTGCGCACAACTCTATCCATAGCCCACGCCTTGCAACCATACAACATTGTTGGAACCACTATTCCTTCAAACATACCCATTCTTGCTTTCCGAGATAATGTTCTCGACTTCCAAACATTCTTCAAGGCCCCCAGAATTTTCGCCCCCTCCCCCACCCTACGATCCACTTCCGCTTCCATGGTTCCATCCGCTGCCAGATCCACTCCCAGATATCTAAAACACTTCACTTCCTCCAGTTTTTCTCCATTCAAACTCACCTCCCAATTGACTTGACCCTAAACCCTACTGTACCTAATAACCTTGCTCTTATTCACATTTACTCTTAACTTTCTTCTTTCACACACTTTACCAAACTCAGTCACCAGCTTCTGCAGTTTCTCACATGAATCAGCCACCAGCGCTGTATCATCAGCGAACAACAACTGACTCACTTCCCAAGCTCTCTCATCCCCAACAGACTTCATACTTGCCCCTCTTTCCAAAACTCTTGCATTTACCTCCCTAACAACCCCATCCATAAACAAATTAAACAACCATGGAGACATCACACACCCCTGCCGCAAACCTACATTCACTGAGAACCAATCACTTTCCTCTCTTCCTACACGTACACATGCCTTACATCCTCGATAAAAACTTTTCACTGCTTCTAACAACTTGCCTCCCAAGCCATATATTCTTAATACCTTCCACAGAGCATCTCTATCAACTCTATCATATGCCTTCTCCAGATCCATAAATGCTACATACAAATCCATTTGCTTTTCTAAGTATTTCTCACATACATTCTTCAAAGCAAACACCTGATCCACACATCCTCTACCACTTCTGAAACCACACTGCTCTTCCCCAATCTGATGCTCTGTACATGCCTTCACCCTCTCAATCAACACCCTCCCATATAATTTACCAGGAATACTCAACAAACTTATACCTCTGTAATTTGAGCACTCACTCTTATCCCCTTTGCCTTTGTACAATGGCACTATCCACGCATTCCGCCAATCCTCAGGCACCTCACCATGAGTCATACATACATTAAATAACCTTACCAACCACTCAACAATACAGTCACCCCCTTTTTTAATAAATTCCACTACAATACCATCCAAACCTGCTGCTTTGCCGGCTTTCATCTTCCGCAAAGCTTTCACTACCTCTTCTCTGTTTACCAAATCATTTTCCCTAACCCTCTCACTTTGCACACCACCTCGACCAAAACACCCTATATCTGCCACTCTATCATCAAACACATTCAACAAACCTTCAAAATACTCACTCCATCTCCTTCTCACATCACCACTACTTGTTATCCCTCCCCATTTGCACCCTTCACTGAAGTTCCCATTTGCTCCCTTGTCTTACGCACTTTATTTACCTCCTTCCAGAACATCTTTTTATTCTCCCTAAAATTTAATGATACTCTCTCACCCCAACTCTCATTTGCCCTTTTTTTCACCTCTTGCACCTTTCTCTTGACCTCATGTCTCTTTCTTTTATACATCTCCCACTCAATTGCATTTTTTCCCTGCAAAAATCGTCCAAATGCCTCTCTCTTCTCTTTCACTAATACTCTTACTTCTTCATCCCACCACTCACTACCCTTTCTAATCAACCCACCTCCCACTCTTCTCATGCCACAAGCATCTTTTGCGCAATCCATCACTGATTCCCTAAATACATCCCATTCCTCCCCCACTCCCCTTACTTCCATTGTTCTCACCTTTTTCCATTCTGTACTCAGTCTCTCCTGGTACTTCCTCACACAGGTCTCCTTCCCAAGCTCACTTACTCTCACCACCCTCTTCACCCCAACATTCACTCTTCTTTTCTGAAAACCCATACAAATCTTCACCTTAGCCTCCACAAGATAATGATCAGACATCCCTCCAGTTGCACCTCTCAGCACATTAACATCCAAAAGTCTCTCTTTTGCACGCCTGTCAATTAACACGTAATCCAATAACGCTCTCTGGCCATCTCTCCTACTTACATAAGTATACTTATGTATATCTCGCTTTTTAAACCAGGTATTCCCAATCATCAGTCCTTTTTCAGCACATAAATCTACAAGCTCTTCACCATTTCCATTTACAACACTGAACACCCCATGTATACCAATTATTCCCTCAACTGCCACATTACTCACCTTTGCATTCAAATCACCCATCACTATAACCCGGTCTCGTGCATCAAAACCATTAACACACTCATTCAGCTGCTCCCAAAACACTTGCCTCTCATGATCTTTCTTCTCATGCCCGGGTGCATATGCACCAATAATCACCCACCTCTCTCCATCAACTTTCAGTTTTACCCATATTAATCGAGAATTTACTTTCTTACATTCTATCACATACTCCCACAACTCCTGTTTCAGGAGTATTGCTACTCCTTCCCTTGCTCTTGTCCTCTCACTAACCCCTGACTTTACTCCCCAGACATTCCCAAACCACTCTTCCCCTTTACCCTTGAGCTTCGTTTGACAGCAGCTGCTGATGGAGTATTCACTTGATATTCTAAAGTAAATTTTTTTTACAAAGTATCTTAAAAGGCATCATATTTTATGTACACATTTGTATTGTATATGAAAGATTCATGTTTCATTTTTTCATTCATTTCAAGCTAGAAGTTTCAGTTTTCTAAATTGTTTCTTACATTTTTCATATGTATATATATGTTTGTGTGTGTGTGTGTATATGTGCGTATGTATGTGTGTGTGTGTATATGTATATATATATGTATATTATCCCTGAGGATAGGGGTGAAAGAATACTTCCCACGTATTCCTCGTGTGTCGTAGAAAGCGACTAGAGGGGACGGGAGCGGGGGGCCAGAAATCCTCCCCTCCTTGTATTAACTTTCTAAAATGGGAAACAGAAGAAGGAGTCACGCGGGGAGTGCTCATCCTCCTCGAAGGCTCAGAGTGGGGTGAGTGTATGTATATATATATATATATATTATCCCTGGGGATAGGGGTGAAAGAATACTTCCCACGCATTCCTCATGTGTCATAGAAGGCGACTAGAGGGGACGGGAGCAGGGGGCCAGAAATCCTCCCCTCCTTGTATTTTTAACTTTCTAAAAAATGGGAAACAGAAGGAGTCACGCAGGGAGTGCCCATACTCCTTGTAGACTCAGGTTGGGGTGTCTAAATGTGTGTGGATGTAACCAAGATGTGAAAAAAGGAGAGATAGGTAGTATGTTTTGAGGAAAGGAACCTGGATGTTTTGGCTCTGAGTGAAACGAAGCTCAAGGGTGAAGGGGAAGAGTGGTTTGGGAATGTCTTTAGAGTAAAGTCAGGGGTTAGTGAGAGGACAAGAGCAAGGGAAGGAGTAGCAGTACTCCTGAAACAGGAGTTGTGGGAGTATGTGATAGAATGTAAGAAAGTAAATTCTTGATTAATATGGGTAAAACTGAAAGTTGATGGAGAGAGACGGGTGATTATTGATGAATATGCACCTGGGCATGAGAAGAAAGATCATGAGAGGCAAGTGTTTTGGGAGCAGCTGAATGAGTGTGTTAGTGGTTTTGATGCACGCGACCGGGTTATAGTGATGGGTGATTTGAATGCAAAAGTGAGTAATGTGGCAGTTCAGGGAATAATTGGTATACATGGGGTGTTCAGTGTTGTATATGGAAATGGTGAAGAGCTTGTAGATTTATGTGCTGAAAAAGGACTGGTGATTGGGAATACCTGGTTTAAAAAGCGAGATATACATAAGTATACGTATGTAAGTAGGAGAGATGGCCAGAGAGCGTTATTGGATTACGTGTTAATTGAGAGTAAGTGAGCTTGGGAAGGAGACTTGTGTGAGGAAGTACCAGGAGAGACTGAGTACAGAATGGAAAAAGTTGAGAACAATGGAAGTAAGGGGAGTGGGGGAGGAATGGGATGTATTTCGGGAATCAGAGATGGATTGCGCAAAAGATGCTTGTGGCATGAGAAGCATGGGAAGTGGGTTGATTAGAAAGGGTAGTGAGTGGTGGGATGAAGAAGTAAGAGTATTAGTGAAAGAGAAGAGAGAGGCATTTGGACGATTTTTGCAGGGAAAAAATGCAATTGAGTGGGAGATGTATAAAAGAAAGAGACAGGAGGTCAAGAGAAAGGTGCAAGAGGTGAAAAAAAGGGCAAATGAGAGTTGGGGAGAGAGAGTATCATTAAATTTTAGGGAGAATAAAAAGATGTTCTGGAAGGAGGTAAATAAAGTGCGTAAGACAAGGGAGCAAATGGGAACTTCAGTGAAGGGCGCTAATGAGGAGGTGATAACAAGTAGTGGTGATGTGAGAAGGAGATGGAGTGAGCAGTTTGAAGGGTTGCTGAATGTGTTTGATGATAGAGTGGCAGATATAGGGTGTCTTGGTCGAGGTGGTGTGCAAAGTGAGAGGGTTGGGGAAAATGATTTGGTAAACAGAGAAGAGGTAGTAAAAGCTTTGCAGAAGATGAAAGACGGCAAGGCAGCAGCTTTGGATGGTATTGCAGTGGAATTTATTAAAAAAGGGGGTGACTGTGTTGTTGACTGGTTGGTAAGGTTATTTAATGTATGTATGACTCATGGTGAGGTGCCTGAGGATTGGCGGAATGTGTGCATAGTGCCATTGTACAAAGGCAAAGGGGATAAGAGTGAGTGCTCCAATTACAGAGGTATAAGTTTGATGAGTATTCCTGGTAAATTATATGGGAGGGTATTGATTGAGAGGGTGAAGGCATGTACAGAGCATCAGATTGGGGAAGAGCAGTGTGGTTTCAGAAGTGGTAGAGGATGTGTGGATCAGGTGTTTGCTTTGAAGAATGTATGTGAGAAATACTTACAAAAGCAAATGGATTTGTATGTAGCATTTATGGATCTGGAGAAGGCATATGATAGAGTTGATAGAGATGCTCTGTGGAAGGTATTAAGAATATATGGTGTGGGTGGCAAGTTGTTAGAAGCAGTGAAAAGTTTTTATCGAGGATGTAAGGCATGTGTACGTGTAGGAAGAGAGGAAAGTGATTGGTTCTCAGTGAATGTAGGTTTGCGGCAGGGGTGTGTGATGTCTCCATGGTTGTTTAATTTGTTTATGGATGGGGTTGTTAGGGAGGTGAATGCAAGACTTTTGGAAAGAGGGGCAGGTTTGCAGTCTGTTGTGGATGAGAGAGCTTGGGAAGTGAGTCAGTTGTTGTTCGCTGATGATACAGCGCTGGTGGCTGATTCATGTGAGAAACTGCAGAAGCTGGTGACTCAGTTTGGTAAAGTGTGTGAAAGAAGAAAGTTAAGAGTAAATGTGAATAAGAGCAAGGTTATTAGGTACAGTAGGGTTGAGGGTCAAGTCAATTGGGAGGTAAGTTTGAATGGAGAAAAACTGGAGGAAGTAAAGTGTTTTAGATATCTGGGAGTGGATCTGGCAGCGGATGGAACCATGGAAGCGGAAGTGAATCATAGGGTGGGGGAGGGGGCGAAAATCCTGGGAGCCTTGAAGAATGTGTGGAAGTCGAGAACATTATCTTGGAAAGCAAAAATGGGTATGTTTGAAGGAATAATGGTTCCAACAATGTTGTATGGTTGCGAGGCATGGGCTATGGATAGAGTTGTGCGCAGGAGGGTGGATGTGCTGGAAATGAGATGTTTGAGGACAATGTGTGGTGTGAGGTGGTTTGATCGAGTAAGTAATGTAAGGGTAAGAGAGATGTGAGGAAATAAAAAGAGCGTGGTTGAGAGAGCAGAAGAGGGTGTTTTGAAATGGTTTGGGCACATGGAGAGAATGAGTGAGGAAAGATTGACCAAGAGGATATATGTGTCGGAGGTGGAGGGAACGAGGAGAAGTGGGAGACCAAATTGGAGGTGGAAAGATGGAGTGAAAAAGATTTTGAGTGATCGGGGCCTGAACATGCAGGAGGGTGAAAGGAGGGCAAGGAATAGAGTGAATTGGATCGATGTGGTATACCGGGGTTGACGTGCTGTCAGTGGATTGAATCAGGGCATGTGAAGCGTCTGGGGTAAACCATGGAAAGCTGTGTGGGGCCTGGATGTGGAAAGGGAGCTGTGGTTTCGGGCATTATTGCATGACAGCTAGAGACTGAGTGTGAACGAATGAGGCCTTTGTTGTCTTTTCCTAGCGCTACCACGCACACATGATGGGGGAGGGGGATGGCATTCCATGTGTGGCGAGGTGGCGATGGGAATGAATAAAGGCAGACAGTGTGAATTGTGTGCACGGGTATATATGTATGTGTCTGTGTGTGTATATGTATGTGTACATTTAGATGTATAGGTATGTATATTTGCGTGTGTGGACGTGTGTGTATATACATGTGTATGGGGGTGGGTTGGGCCATTTCTTTCGTCTGTTTCCTTGCGCTACCTCGGAAATGCGGGAGACAGCGACAAAGCAAAATAAATAAATAAATAATGTTAATAATCCCTGGGGATGGGGGAGAAAGAATACTTCCCACGCATTCCTCACGTGTCGTAGAAGGCGACGAATAAAGTGTATATGAATAAAGTGTATATGAACGCGCACCTTCATAGAACATACAAAGCTCCAACAGCCAGGATCGAACCTGGGACCCCTTGTGCAAGAGGCAGGCATATACACTTTATTCATATTCATATAACTCCGCGTTGTACAGTCAGGTACGGTAAAACGCTATCAGGTGGCTATGTGTTCTGTTCGGAAACAACCGATAGACCCCGTAGCTCACCACTGTGAGACGAAGAGTATTCGAGTACTTAGTATTTCGAATAGTTGTTTCCCATTATACGGTCCCTTAGCCTAGCGGTAAGCATGCCTGCCTCTTGCACAAGGGGTCCCAGGTTCGATCCTGGCTGTTGGGGCTTTGTATGTTCTATGAAGGTGCGCATTCATATACACTTTATTCGTATTCATATAACTCCGCGTTGTACAGTCAGGTTCGGTAAAACGCTATCAGCTGGCTATGTGTTCTGTTCGGAAACAACCGATAGACCCCGTTGCTCACCATTGCGAGATGAAGGGTATTCGAGTACTTAGTATTTCGAATAGTTGTTTCCTATTATACAGTCCCTTAGCCTAGCGGTTAGCATGCCTGCCTCTTGCACAAGGGGTCGCAGGTTCGATCCTGGCTGTTGGAGCTTTGTATGTTCTATGAATGTGTATATATGTATATGTCTGTGCGTGTATATATATGTATACGTTGTGATGTATAGGTATGTATATTTGCACGTGTGGACGTGTATGTATATACATGTGTATGTGGGTGGGTTGGGCCATTATTTCGTCTGTTTCCTTGCGCTACCTCGCTAACGCGGGAGACAGCGACAAAACAAAATGAGAATATAATAAAAAAATGTTAATAATCCTGTTGAAGAAAAAGAACTTAACCTCATTTGTGGTAAAACATTTGCCTGTGAGTTTGTATCCATTACCACAAGCAAACTCAGACAAATCAAGTCTCAGGTAGTTTGACAGTTCAAGATTATCAAAACCTTTGATAATTTTGAATATTTCTATTAGACTACCTCTTACCCTTCTCTTTTCTAAGCTAAAGAGATACAAGTCATTTAATCATTTCTCATAGATTATCTCATAATCTAAGGATCATCTTGGGAGCTCAATGCTGAACTCTCTTTATTCTTACTATGTCTTTTTTTCAAGTAGGGTGACCAAATCTGAACACTATTCACAATATGGGTGAACCCATAAATTGTAAAGATGAAGAATGATTTTCTTGGACTTACATTCCAAGGCCTTATCAATGAATCCAAGATTTGTGTATGCTCTTTTTACTACCACTATGACCTGCTTCCTTGGTTTCAAGTTACAAGAGATTATTTGCTCAAGGCTTTTTCCTCATTTACCCTTTGTAGTTAAACGGAATTCATACTGTAGCTTGCCTTTTTTGTTTTTTCTACCAAAAGTAAAATTTTGCTGTTATCGATATCAAAATTCATTTGCCACCTATGAGCCCAATCCAACAGTTTGTCTATACCAGTTTGAAGATGTAAACATCAAATTTCATTTGGAGATTCATTTTCCAAAACTGTATCATCAACAAATTTTGATATCTTGTCATACAGCACATTCTCAGTATCAATAATATACTTGGGAAAAAGAACTGGTTTCCAGAATGACTTGTGGCACACCAATAAATACATCAAATCATTCTGAGGCTTGAACTTAATCACACTTATTTGTTTACAGCCAGTCAATAAAATTTCTATCCCAGTTAAATTTTCTATCACCAAAATGAAACCCCATCAGTACCAATGGACTCAATTTTTGCTAGTGACCTTTGATACTGAAACCTTATCAAATGCTTTTTGAACATCTAGATAGATGACATCAACCGTTTTACTTTCATAAATCATGCTGATTATACCATAAAAGCATCAAGCAGATTCATCAAACATGAGCTATTTCTCCAAAAATCATGCTGAGCATTGTTTACTTAGGGGTAGTCCCTAAACAGTTTACAATTTTATCTTGAATGATGGCTCTCAAAAGTTTTACTATTACAGACATTAAGCTTAACGGATGATAATGTCTAAGCAGTGACTTTTTACCTTTTTTGAATATTGGTGTTACACTGGCATACTTTCATGCATCTGAAACTTTTCTGTAGCAAGTGCCTTATTGAAATGGGCAGTCAAGGGTTAACTATTCCATTTTTAGCCTCTTTCAGTGTCCACAGAAAATTTATCAAGATTTGCCATTTCATTTATTTTCATTCCATTCAGCCTTTATGTCAATTTCTTGCAAAATGTTCTCCTCTCTTACCTATGAAAATGGATTTAGGCCGTGGTTTGTGTCTTTGATCGTAAACACAGATGCAAGAAAGTCATTTAGGATTTTTGCCATGGATTCATTCTCTTGAATCATGTCACCATTTTCTGCAATTAATGGACCAACTGACTGGGTAATGACTCGCTTACTTCTAACATAACAGAAAAACTCCTTCTAGGGTCTTTTTGTTATTTTCAACAATATATGCTTAATGCTGACATTTACTCTGTTGTATGACTCTCTTACTTTCTCTATGCAAACTTACATAACTTAATCTATCATGCTGGTTACTGGTTTGTGTGTTTCTTATGAGCTACATCTTTAAACAGGCATTTCTTATTTCAATGAGCTACCACCTTGGCTTTGTTTAAGAAACAGAACATCTACTAAGCATTGGCATGTGTTCCTTCTACTGCTTTGAAGGTTTTACTGAAGCTTTTCTGAGCTACATTCATGTCACATTACATACACTGTTGAAAGTGATCAGAAAAGTAATTTGTCTGTGATCACTTGTGCAAAACGTTTCTTCAACTTCAACATTGTTTACAAGATTCCCATTTGTACTTAGAATTATATCTTGTTCTCATCATGAGTGGTTTCTCTACTAATTGGATTAGGGCACTATCAAGCAAATCAAGGTTGAGTTCATGCCCAGAGTTAATGGAAAGGGATTCCTCTAACAACACACTGGTAATTAAAATCTTTTATAATAGGATCTTGTTCACCACAAATTTCTCTTAACAGATCATAAAATATTTCATCCAACTACAGCATTTGTGCAGGGCCTACAAATTAGTTCTACTGTTATTTTCTAGTGGTTTATATCTGATTTCCATAAACTGAAGCTGACATTCTCAACGGCTACAACATTTCTTACTATGGGATTTAAGTGTACTTTAACAAAGAGAAGACTACACCATCCACTTTGTTTTCCTTATTTCTATCACACAGAATGTGCAGAAGAATTGTAATTTGGTAAGGAAATTTCAATTGTTGATGTGTAACCAAGATTAGTAAATGGCAAACATAATGAAGAAGTAAGAGACACATACAGTAATAAGAAGACTGTGGTTGAGAGAGCTGAAATGGTTTGGACATACGGAAAGAATGAGTGAGGAGATGTTGACCAAGAATATATATGCCAGAAGTGGAGGGAACAAGAAAGAAATCAAACTGGAGATGGAAGGGTATACTGAAAATGATCTTCAATGCTTGGTTCCAAAACACAGGTGAAAGATGTGATCAATAAACAGCATGGGAGGCCCTGTACCTTGCTGTGCATGGGGACATATAAAATTAGGTTAAAGACTTCTAAAAATGACAATAAAATCCTTAAAAATCTTGCTAGCATCAACTCTTTCAGTACTACTGTCCTCATGCAAGGCAAGTGCAGTGAGGGCACTGTTTTCCTTAACAAAGTTACATGGTTTCCAGCCACAAGCTGAATTCTGTTCACTCTGTTGGCTGGCTAATTGTGGTAACCCAAACAAAGGATGAATCGTTGGAGCTGTCAGAAGGCTTTAGTGACCTGTCAATGACCATGGTGTACAGTTGTGAGTCTTTCCTAAGACTCTTCATAAAATGCCCACAGCCAAACCCTTGCTGCCCATACTTAGGATTGCCCAGTAGAGCAAGCTTTCCCTAAACTACAAATACCAAGTTCTTAATTTGCAAGACATGAACAATACAATTTCTGCACCTGTTCACATGTGTGAGAAAATATGGACAAATGTATCTTATGTACACATGACTGACTTGGCCAATTCAATAATGCATTTATCCTAAATTAGTAACAGTTGTCTTAATTCTTAAAAAGAAAAAAAATAGGAGCATTTTTTCTACATCTTTTGCAGAGCTTTTCACCAATCAAAAAATATTTTATCTATTTTATTTTATTTTGCTTTGTCGCTGTCTCACACGTTTGCGAGGTAGCGCAAGGAAACAGACGAAAGAAATGGCCCAACCCACCCCCATACACATGCATATACATACACGTCCACACACGCAAATATACATACCTATACATCTCAATGTACACATATATAAACACACACAGACACATACATATATACCCATGCACACAATTCACACTGTCTGCCTTTATTCATTCCCATCGCCACCTTGCCACACATGGAATGCCATCCCCCTCCCCCCTCATGTGTGCAAGGTAGTGCTAGGAAAAGACAACAAAGGCCCCATTCATTCACATTCAGTCTCTAGCTGTCATGCAATAATGCCCGAAACCACAGCTCCCTTTCCACATCCAGGCCCTACAGAACTTTCCATGGTTTACCCCAGATACTTCACATGCCCTGATTCAATCCACTGACAGCACGTCAACCCCGGTATACCACATCGATCCAATTCACTCTATTCCTTGCCCGCCTTTCACCCTCCTGCATGTTCAGGCCCCGATCACTCAAAATCTTTTTAAATCCATCATTCCACCTCCAATTTGATCTCCCACTTCTCCTCGTTCCCTCCACCTCTGACACATAAATCCTCTTGGTCAATCTTTCCTCACTCATTCTCTCCATGTGACCAAACCATTTCAAAACACCCTCTTCTACTCTCTAAACCACGATCTTTTTATTTCCACACATCTCTCTTACCCTTACCTTACTTACTCGATCAAACCACCTCACACCACACATTGTCCTCAAACATCTCATTTCCAGCACATCCACCCTCCTGCGCACAACTCTCTCCATAGGCCAAGCCTCGCAACCATACAACATTGTTGGAACCACTATTCCTTCAAACATACCCATTTTTGCTTTCCGACATAATGTTCTCGACTTCCAAACATTCTTCAAGGCTCCCAGAATTTTCACCCCCTCCCCCACCCTATGATTCACTTCCGCTTCCATGGTTCCATCCGCTGCCAGATCCACTCACAGATATCTAAAAAACTTTACTTCCTCCAGTTTTTCTCCAATCAAACTTACCTCCCAATTGACTTGACCCTCAACCCTACTGTACCTAATAACCTTGCTCTTATTCACATTTACTCTTAACTTTCTTCTTTCACACACTTTACCAAACAGCTTCTGCAGTTTCTCACATGAATCAGCCACCAGCGCTGTATCATCAGCGAACAACAACTGACTCACTTCCCAAGCTCTCTCATCCACAACAGACTTCATACTTGCCACTCTTTCCAAAACTCTTGCATTCACCTCCCTAACAACCCCATCCATAAACAAATTAAACAACCATGGAGACATCACACACCCCTACCGCAAACCTACATTCACTGAGAACCAATCACTTTCCTCTCTTCCTACACGTACACATGCCTTACATCCTCGATAAAAACTTTTCACTGCTTCTAACAACTTTCCTCCCATGCCATATATTCTTAATACCTTCCACAGAGCATCTCTATCAACTCTATCATATGCCTTCTCCAGATCCATAAATGCTACATACAAATCCATTTGCTTTTCTAAGTATTTCTCACATACATTCTTCAAAGCAAACACCTGATCCACACATCCTCTACCACTTCTGAAACCACACTGCTCTTCCCCAATCTGATGCTCTGTACATGCCTTCACCCTCTCAATCAATACCCTCCCATATAATTTACCAGGAATACTCAACAAACTTATACCTCTGTAATTTGAGCACTCACTCTTATCCCCTTTGCCTTTGTACAATGGCACTATGCACGCATTCTGCCAATCCTCAGGCACCTCACCATGAGTCATACATACATTAAATAACCTTACCAACCAGTCAACAATACAGTCACCCCCTTTTTTAATAGATTCCACTGCAATACCATCCAAAGCTGCTGCCTTGCCGGCTTTCATCTTCCGCAAAGCTTTTACTACCTCTTCTCTGTTTACCAAATCATTTTCCCTAACCCTCTCACTTTGCACACCACCTCGACCAAAACACCCTATATCTGCCACTCTATCATCAAACACATTCAACAAACCTTCAAAATACTCACTCCATCTCCTCACATCACCACTACTTGTTATCACATCCCCATTAGCGCCCTTCACTGAAGTTCCCATTTGCTTCCTTGTCTTACTCACTTTATTTACCTCCTTCCAGAACATCTTTTTATTCTCCCTAAAATTTAATGATACTCTCTCACCCTCTCATTTGCCCTCTTTTTCACCTCTTGCACCTTTCTCTTGACCTCATGTCTCTTTCTTTTATACATCTCCCACTCAATTGCATTTTTTCCCTGCAAAAATCGTCCAAATGCCTCTCTCTTCTCTTTCACTAATAATCTTACTTCTTCATCCCACCACTCACTACCCTTTCTAATCAACCCATCTCCCACTCTTCTCATGCCACAAGCATCTTTTGCGCAATCCATCACTGATTCCCTAAATACATCCCATTCCTCCCCCACTCCCCTTACTTCCATTGTACTCACCTTTTCCCATTCTGTACTCAGTCTCTCCTGGTACTTCCTCACACAAGTCTCCTTCCCAAGCTCACTTACTCTCACCATCCTCTTCACCCCAACATTCACTCTTCTTTTCTGAAAACCCATACAAATCTTCACCTTAGCCTCCACAAGATAATGATCAGACATCCCTCCAGTTGCACCTCTCAGCACATTAACATCCAAAAGTCTCTCTTTCGCGCACCTGTCAATTAACACGTAATCCAATAACGCTCTCTTATGTATATCTCGCTTTTTAAACCAGGTATTCACAATCACCAGTCCTTTTTCAGCACATAAATCTACAAGCTCTTCACCATTTCCATTTACAACACTGAACACCCCATGTATATCAAAAAATAGTTTTTTATTTTTTTACACACCTGGGAAGGGCCAAAAAATTTAATTCCAGACCAAAAGAATTAATGTGAGGTGCTGCTGGGGACTTTATGGAATGGCTGCTCGTAGAAGGTTGGTGCAATGCTAAAGTAGGGTAGAGGTGTATCTGGTATGTTTCCTCCAAGGAGATTAGGTATGGTTTTCTGAAGTTCTGTTGACTTTATCTGTTTTCCCTATCTTTAGGTTAAATTACCTCATCTTCCCTAATATTCACAAATCACACTAATATGACCTTTCTAAGTACTACAGAATAACATATATAAAAATACTCCACATGTTCTGCAACTCTTAGTCCATTCTTTAAACACCATACAGTACTATATTACCAAGAGAAAATTAGCTAAACTGGTCAATTATCCTTATTCATAAACACATATGCTCCATCCCTCTTCTTCCATTTCCCTTTTAGTACATTACTGTTGCATGACAAAATCACTCACATTCCAAAGCTACATCTGTGGTACATCTAACCTGGACTTACCAGGACTTTAAATAAATCAATGATTTCTCATACCACAACAATAGTCCACCATAAACAAAATACATGGCAGCTGTGTCATGAGCTCATCTGTCAAAATTTACAGAAGCAATTTAGATCGCTATCTGCTGTCCGTATACATGACTGCCGTGTAAACAAGATGTTACTACTGTCAAAACACAGAGAGCACGTTTCCAGTATTATATCAAAGGGAGGACGAATTATGAAGTTGCTTAGCCAATGATGGAAAGCTTTAAAAGTAAGTGGTATTTATGAACACTTTGTATCTTAGAAAACTTGGCACTTTTTTTTAATTATTTGGATGTCAAATTCAACTACTAATATTAGTCAAATTTTCATAAAATTAAATACAGATGTTGTACACAACATTTTTTTAGAAACTTTTCTAAGTTTTGAATGAAAATTAATCTATAATATCTAATAACATAAAGGAGCTGGTAACAATTCTTGGAAGCTTTCAATGAGATAAATTGTTGTTTCTGTTGGTAGAGACAATTTCGATTATATAGAACCTGTCAGTGTTTCAGGAAGGTTGTGTAAACAAAAGGGTTGTTTCACTGATCATAATAAAAAGTGCAAAACACACAAAAGGAAAATAACTAACGTTCTAATAATTGTAAAAATATAATCATCATTAAGTTTCTTGTATGTTTTTAGCTCAGAGGGTTGATTGTCCCCGGTAACCCATCCTCTTGATACGCCCCTGGTGTCCATATAAATAGTTCATCCAGTGTAAGGATACACTCAGGCCGTGCTAATAGCCTCAGCCTTTCTAAAATGGGCATATATTAGTAAATTCAGTTCAATAAGCCCCACGTTTCCTTCAGTAATTCCCTGAAGTTCAACCTCTACCATCTAATACTGGTCTTCTAGCCCTAAGGATGGTGATCCCGTGTACCATGAATAAGGTCATTGATTCCAGTAGGGAGCTACAGGTGTGGTGACCTGGCACATGTAGCTACATCTGTCAGGAAACCCGGAACAACCAGGACGTGCCTCACAGGTCAACAACCAGATGACGCAAGCTGTAACCAATGTAAACATGTGTGATGCTCTAGAAAACCCACTAATACCTTAAACAAAATATAAACTCACGTTCATAGCAATTGTGTTCACCGCAGTAATAATCTTCAACGTAGCCATTGGTGGGTTGGAAAACAATACAGAGGGAATACAAGAGCAGAAAGCGCCACATCATCGCTGGTTGATATCCACCAGCCTCTACTGGTCTCCTGCCAGCCTCACACTGTCACTGACATCAACACATGCGATTCAAAATTGGAATATTATAATGTATTCTTTATCATTTTTCTTTTAAACGATTTTAAATTCTTTCAAAATAAATAATTGATGTAAAAGTCTTAAAATTATCGTTTCATAGTATATTTATACTTTATTATTCTTAACTAAATCGCAAAAAATACTTTTATTAATCAACAAAGTTTTTCAACATGTTTAGAAATATTCATCTTTAATCTAAGAATTAGCATCGATTTCAATTTCGGTAATATTACGAGGCAAGTTATTAAACATCTATTTATCTATAAAACTAATATATCATTCCAACTTTGGCTTTAACTTAGACTTACTGTATCTTGTGTAAAACTTAAGTAATTTACCTATCACTACGTCTCATAAGTAATCATAATATATAATAGATTATTAATGACCTTTTTACTTGACTCACTGTTATGATATCGAACTATTTTACTTTTGAGTTATTTTCATCCAATCGAACCCAATTCCTTGGCTGTTGTGCAGCAAAGTTGGAAACTTTTGAAAGGTTGCGTATTTTACCTAACTCTCACATGTTGTTTAATGAGTGTTATAACCTCTGGCATAAACGTTTACATTTTAATGTCTACATCTGGCTATGTAAGCAGCGTAAATCTATAATTGTTCTCAGTTAATAAGTGTAAGATTATGCTGGTAGTGAGGAGATGCACGGGTCGTAAGGGTAACATATCATTGGCATATTGAATATTTAAAGGTCATGTATGGTACGAGACCCGGAATTGCCTTATCTGATAGGTCCCACCATAGTATTCCCCGTCGTGAACCTCCTCGTTTTTGGAAGATGAAATTATGGTGTTTAATGTGGTTGTTTGTACAGTAAATCATGACCTTTTCAGATCCTCCTCAACACGGTCCTCCATCGTTAGTTGGGAACCCCCTAGTTGGTACTGGAGTTTGGGGTGAGGGAAATCACCAAGATTAGGGGTTTCCGGTAGTACTGAAGGTGAAAATAATTCAAACTACATAAAAAGAAAATCGGATAAACTTTCAATCAAATTAGATCTAGCCAAATTAGTTGGATGTGCTTAACGTTAACAATACCGCATTCCTTACTTAGACTCCTTTTGAATCTAGAGTAGTATGGTGACAGTATCAATTGGATATCGAGATGATACGATGTACTAATTTGATCTTTTTTTTTTTGTTTAGTGACCGACGTGACAAGCAAAACCTTCTCTAGGGAGAGCCATCTCAGGTGAAAGAAAAATGCCAAAGTAGAAGGTAATAGGAATTGATTATGGCTCTGCAGGTGTTTGTAGACTCTGACTCATATAGAAAGAATGGTTATAGGAAAAGGGTAAGACAAATGAAGGAAGAGAATTAAACAGCTTAGCTGTTTGAGGGAAGAAAGTATCATAGCCAATCCTCAAGGTTCCCCAGTACTTGACAAAAAGGATGTTACGTCTTTTATTTTGAATTTTTTGTCTTTATAGTTGCCTCCTCCAAGTGGTAAAGATGTATTGATGTTAGGGAGCATGCTTCATAGCTTCATAACATGTATGAAAGTTCAAAGGAAATGCTTCAGCAGTTTGGGTAATCTAACAGACCTGTTTGCTACATGTGCTTTTTGATTCTGCTGTGCCTCAGCCTTGATTTTGTCTGAGTAGTTGGTTTTCTTTTTCTGATGTTCACCAATGTCTTTCAGATTTATGTCTTCCAAAAGATGTGTGGCGTCTGTGATTAATATTTGTGTTTTATGGAGCAAGAATTTTACCCTTGTATTGTCCCAACTCTTACCCTTGTATGTACATACCATGTCGTTACCTCTATGTATGTACATGTGCGCACATATGGTTGCACTTCTCTATGCCAGGTACCCATTTTATTAGTGAGGTCCTTGGGAAGGATGACCAGGCGGATGTGCTGTGGACCAGCTTTTACAGCAAGGATTCGTACCAATGTGGGATTGATCCCAGGCAGTCCATGCTTTCACGGTGGTCAGTAACTCTAAGCACTACCCCACAGAGGTCAATATGTCTTTGTTCAATAAGATGGATTTTGAGATTTTTTTTTAGTAACATCCTTATTAGCAAGAGTTGGATTTTTATCACATATTTCTAATAGTCTGGAAGATTTTCTTGCTGCTGTACTTACTCTCTCATTTCCCATAATACCACAGTGTGATGGAGTCTTCTAGGAAGTAATTATAAATTTTTTATCATTGATTTTTAATTACATTTAACATTTGCATGCTAACAATGAATGTTTTGGTTTGGGGGCTCAAAAAGATTCTATTACACTAGTTGAATTGACACCTAAAACTAATGATACCAGTTGTAAAGTGCATGTTGCCTGTTCTAGTGTTATAAAATTGTGAATGAATTCAGCTTTCTTTGTACAGTGCATTCCATTAAGTATTCAACCCATTTGTGCAGTAGCTGACAGACTGAACCATTATGTGAATTCCTGTTCACTTCTTTTTTAGATCTTTTTTTTTTCTTTTTTTTTTGCTTTGTCGCTGTCTCCCGTGTTTGCAAGGTAGCGCAAGGAAACAGACGAAAGATATGGCCCAACCCACCCCCATACACATGTATATACATACGTCCACACACGCAAATATACATACCTACACAGCTTTCCATGGTTTACCCCAGACGCTTCACATGCCCTGATTCAATCCACTGACAGCACATCAACCCCGATATACCACATCGATCCAATTCACTCTATTCCTTGCCCTCCTTTCACCCTCCTGCATGTTAAGGCCCCGATCACACAAAATCTTTTTCACTCCATCTTTCCACCTCCAATTTGGTCTCCCACTTCTCGTTCCCTCCACCTCCGACACATATATCCTCTTGGTCAATCTTTCCTCTCTCATTCTCTCCATGTGCCCAAACCATTTCAAAACACCCTCTTCTGCTTTCTCAACCACGCTCTTTTTATTTCCACACATCTCTCTTACCCTTGCGTTACTTACTCGATCAAACCACCTCACACCACACATTGTCCTCAAACATCTCATTTCCAGCACATCCATCCTCCTGCGCACAATTCTATCCATAGCCCACGCCTCGCAACCATACAACATTGTTGGAACCACTATTCCTTCAAACATACCCATTTTTGCTTTCCGAGATAATGTTCTCGACTTCCACACATTCTTCAAGGCTCCCAGGATTTTCGCCCCCTCCCCCACCCTATGATCCACTTCCGCTTCCATGGTTCCATCCGCTGCCAGATCCACTCCCAGATATCTAAAACACTTTACTTCCTCCAGTTTTTCTCCATTCAAACTTACCTCCCAATTGACTTGACCCTCAACCCTACTGTACCTAATAACCTTGCTCTTATTCACATTTACTCTTAACTTTCTTCTTTCACACACTTTACCAAAATCAGTCACCAGCTTCTGCAGTTTCTCACATGAATCAGCCACCAGCGCTGTATCATCAGCGAACAACAACTGACTCACTTCCCAAGCTCTCTCATCCACAACAGACTTCATACTTGCCCCTCTTTCCAAAACTCTTGCATCCACCTCCCTAACAACCCCATCCATAAACAAATTAAACAACCATGGAGACATCACACACCCCTGCCGCAAACCTACATTCACTGAGAACCAATCACTCTCCTCTCTTCCTACACGTACACATGCCTTACATCCTCGATAAAAACTTTTCACTGCTTCTAACAACTTGCCTCCCACACCATATATTCTTAATACCTTCCACAGAGCATCTCTATCAACTCTATCATATGCCTTTTCCAGATCCATAAATGCTACATACAAATCCATTTGCTAAGTATTTCTCACATACATTCTTAAAAGCAAACACCTGATCCACACATCCTCTACCACTTCTGAAACCACACTGCTCTTCCCCAATCTGATGCTCTGTACATGCCTTCACCCTCTCAATCAATACCCTCCCATATAATTTACCAGGAATACTCAACAAACTTATACCTCTGAAATTTGAGCACTCACTCTTATCCCTTTTGCCTTTGTACAATGGCACTATGCACGCATTCCGCCAATCCTCAGGCACCTCACCATGAGTCATACATACATTAAATAACCTTACCAACCAGTCAATAATACAGTCACCCCCTTTTTTAATAACTTCCACTGCAATACCATCCAAAGCTGCTGCCTTGCCGGCTTTCATCTTCCGCAAAGCTTTTACTACCTCTTCTCTGTTTACCAAATCATTTTCCCTAACCCTCTCACTTTGCACATCACCTCGACCAAAACACCCTATATCTGCCAATCTATCATCAAACACATTCAACAAACCTTCAAAATACTCACTCTATCTGTATGTATTTCCTTGAATTTAGGATATTTTTGTGTGAAGTTAATCCCAAAAATAGCTTTTAGAATGTTTGGTTGACTATTTTTGACTCAGTTGATAAGATGGATGTTTATTAGGGGGACGAAATTTGTCCAGGAAGGTTCAGTTTTAATTATATTTTCCTTGCTCTTATAATGGCTGTTTTTAGTTTGATGAGGGATTCCAATATAAGAGTGAAATTCTCTTTTCATTGTGAAAAATGAATTTCTCAGTTTACTATCTTTCAACAGAAAGTGATCTGTAATGTAAAACTTTTGCATATTTTTCTCATTCTTTTCCTAATAGAATATCCCAAACATTCACAGTTTACTTCTGATATGGGAGTAGTTTTTAAGTGCTTCAGTTGGAATACCCAGAGCTTTATTTTGTGCTGTCTCAATTTTATCTAGTACTGTTTTGCAAGCAGCTACAGACCTGTAGGCTGTTTTTCTTTTTATTGATAATTATTAATTTTTTCCTGTCAGCTTCCTAGGCTTTTTGATGTTGATCTCATAATGTCCAAACAATTTTTTTTTTTTTGTATGTTAAAAGCACCAGTCACGGACAAAAGTCCACATCAAGGCCAGGCCTTAGTTGAGATATAGAGAGAATTATGAAGCTGTAAAAGAAAAGACAAGGGAAAGTATTTACAAATTTTTGATTAAGTGAAAAACCCATCTTTTGAAATATGTTGGGTCATAGTTATTGGGTAAGACATGAGAAGGTAGATAGTTCTAGAGCTTTAACATGTAGGGAAAGGAGCAAGTATCAGAACAGCCAACCCATAGTTGCTGATGGCCACACAATAATCACATGATGCAGCAGCTTGCTGAGTATTGCATGATCTAGCTAGTGGTGTGAGCACACAAGTGGCCAGCTCTTGTGATCAAAAACCAAAGTAATACCTATAGGAGAGGGAATGTAAGCAAACATTGCATTGTAGGGCAAAGGGGTCAAGTTTGGAAGTTAGCTTGGGACAGTTGATAAGCCAAATCACTTTCGATTGTCAAGGAAGGATGCAGATCTAGAACCGCACTAAATGTGAGAGCAGTACTCCATACAAGGGTAAATCAATCCCTTGTATATACAGAGCAACTGTTCAGAAGAAAAGTTTCCACATCTAAACAGGACACCCAGTTTCTATATGTTTTCTCCACATGAGAGTTGGACTTAAAAATCAGGTTTAAGAGTTTATGTAACTTTTGTATCTAATCACATTACTATTATATTATAACATTGGAGGATTTGTAGCTAATTTTCTGATGAAGCACTGTACTGGAAACATGATATTGTGGCATTAATATCTATGCCCCATTTATCCTCCCAGAGATGAAAGAGATTGATTATAATTTGCATTTGTTGTAGGCTTATATCATCATCATTGGCTTCAACATAGAAGCAAATATCACATGCAGATGCATAGTATTTTACATTATTGGATTCATTCATTTCTGTATTGAATATTGGGATTAGCAATGGGCTTGATATGGTCCCTTTTGTGGCTGCTTATTCGATATTCTTTTTCTGTGACAGCTTTCCAAATTTGAATACTTAGAATGGTGTCAGAGAGAAAGCTTCTTAAGAATGGTGTCAGATAGAAAGCCTCTTAAGAATGGTGTCAGATAGAAAGCCTCTTGAGAATGGTGTTAGATAGAAAGTGTCTTAACCACCCTAACATTTTCCCTCTAACACTTATTCTGGTTAGTTTGACTAGCATTGCTTTAATGTGGAATCTCTGTCAAAAGGTCTAGTGGTATAAGATATATGGCTAAAATCATTAAAATAACTGGATGAAACCTTTTATTCTCTCTTAATCCATACTGTTTGTAATACTTCAGTCAAAATTATTGGTTGGCAGCTTATCTTTGTTGTCTAAGATTGGTCTGACAAGGGGGATGATGAATCAGTATAGTATACCAATAGTCTCTAATAAACCATTTTTTCTATTACCTTGACAGTGAAGAAAGGAGAGATAAGTATGAAAGAATATGTTTACAAAGAATCTTTGCTATGCTTTAAGAGGGGTAGTATTAATGTTTACTTATAAAGCATGGAAAATTATCTTTCTAGCCAACTTTTATAGGCCAGAAGTAATAGGAACATTTTGCCTTTGGTTGGGAGATGAGTTAAGGATTTGTGAGGAATATCATGGATGTATGTATGTAAGGATCATGGTGAAGTGCCTGAGGATTGGAGGAATGCTTGTGTCAATATATAAAGGCAAAGGGAAAAAGATGAGTGTTCAAACTACAGAGGTGTAATATAAAGAGTTTAATTGAGAGTGCAGAAGCATATATTAATATTGCTTAGACATATGGAAAGAATGAGTGAACAAAGGTTAACAAAGAGGATATATGTGTCAAGTGGAGTGAAAAAGATTTTGAGTGATTGGGGCCTGAACATGCAGGAGGGTGAAAGATGTTCACAGAATAGTATGAATTGGAGCGATGTGGTATACTGGGATCAATGTGTTGTCAGTGGACTGAACCAGGGCATATGAAGCATCTGGGGTAGACCGTGGAAAGGTGTGTGGGTGCCTGGATGTGAATTGGGAGCTATGGTTTTAGTGCATTATACATGACAGCTAAAGAATGGATGTGAGCAGATGTGGCCTTTCCTGGGTCTACCTATCTGATGCACGGGTTGGCAGTGCTGTTTCCTTTGGGATGAGATGGTACTAGGAATGGATAAAGATGAGGAAGATTTAATGTGAACTTGTGTATATTTAGTTTTTTTTTTATTTTGCTTTGTCGCTGTCTCCCGCGTTAGCGAGGTAGCACAAGGAAACAGACGAAAGAATGGCCCAACCCACCCACATACACATGTATATACATACACGTCCACACACGCAAATATACATACCTATACCTCTCAACGTATACATATACATACACACATAGACATATACATATATACACATGTACATAATTCATACTGTCTGCCTTTATTCATTTCCCATCGCCACCTTGCCACACATGAAACAACAACCCCCTCTCTCCTCATGTGTGTGAGTTACCTGCTTGGAAAAGACAACAAAGGCCACATTCGTTCACACTCAGTCTCTAGCTGTCATGTAATAATGCACCGAAACCACAGCTCCATTTCCACATCCAGGCCCCACAGAACCTTCCATGGTTTACCCCAGACGCTTCACATGCCCTGGTTCAATCCATTGACAGCATGTGGACCCTGGTATACCACATCGTTCCAATTTACTCTATTCCTTGCACGCCTTTCACCCTCCTGCATGTTCAGGCCCCGATCACCCAAAATCTTTTTCACTCCATCTTTCCACCTCCAATTTGGTCTCCCACTTCTCCTCGTTCCCTCCACCTGTGACACATATATCCTCTTGGTCAATCTTTCCTCACTCATTCTCTCCATGTGAACAAACCATTTCAAAACACCCTCCTCTGCTCTCTTAACCAAACTCTTTTTATTACCACATATCTCTCTTACCCTATTATTGCTTACTTGATCAAACCACCTCACACCACATATTGTCCGCAAACATCTCATTTCCAGCACATCCACCCTCCTCCACACAACTCTATCCATAGCCCATGCCTCGCAACCATATAACATTGTTGGAACCACTATTCCTTCAAACATACCCATTTTTGCTTTCCGAGATAATGTTCTCGACTTCCACACATTCTTCAAGGCTCCCAGAATTTTCGCCCCCTCCCCCACCCTATGATTCACTTCCGCTTCTATGGATCCATCCACTGCCAAATCCACTCCCAGATATCTAAAACACTTCACTTCCTCCAGTTTTTCTCCATTCAAACTTACCTCCCAATTGACTTGACCCTCAGCCCTAATGTACCTAATAACCATGCTCTTATTCACATTCACTCTCAGCTTTCTTCTTTCACACACTTTACCAAGCTCAATCACCAACTTCTGCAGTTTCTCACATGAATCAGCCACCAGCACTGTATCATCAGCAAACAACAACTGACTCACATCCCAAGCTTTCTCATCCACAACAGACTGCATACTTACCCCTCTTTCCAAAACTCTTGCATTCACCTCCCTAACAACCCCATCCATAAACAAATTAAACAACCATGGAGACATCACACACCCCTGCCGCAAACCTACATTCACTGAGAACCAATCACTTTCCTCTCTTCCTACACGTACACATGCCTTACATCCTTGATAAAAACTTTTCACTGCTTCTAACAACTTGCCTCCCACACCATATATTCTTAATACCTTCCACAGAGCATCTCTATCAACTCTATCATATACCTTCTCCAGATCCATAAATGCTACATACAAATCTATTTGCTTTTCTAAGTATTTCTTGCATATATTCTTCAAAGCAAACACCTGATCCACACATCCTCTACCACTTCTGAAACCACATTGCTCTTCCCCAATCTGATACTCTGTACATGCCTTGACCCTCTCAATCAATACCCTCCCATATAATTTCCCAGGAATACTCAGCAAACTTATACCTCTGTAATTGGAGCACTCACTTTTATCCCCTTTGCCTTTGTACAGTGGCACTATGCAAGCATTCCGCCAATCCTCAGGCACCTCACCATGAGTCATACATACATTGAATAACCTTACCAACCAGTCAATGATACAGTCACTCCCCTTTTTAATAAATTCTACTGCAATACCATCCAAACCCGCTGCCTTGCCGGCTGTCATCTGCAAAGCTTTTACTACCTCTTCTCTGTTTACGAAATCATTTTCCCAAACCCTCTCACTTTGAACACTACCTCGACTAAAGCACCCTATATCTGCCACTCTATCATCAAACACATTCAACAAACCTTCAAAATACTCCATCTCCTTCTCACATCACCACTACTTGTTATCATCTCCCCATTAGCCCCATTCACTGTAGTTCCCATTTGTTCCCTTGTCTGATGCACTTTATTTACCTCCTTCCAAAACATCTTTTTATTCTCCCTAAAATTTAATGATACTCTCTCACCCCATCTCTCATTTGCCCTCTTTTTCACCTCTTGCACCTTTCTCTTGACCTCCTGCCTCTTCTTCTATACATCTCCCACTCATTTGCATTATTTCCCGTCAAAAATTGTCCAAATGCCACTCTCTTCTCTTTCACTAATAATCTTACTTCTTCATCATACCACTCACTACCCTTTCTAATCTGCCCACCTCCCACGATTCTCATGCCACAAGCATCTTTTGCGCAAGCCATCACTGCTTCCCTAAATACATCCCATTCCTCCCCCACTCCCCTTACGTCCTTTGTTCTCACCTTTTTCCATTCTGTACTCAGTCTCTCCTGGTCCTTCCTCACACAAGTCTCCTTCCCAAGCTCACTTACTCTCACCACTCTTTTTACCCCAACATTCTCTCTTCTTTTCTGAAAACCTCTACAAATCTTCACCTTCGCCTCCACAAGATAATGATATATTGCTCAAATTACAGAGGTATAAGTTTGTTGAGTATTCCTGGTAAATTATATGGTAGGGTATTGATTGAGAGGGTGAAGGCATGTACAGAGCATCAGATTGGGGAAAAGCAGTGTGGTTTCAGAAGTGGTAGAGGATGTGTGGATCAGGTGTTTGCTTTGAAGAATGTATGTGAGAAATACTTAGAAAAGCAAATGGATTTGTATGTAGCATTTATGGATCTGGAGAAGGCATATGATAGAGTTGATAGAGATGCTCTGTGGAAGGTATTAAGAATATATGGTGTGGGTGGCAAGTTGTTAGAAGCAGTGAAAAGTTTTTATCGAGGATGTAAGGCATGTGTACGTGTAGGAAGAGAGGAAAGTGATTGGTTCTCAGTGAATGTAGGTTTGCGGCAGGGGTGTGTGATGTCTCCATGGTTGTTTAATTTGTTTATGGATGGGGTTGTTAGGGAAGTGAATGCAAGAGTTTTGGAAAGAGGGGCAAGAATGAAGTCTGTTGTGGATGAGAGAGCTTGGGAAGTGAGTCAGTTGTTGTTTGCTGATGATACAGCACTGGTGGCTGATTCATGTGAAAACTGCAGAAGCTGGTGACTGAGTTTGGTAAAGTGTGTGAAAGAAGAAAGTTAAGAGTAAATGTGAATAAGAGCAAGGTTATTAGGTACAGTAGGGTTGAGGGTCAAGTCAATTGGGTGGTAAGTTTGAATGGAGAAAAACTGGAGGAAGTAAAGTGTTTTAGATATCTGGGAGTGGATCTGGCAGTGGATGGAACCATGGAAGCGGAAGTGAATCATAGGGTGGGGGAGGGGGCGAAAATCCTGGGAGCCTTGAAGAATGTGTGGAAGTCGAGAACATTATCTCGTAAAGCAAAAATGGGTATGTTTGAAGGAATAGTGGTTCCAACATTGTTGTATGGTTGCGAGGCATGGGCTATGGATAGAGTTGTGCGCAGGAGGGTGGATGTGCTGGAAATGAGATGTTTGAGGACAATGTGTGGTGTGAGGTGGTTTGATCGAGTAAGTAATGTAAGGGTAAGAGAGATGTGTGGAAATTAAAAGAGCTTGGTTGAGAGAGCAGAAGAGGGTGTTTTGAAATGGTTTGGGCACATGGAGAGAATGAGTGAGGAAAGATTGACCAGGAGGATGTATGTGTCGGAGGTGGAGGGAACGAGGAGAAGTGGGAGACCAAATTGGAGGTGGAAAGATGGAGTGAAAAAGATTTTGAGTGATCGGGGCCTGAACATGCAAGAGGGTGAAAGGCGGGCAAGGAATAGAGTGAATTGGATCGATGTGGTATACCGGGGTTGACATGCTGTCAGTGGATTGAATCAGGGCATGTGAAGCGTCTGGGGTAAACCATGGAAAGCTGTGTGGGGCCTGGATGTGGAAAGGGAGCTGTGGTTTCGGGCATTATTGCATGACAGCTAGAGACTGAGTGTGAACGAATGAGGCCTTTGTTGTCTTTTCCTAGCGCTACCCTGCACACATGAGGGGGGAGAGGGATGGTATTCCATGTGTGGTGAGGTGGCAATGGGAATGAATAAAGGCAGACAGTGTGAATTGTGTGCATGGGTATATATGTATGTGTCTATGTGTGTATATATATGTGTACATTGAGATGTATAGGTATGTATATTTGCATGTGTGGACGTGTGTGTATATATACATGTGTATGGGGGTGGGTTGGGCCATTTCTTTCGTCTGTTTCCTTGTGCTACCTCACAAATGCGGGAGACAGCGACAAAGCAAAATGAAGAACAAAAATGAATAATAATATATATTACATTATATTATATTATATTATTATATTTGATTGCTGTTTCCTGTGTCAGTGAGGTAGTGCCAGGAAACACACAAAGAATGGCCCATCCACTCATATACACATATGTATACATGTACTCACATATACATATCAGCATATACATACACATACACTGACATAAATATATATACATTTACATATTCATGCTTGTATTCATCCATTCCTGGCTTTACCATGCCCCATAGGAAACAGCATCTCTACCTCCTGCTTCAGTAAGGTAGTGCCAGGAAAATAGAAAATAGAGGCCACATTTGTTCACACTGTCTCTGTTTGTCATGAGTAATGTACTAAAACCACAGCTCCCTATCCACATCCAGGTCCCACAGACCTTCCATGATTTACCCCAAATGTTTCACATACCCTGGTATAATCCAATGACAGTCAACCTTGGTATACCACATAGCTCCAATTCACTCTGTTCTTTGCATGCCTCTCACCTTCCAGTATGTTCAGGCCCCAATCGCTCAAAAGTTTTTTCACTCAATCCTTCCTCCTCCAATTTGGTCTCCTGCTTCTCCTTGTTCCCTCCCCCTCTTACACATATATCCTGTTTGTCATTCTTTCCTCATTCATTCTCTCCATATGTCCAGACTATTTCACCATACCCTCTTTTGCTCTCTCTTCCACTCTTTTTATTTCCACACATCTCTCTTACCCTTTCATTACTTACTCGATCAAACCACCTCACACCACATGTTGTCCTCAAACATTTAATTTCCAATACATCCACCCTCCTCTGTACAACCCCATCTATATCCCATGTCTTGCAACCATATAACATTGTTGGAACTACTATTCCATCAAACATACCCATTTTTGCTCTCCGAGATAAAGTTCTCTCCTTCCACACAGTCTTCATTGCTTCCTGTACCTTCGCCCACTCCCCCACCCTGTGAGTCACTTCCATGATTCCATCCACTGCTAAGTCCACTCCCAGATATCTAAAACACTTCACTTCCTCCAATTTTTCTCCATTCAAACTTACCTCCCAATTAGCTTGTCCCTCAACCCTGCTGAACCTAATAACCTTGCTCGTATTCACATTTACTCTCAACTTTCTCCTTTTACACACTTCCAGACTTGGTCACCAACTTCTGCAGTTTCTCACATGAATCAGCCTGTAGAGCTGTATCATCGGCGAACAACTACTGACTCACTTCCCAAGCCCTCTCATCCACAATAGATGGCATACTTGCCCCTTTCTCCAAAACTCTTGCATTTACCTCCCTAACCACCCCATCCATAAACAACTTAAACAACCATAGGGACATAACACACCCTTGCTGCAGACCAGCATTCACTGGAAACCAATCACTCTCCTCTTTTCCTACTCGTACGCATGCCTTACATCTTTGGTAAAAACTTTTCACTGCTTCTAGCAACTTACCTCCCACACCATATACTCTTAAAACCTTCCACAAAGCATCTCTATCACCCTATAATATGCCTTCTCCAGATCCATAAATGTTACATATATATCCATTTGTTTTCCAAGTATTTTTCACATACATTTTTCAAAGCAAATACCTGATCCACACATCCTTTACCACTTTGGAAACCACACTGCTCTTACCCAATCTGAAGCTCTGTACATGCCTTCTCCCTCTCAGTCAATACCCTCCCTTATAATTTCCCAGGAATACTCAACAAACTTATGCCTCTTTTGTTTGAACGCTCACCTGTATCCCCTTTGTCATTGTACAGTGGCACTATGCATGCATTCTGCCAATCCTCAGTCACTTCACCATGGTCCATACATACATTGAATATCCTTACCAACCAATCAACAGCACAGTCATCCCCTTTTTTAATAGATTCATCTGCAGAACCATCCAAACCCGCCCCTTGCCAGATTTCATCTGCAAATCTTTCACTACCTCCTCTCTCTTCACCAAACCATTCTCCCTGACCCTCTCCCTTTGTACACCACCCTGACCAAGACACCCAATATCTGCCACTGTATCATCAAACATATTCAACACATCTTCAAAGCACTCATTCCATCTCCTTCTCACTCCATGACAAGTTTACCAAGTGGTGTCCTTGCTACTTCTCTTCATTGTATGTCAACTGACTGTTATATTTCTTTTTTGTATCTCCCCTGATGATGTGATTATTGGGAACTTATTGTGTTTCATTTCTCTGTGGTCCAAGGATGTAAAACATGTTTAAGAGTAGGAAGAGAGGAGAGTGATAGGTTCCTAGTGAATGTCGGTGTGTGATGTCCCCGTGGTTGGTTAATTTGTTTATGGGTGGGGTGGTTAGGGAGGTAAATGCAAGAGTTTTGGAAAGAGGGGTAAGTATGCAGTCTGTTGTGGATAAGAGGGCTTGGGAAGTGAGTCATTTGTTGTTTGCTGATGATACAGCTCTAGTGGTTGATTTATGTGAGAAACTGCAGAGGTTGGTGACAGGATTTGGAAAAGTGTGTGAAAGTTGAAAGTAATTGTGAATAAGAGCAAGGTTATTAGGTTCAGTAGGGTTGAGGGACAAGTTAATTGGAATGTAAGTTTGAATGGAGAACAATTGGAGGGTGTGAAGTGTTTTAGGTATCTGGGAGTGGACTTAGCAGTGGATGGAACCACGGAAGAAGTGAGTCACAGGGTGGGCAGGGGGCAAAGGTTCTGGGAGCGATGAAGAATGTGTGGAAGGAGAGAATGTTATCTCGGAGAACAAAAATGGGTATGTTTGAAGGAATAGAAGTTCCAACAACATTATGTGGTTGCGAGGCATGGGCTATAGATAGAATTGTATGGAGGAGGGTCTATGTGTTGGAAATTAAATGTATGAGGTCAGTATGTGGTCTGAGGTAGTTTGATCGAATAAGTAAGGAAAGGATAAGAGAGATGTGTGGTAATAAAAAGTTTGATTGAGAGAGCAGAGGAGGGTGTGTTGAAATGGTTTGGACATATGGAGAGAATGAATGAGGAAAGAGTGACAAAGAGGATACATGTGTCAGAGGTGAAGGGAACAAGGAGAAGTGGGAGACCAAATTGGAGGTGGAAGGATAGAGTGAAAAGGCTTTTGAGCAATTGGGGCCTGGATATACAGGATGGCAAAAGGCGTGCAAGGAATAGAGTGAATTGGAATGATGCGGTATACCTGGATCAGTTTGCTGTCAGTGGACTGAACCAGGGCATGTGAAGTGTCTGGGGTAAATTGTGGAAAGGTTTGTGGGGCTTGGATGTGGATAGGGAGCTGTGGTTTTGGTGCATTGCCCATGACAGCTAGAGACTGAGTGTGAACGAATGTGGCCTTTTTTGTCTTTTCCTGGCACTACCTCACTGAAGGTGTGGGGGGGCATGCTATTTCCTGTGTGGCAGGGTAGCAACCAGAATGGATGAAGGCAAGCAAGTATGAATATGTACATGTATATATATATATGTTTATGTCTGTGTATGTATATGTTGATATATTCCTATGAGTCCACAGGGAAATTGAAACATGATAAGTTCCCAAGTGCACTTTCTTGTAATAATCATGTCATCAGGGGAGACACGAGAGAAATATAACAGTCAGTTGATATACAATGAAGAGACGTAGTTAGGACGCCATTTGGTAAATATGCGATTGTCCTAGCTAAGTCTCTTCATTGTATTTCATCTAACTGTTATATGTCTCTTGTGTCTCCCCCAATGATGTGATTATTACATGAAAGTGCACTTGGGAACTTATCGTGTTTCATTTTCCCCGTGGACTCATAGGAATATACTTGATCATGCCCAAAATTGTGATCCTTTCCAACGTGTTGATATGTATATGTATGTACATGTGCGTCAATGGGTATTTATGTATATATATATACATGTATATGCATGGATGGGCCCTTCTTCATCTGATGCGGGAAACAGCGTTTAAGTATAATAAATGTAAATGAATAAATGTTTTTTATTGATATTATTTTTTTTTTTTTTTGCTTTGTCGCTGTCTCCCGCGTTTGCGAGGTAGCGCAAGGAAACAGACGAAAGAAATGGCCCAACCCACCCCCATAGACATGTATATACATAAACGTCCACACACGCAAATATACATACCTACACAGCTTTCCATGGTTCACCCCAGACGCTTCACATGCCCTGATTCAATCCACTGACAGCACGTCAACCCCGGTATGCCACATCGATCCAGTTCACTCTATTCCTTGCCCTCCTTTCACCCTCCTGCATGTTCAGGCCCCGATCACACAAAATCTTTTTCACTCCATCTTGCCACCTCCAATTTGGTCTCCCACTTCTCCTCGTTCCCTCCACCTCCAACATATATATCCTCTTGGTCAATCTTTCCTCACTCATTCCCTCCATGTGCCCAGACCATTTCAAAACACCCTCTTCTGCTCTCTCAACCATGCTCTTTTCATTTCCACACATCTCTCTTACCCTTACGTTACTTACTCGATCAAACCACCTCACACCACACATTGTCCTCAAACATCTCATTTCCAGCACATCCACCCTCCTGCGCACAACTCTATCCATAGCCCATGCCTCGCAACCATACAACATAGTTAGAACCACTATTCCTTCAAACATACCCATTTTTGCTTTCCGATATAATGCTCTCGACTTCCACACATTCTTCAAGGCTCCCAGGATTTTCACCCCCTCCCCCACCCTATGATCCACTTCCGCTTCCATGGTTCCATCCGCTGCCAGATCCACTCCCAGATATCTAAAACACTTTACTTCCTCCAGTTTTTCTCCATTCAAACTTACCTCCCAATTGACTTGACCCTCAACCCTACTCTACCTAATAACCTTGCTCTTATTCACATTTACTCTTAACTTTCTTCTTTCACACACTTTACCAGACTCAGTCACCAGCTTCTGCAGTTTCTCACATGAATCAGCCACCAGCGCTGTATCATCAGCGAACAACAACTGACTCACTTCCCAAGCTCTTTCATTCACAACAGACTTCATTCTTGCCCCTCTTTCTAAAACTCTTGCATTCAACTCCCTAACAACCCCATCCATAAACAAATTAAACAACCATGGAGACATCACACACCCCTGCCGTAAAACCTACATTCACTGAGAACCAATCACTTTCCTCTCTTCCTACACGTACACATGCCATACATCCTCGATAAAAACTCAAATAAGTGCTCAAATTACAGAGGTATAAGTTTGTTGAATATTCCTGGTAAATTATATGGGAGGGTATTGATTGAGAGGGTGAAGGCATGTACAGAGCATCAGATTGGGAAAGAGCAGTGTGGTTTCAGAAGTGGTAGAGGATGTGTGGATCAGGTGTTTGCTTTGAAGAATGTATGTGAGAAATACTTAGAAAAGCAAATGGATTTGTATGGAGCATTTATGGATCTGGAGAAGGCATATGATAGAGTTGATAGGGATGCTCTGTGGAAGGTATTAAGAATATATGGTGTGGGAGGCAAGTTGTTAGAAGCAGTGAAAAGTTTTTATCGAGGATGTAAGGCATGTGTACGTGTAGGAAGAGAGGAAAGTGATTGATTCTCAGTGAATGTAGGTTTGCGGCAGGGGTGTGTGATGTCTCCATGGTTGTTTAATTTGTTTATGGATGGGGTTGTTAGGGAGGTGAATGCAAGAGTTTTGGAAAGAGGGGCAAGAATGAAGTCTGTTGTGAATGAAAGAGCTTGGGAAGTGAGTCAGTTGTTGTTCGCTGATGATACAGCGCTGGTGGCTGATTCATGTGAGAGACTGCAGAAGCTGGTAAGTGAGTTTGGTAAAGTGTGTGAAAGAAGAAAGTTAAGAGTAAATGCGAATAAGAGCAAGGTTATTAGGTACGGTAGGGTTGAGGGTCAAGTCAATTGGGAGGTAAGTTTGAATGGAGAAAAACTGGAGGAAGTAAAGTGTTTTAGATATCTGGGAGTGGATCTGGCAGCGGATGGAACCATGGAAGCGGAAGTGAATCATAGGGTGGGGGAGGGGGCGAAAATCCTGAGAGCCTTGAAGAATGTGTGGAAGTCGAGAACATTATCTCGGAAAGCAAAAATGGGTATGTTTGAAGGAATAGTGGTTCCAACATTGTTGTATGGTTGTGAGGCGTGGGCTATGGATAGATTTGTGCGCCGGAGGGTGGATGTGCTGGAAATGAGATGTTTGAGGACAGTGTGTGGTGTGAGGTGGTTTGATCGAGTAAGTAATGTAAGGGTAAGAGAGATGTGTGGAAATTAAAAGAGCTTGGTTGAGAGAGCAGAAGAGGGTGTTTTGAAATGGTTTGGGCACATGGAGAGAATGAGTGAGGAAAGATTGACCAGGAGGATGTATGTGTCGGAGGTGGAGGGAACGAGGAGAAGTGGGAGACCAAATTGGAGGTGGAAAGATGGAGTGAAAAAGATTTTGAGTGATCGGGGCCTGAACATGCAAGAGGGTGAAAGGCGGGCAAGGAATAGAGTGAATTGGATCGATGTGGTATACCGGGGTTGACGTGCTGTCAGTGGATTGAATCAGGGAATGTGAAGCGTCTGGGGTAAACCATGGAAAGCTGTGTGGGGCCTGGATGTGGAAAGGGAGCTGTGGTTTCGGGCATTATTGCATGACAGCTAGAGACTGAGTGTGAACGAATGAGGCCTTTGTTGTCTTTTCCTAGCGCTACCCTGCACACATGAAGGGGGAGAGGGATGGTATTCCATGTGTGGTGAGGTGGCAATGGGAATGAATAAAGGCAGACAGTGTGAATTGTGTGCATGGGTATATATGTATGTGTCTGTGTGTGTATATATGTGTACATTGAGATGTATAGGTATGTATATTTGCGTGTGTGGACGTGTGTGTATATACATGTGTATGGGGGTGGGTTGGACCATTTCTTTCGTCTGTTTCCTTGCGCTACCTCGCAAACGCGGGAGACAGCGACAAAGCAAAATAAATGAATAAATAAATCTTTTTTTTTTTTTTTTTTTTTTCTTTTTTTTTGCCGCTGTCTCCCACGTTTGTGAGGTAGTGCAAGGAAACAGACGAAAGAAATGGCCCAACCCACCCCCATACACATGTATATACATACGTCCACACACGCAAATATACACACCTACACAGCTTTCCATGGTTTACCCCAGACGCTTCACATGCCCTGATTCAATCCACTGACAGCACGTCAACCCCGGTATACCACATCGCTCCAATTCACTCTATTCCTTGCCCTCCTTTCACCCTCCTGCATGTTCAGGCCCCGATCACACAAAATCTTTTTCACTCCATCTTTCCACCTCCAATTTGGTCTCCCTCTTCTCCTCGTTCCCTCCACCTCCGACACATATATCCTCTTGGTCAATCTTTCCTCACTCATTCTCTCCATGTGCCCAAACCATTTCAAAACACCCTCTTCTGCTCTCTCAACCACGCTCTTTTTATTTCCACACATCTCTCTTACCCTTACGTTACTTACTCGATCAAACCACCTCACACCACACATTGTCCTCAAACATCTCATTTCCAGCACATCCATCCTCCTGCGCACAACTCTATCCATAGCCCACGCCTCGCAACCATACAACATTGTTGGAACCACTATTCCTTCAAACATACCCATTTTTGCTTTCCGAGATAATGTTCTCGACTTCCACACATTCTTCAAGGCTCCCAGAATTTTCGCCCCCTCCCCCAACCTATGATCCACTTCCGCTTCCATGGTTCCATCCGCTGCCAGATCCACTCCCAGATATCTAAAACACTTCACTTCCTCCAGTTTTTCTCCATTCAAACTCACGTCCCAATTGACTTGACCCTCAACCCTACTGTACCTAATAACCTTGCTCTTATTCACATTTACTCTTAACTTTCTTCTTTCACACACTTTACCAAACTCAGTCACCAGCTTCTGCAGTTTCTCACATGAATCAGCCACCAGCGCTGTATCATCAGCGAACAACAACTGACTCACTTCCCAAGCTCTCTCATCCCCAACAGACTTCATACTTGCCCCTCTTTCCAAAACTCTTGCATTCTACTCCCTAACAACCCCATCCATAAACAAATTAAACAACCATGGAGACATCACACACCCCTGCCGCAAACCTACATTCACTGAGAACCAATCACTTTCCTCTCTTCCTACACGTACACATGCCTTACATCCTCGATAAAAACTTTTCACTGCTTCTAACAACTTGCCTCCCACACCATATATTCTTAATACCTTCCACAGAGCATCCCTATCAACTCTATCATATGCCTTCTCCAGATCCATAAATGCTCCATACAAATCCATTTGCTTTTCTAAGTATTTCTCACATACATTCTTCAAAGCAAACACCTGATCCACACATCCTCTACCACTTCTGAAACCACACTGCTCTTCCCCAATCTGATGCTCTGTACATGCCTTCACCCTCTCAATCAATACCCTCCCATATAATTTACCAGGAATACTCAACAAACTTATACCTCTGTAATTTGAGCACTCACTCTTATCCCCTTTGCCTTTGTACAATGGCACTATGCACGCATTCCGCCAATCCTCAGGCACCTCACCATGAGTCATACATACATTAAATAACCTTACCAACCAGTCAACAATACAGTCACCTCCTTTTTTAATAAATTCCACTCCAATACCATCCAAAGCTGCTGCCTTGCCGGCTTTCATCTTCTGCAAAGCTTTTACTACCTCTTCTCTGTTTACCAAATCATTTTCCCTAACCTTCTCACTTTGCACACCACCTCGACCAAAACACCCTATATCTGCCACTCTATCATCAAACACATTCAACAAACCTTCAAAATACTCACTCCACCTCCTTCTCACATCACCACCACTTGTTATCACCTCCCCATTTACGCCCTTCACTGAAGTTCCCATTTGCTCCCTTGTCTTATGCACTTTATTTACCTCCTTCCAGAACATCTTTTTATTCTCCCTAAAATTTAATGATACTCTCTCACCCCAACTCTCATTTGCCCTTTTTTTCACCTCTTGCACCTTTCTCTTGACCTCCTGTCTCTTTCTTTTATACATCTCCCACTCAATTGCATTTTTTCCCTGCAAAAATCATCCAAATGCCTCTCTCTTCTCTTTCACTAATACTCTTACTTCTTCATCCCACCACTCACTACCCTTTCTAATCAACCCACCTCCCACTCTTCTCATGCCACAAGCATCTTTTGCGCAATCCATCACTGATTCCCTCAATACATCCCATTCCTCCCCCACTCCCCTTACTTCCATTGTTCTCACCTTTTTCCATTCTGTACTCAGTCTCTCCTGGTACTTTCTCACACAAGTCTCCTTCCCAAGCTTACCTACTCTCACCACCCTCTTCACCCCAACATTCACTCTTCTTTTCTGAAAACCCATACAAATCTTTAGCCTCCACAAGATAATGATCAGACATCCCTCCAGTTGCACCTCTCAGCACATTAACATCCAAAAGTCTCTCTTTCGCGCACCTGTCAATTAACACGTAATCCAATAACGCTCTCTGGCCATCTCTCCTACTTACATAAGTATACTTATGTATATCTCGCTTTTTAAACCAGGTATTCCCAATCATCAGTCCTTTTTCAGCACATAAATCTACAAGCTCTTCACCATTTCCATTTACAACACTGAACACCCCATGTATACCAGTTATTCCCTCAACTGCCACATTACTCACCTTTGCATTCAAATCACCCATCACTATAACCCGGTCTTGCGCATCAAAACCACTAACACACTCATTCAGCTGCTCCCAAAACACTTGCCTCTCATGATCTTTCTTCTTTGTAAAATATATCATGCTCTTATTCTATATGGCTGAAATAACCAGGTGGATTGGAAAATATAAGAATGTGTCATGGTTCATTTTGGAATTAACATGATGAACCCAAAATACTAGTCCCTTATCATATGAATGAAATAACAAATGTTTCATATAGAATTCTACCCAATATAACTAGCCCTTCTCCTCCCCAATCCTACCATGTCAAAACAATGCTTAAAGGAAATGTATTTGTTTCATCCAATCTTATTTGAAATTTCCCTAGATTATGCATGATGCTACATGCATTTCATAACATATTAAGCTGTTTATTCATACTGAATTGGGTTGATTTTCATTGTATTATGAGTAATAATTGTGGGTGGATTCTGGATTTGTGGTGCTGTAGGATTTGACTTGGTTTTCTCTTATTTCTCATTTGTGGGTTTATCTTCATGCCTAGAGTCTTATCTTTAATATTTTTCATGCTTTTCCTGTGAAATAACTAAACTGTATCAAATGAGAATGTTGTAAGTTCTTCTGATGTTAATAGCTTGGTGGTCGTTTTGAAGTTGTTGTTGCTTACAGTTTGTTCACTTCTGTAAGTCTGATCATTTGATGTTGGAATGGTTACAGGCATCTGAGTTTCTGCATTAATATTTTTGGATGCAGTGCTGGTGGTAGCATTAACAATGAGTCTGGTTGATACCAATAAGCCTATTCCTATTAGAATTCAGTCACTTGCTAGTCTTAATGTTTCATGACTCATGAGGGCTAGATTGCTTTACCCTTGATGTTGGGTGATTTGTCTTTTTTACTATCACATATAACTAGTTTAGCTGTTTTAGCACACTAGATATTCTGGTCCCTGTCAACATTTTCAACTTTTTATAGTTAAAGAAATTGGGACATATTTGGAATAAGATGGGTGATTTTCAAAAAAGTGTGCACTCTTGGCTTCTCCCACTGTACAGTCTTGTATGTTATGGTTCCCAATGCATTTCTTGTATGTTATGGTTCCCAATGCATTTGCACATTATATTACATTTGACTTACAGTTTGTGATTGAGTAACTAAATTTTGACAAAAGCATTGAAGGGGATCATGGTAATATTTTCAAATTTTATGGGAGAAGTATAAAAGAAAGAGACAGGAGGTCAAGAGAAAGGTGCAAGAGGTGAAAAAAAGGGCAAATGAGAGTTGGGGTGAGAGACTATCAGTAAATTTTAGGGAGAATAAAAAGATGTTCTGGAAGGAGGTAAATAGGGTGCGTAAGACAAGGGAGCAAATGGGAACTTCAGTGAAGGGCGTAAATGGGGAGGTGATAACAAGTAGTGGTGATGTGAGAAGGAGATGGAATGAGTATTTTGAAGGTTTGTTGAATGTGTCTGATGACAGAGTGGCAGATATAGGGTGTTTGGGTCGAGGTGGTGTGCAAAGTGAGAGGGTTAGGGAAAATGATTTGGTAAACAGAGAAGAGGTAGTAAAAGCTTTGCGGAAGATGAAAGCCGGCAAGGCAGCAGGTTTGGATGGTATTGCAGTGGAATTTATTAAAAAAGGGGGTGACTGTATTGTTGACTGGTTGGTAAGGTTATTTAATGTATGTATGACTCATGGTGAGGTGCCTGAGGATTGGCGGAATGCGTGCATAGTGCCATTGTACAAAGGCAAAGGGGATAAGAGTGAGTGCTCAAATTACAGAGGTATAAGTTTGTTGAGTATTCCTGGTAATTATATGGGAGGGTATTGATTGAGAGGGTGAAGGCATGTACAGAGCATCAGATTGGGGAAGAGCAGTGTGGTTTCAGAAGTGGTAGAGGATGTGTGGATCAGGTGTTTGCTTTGAAGAATGTATGTGAGAAATACTTAGAAAAGCAAATGGATTTGTATGTAGCATTTATGGATCTGGAGAAGGCATATGATAGAGTTGATAGAGATGCTCTGTGGAAGGTATTAAGAATATATGGTGTGGGAGGCAAGTTGTTAGAAGCAGTGAAAAGTTTTTATCGAGGATGTAAGGCATGTGTACGTGTAGGAAGAGAGGAAAGTGATTGGTTCTCAGTGAATGTAGGTTTGCGGCAGGGGTGTGTGATGTCTCCATGGTTGTTTAATTTGTTTATGGATGGGGTTGTTAGGGAGTAGAATGCAAGAGTTTTGGAAAGAGGGGCAAGTATGAAGTCTGTTGGGGATGAGAGAGCTTGGGAAGTGAGTCAGTTGTTGTTCGCTGATGATACAGCGCTGGTGGCGGATTGATGTGAGAAACTGCAGAAGCTGGTGACGGAGTTTGGTAAAGTGTGTGGAAGAAGAAAGTTAAGAGTAAATGTGAATAAGAGCAAGGTTATTAGGTACAGTAGGGTTGAGGGTCAAGTCAATTGGGAGGTGAGTTTGAATGGAGAAAAACTGGAGGAAGTGAAGTGTTTTAGATATCTGGGAGTGGATCTGTCAGCGGATGGAACCATGGAAGCGGAAGTGGATCATAGGGTGGGGGAGGGGGCGAAAATTTTGGGAGCCTTGAAAAATGTGTGGAAGTCGAGAACATTATCCCGGAAAGCAAAAATGGGTATGTTTGAAGGAATAGTGGTTCCAACAATGTTGTATGGTTGCGAGGCGTGGGCTATGGATAGAGTTGTGCGCAGGAGGATGGATGTGCTGGAAATGAGATGTTTGAGGACAATGTGTGGTGTGAGGTGGTTTGATCGAGTAAGTAACGTAAGGGTAAGAGAGATGTGTGGAAATAAAAAGAGCGTGGTTGAGAGAGCAGAAGAGGGTGTTTTGAAATGGTTTGGGCACATGGAGAGAATGAGTGAGGAAAGATTGACCAAGAGGATATATGTGTCGGAGGTGGAGGGAACGAGGAGAAGAGGGAGACCAAATTGGAGGTAGAAAGATGGAGTGAAAAGGATTTTGTGTGATCGGGGCCTGAACATGCAGGAGGGTGAAAGGAGGGCAAGAAATAGAGTGAATTGGAGCGATGTGGTATACAGGGGTTGACGTGCTGTCAGTGGATTGAATCAAGGCATGTGAAGCGTCTGGGGTAAACCATGGAAAGCTGTGTAGGTATGTATATTTGCGTGTGTGGACGTGTGTATGTACATGTGTATGGGGGGGGGGTTGGGCCATTTCTTTCGTCTGTTTCCTTGCGCTACCTCGCAAACGCGGGAGACAGCGACAAAGTATAAAAAAAAAAAAAAAAAATGATTTATGATGATGTCATCTGATAGAGTTAAATGTACAAAAGAAATGAAACCTAATTTTATATCTAGGCATTTTGCTTCTGTTTATGAATCAATGGCGCCTAATGATTCTTTCAGACAGCAGATTTGCATATTTTAAACCTTTGTTTATTTTCTTCTGATCTACCCAAGGATTTACACCTTGTAGCACTTCACTGTACTCTAATCTTGTATGGTTGGAAACACTTAACAACCCAATCATCTAATCTAGTTATTTTACATACTCTATCAAACATATGATACCAGCAATTTGCTCTAATTTTGTTTTATTTTGATAACATGATCCTTGAATTCAGTATTACCCAAGGCAAGATGGCTGGCCTTGTTGATAGCTAAAAATTCTGCATTGTTGGTATTGTACTTAAGTATGATATTTCATTATGATCAGCATTACCACTGTTATTTTTTATTTTTTTTATACTTAATTGCTGTTTCCCGCATCAGCGAGGTAGCACCAGGAAACAAAGAATGGCCCATCCACTCATATACACATATATGTATATAAACATATCAACTTATACATGCATATATGCATACACAGACATATACATATATGCACATGTACATATACTTGCTTGCCCTCATCCATTCCTGTTACTACCCTGCTACCCAGGAAATAATGTTGCTACCACCTGCTTCAGCAAGGTAGTGCCAGGAAAACATACTAAAAAGGCCACATTCATTCCCACTCAGTCTGTAGCTGTCTTGTGTAATGCACTGAAACCAAAACTCCCTATCCACATCCAGGCTCCACAGATCTTTCCATGGTTTAACCCAGGTGCTTCACATGCCCTGTTTCAGTCCTTTGACAGAATGTCGACCCCGGTATACCACATCAATCTAGTTCACTACTCCTTGCTTGCCTCTCACCCTCCTGTATGTTCAGGCCCTGATCCCTCAAAATCTTTTTCACTCCATTCTTCCACCTCCAATTTGGTCTCCTGCTTCTCCTTGTTCCCTTAACTTCTGGCAAATATATCCTCTGTCAATCTTTCCTCACTTATCTCTCGATATGTCCAAACTATTTCAACACACACACTTCCCTCTCAACCACACTTTTCTTATTTTCACACATCTCTCTTACCCTTTCGTTACTTACTCGTTCAGACCACCTCACATCTTATATTGTCCTCAAACATTTCCTTTCCAACATATCCACCCTCCTCTGCACAACCCTATCAATAGCCCATGCCTTGCAACCATATAATATTGTTGGAACTACCATTCCTTCAAACATACTCATTTTTGCTCTCCGAGATAACGTTCTCTCCTTCCACACATTCTTCATTGCTTCCTGAACCTTCACCCCCTCCCCCACCCTTTGATTCGCTTCTGCTTCCATGGCTCCATCTGCTACTAAGTCCGCTTCCAGATATCTAAAACGTTTCACTTTCTCCAATTTTTTCCATTCAAACTTACCTCCCAATTAACTTGTCCCTCAGCTCTACTGAACCTTATAATAACCTTGCTCTTATTCACATTTACTCTCAACTTTCTCCATTCACTCACTTTTCCAAACTCAATCACCAACCTCTGCAGTTTCTCACCTGAATCAGCCACTAGAGCTGTCATCGGTGAACAACAACTGACTCACTTCTCAAGCCCTCTCATCCACAACAGACTGCATACCTGCCCCTCTCTCCAAAACTCTTGCATCTAACTCCCTAAACACCCCATCCATAAACAAATTAAACAACCAAGGGGACATCACATGCCCCCTGATGCAAACCCTGTTATATCCAGCATTACTGTTGTCACTGACACATACCTCATTTCCAGAAAGCTTTCACTTTTTTTCTCATTTTCTTGACCTATTGAAAGCTGTCAAAATCTTTCAGTTGATACCACCCATGATGATAGCATTTTGCAAATCTCAATTTATCATGGAGTACTGTAGGTCATAACTGTTTTCATCTCCAGCAGGAAGTTCAAAACTAACTTTTGTTTTATCTAATTTTGGCTTTTATATTTTATCCATTGTCAGTATCACACTTCTTGTTATGTTTTAAAATATTTCTTTAAATGGCTTTTAGTTGAAAATATGGGTTATATCATGTAGAAACCTAATGAAAGGTATAGTAAAGACTCTTGCTCTAATTGCTTGTTTATCTTTTATGATAGCTATATTGCTCCTTTTTAAAGCTGCATTGCACATGACAACTGGAGAATGGATGCGAACAAATGCAGCCTTTTGTAATCTGTTTGTAACACTACTTTGCTGATAAAAGAAGTGGTAATCAAGTATGAACAAAATGGCTTTATTGATTGCAGAGGTGGATTATATCACCCAAAAACTTGATATAAGCAATAGGAAAGACTTGCTCTCACAGCTTGTCCAACTCTCATAAAAGCTAGCACATTTCTGAATAAAGATTAATGATTTTAATGAAATGTTTTTATCTATAGACAACTTTTTTTTATCTCAAGACAACTTCACTGTTAACAGGTTAAATGTCAGTTTTAGTGCTGCCTCAATGATAGCTTTGTGGTATGGGTGATATTGTTTTGCAGCTGTCACGTGTTAAGAGAAAATAATGTGACTGAGTGTGATTTGGATAATTTTATTGGGTTGAGGGTCATTGCTGTATTTCTTAAATAGAACTGAACATATCTTTGCATTTAGAATTTATTTGCAGTGGCACAGCATGATTCACGACTTTAGATTTTATTTTGTGACTTTAGGTAAAATGATTGTGTTAAGAAATATGAAGATTAAAGAAAATGTGGAGGTTAATTGAAAAGTTAGC